>NW_017731590.1:728721-764468 GCF_001890085.2 Hipposideros armiger
CGACAGCAACTTGTCTGTTCCCCTTCCCCCAATTCCCCAGCACTGTTCCCATCCCCCCAATTCCCCAATAAAAATCTTAAAAAAAAAATAAATCAATGGGGAAAAGTAAATATGTATGATAATGTTATGTGGAAAAAGTACACCTTCCTTCTCTCATACATATATTACACAAAATGATGGGTATACCAACTACAAATATGGAAACATATACAGGTAACAACTAAATATGAAAAGAGCAGACTGCAATTATAAGTTACTCTTTTTCTTCCAATGCAAGAAATAAAAAACCTTTTTGCCACAACTAAATTTCAATTAAATAATTAAATGTTTCATAATAGCTTATAAAAATAACTTTTAAAAAGGAGCCTTTTAAAAGGTAAGAGACTAAAAATACATGAAACATACAACTGGGAAACAAAACTACCGTTTATTGAATAATTCTTATGTATTGGCACTGAGCTTATTAGTTAAGGCATATAGTGAATATATTTATATTTAATCATCTATGACATAGGTATTATTGTTCATACTATGCAGAAGAAAAATTAGGCTATTATTTCACCTCCTAAAGTTTTTTCCCAAAAGCCACCTTCTTAATGAGGCCTTTTCTGGTCAACCCATCTAAAATTATAAACCTATACTCTCCTGAATTCCTTATCTGTCTTCTCTGCCTTAATATTCTGCACAGCACATATCACCCATACTATGTAATTTACTTATTCCAGCTCACCCCATTAAGATATAAGTTCTACAGGGAAGGGATTTTTTTCTGTTTGTTCTCTTCTGAAACCCAGCACCCAGTAAAGGTCCTAGCATAGACTAGATATTAAAAAATATTTAATGAGTGAATGAATGAATGAATGATGAATGAATGAATGAATGAATGAATGAATGAATGAATGAATGATGAATGAATGAACAATGGAATGTACTGGTGAGTTTCTATAAAGTGGTCCTAAAAGTCTGTTCAACTCAAAGCCTTTGCACACCTTTATATTAGAGTTACTGAGTGTGTGTGTGTGTGTGTGCGCGCGCGTGTGTGTGTGTGTGTGTGTGTAGCATAAAAATTGATCTGGAAAGATGAAATTAATAAGACTGGTGGCAAGGAACTAGGGAATACAGGTGAGAGAGAACATCTTCTGCCTAGAGAAAGACAATGACATTCTTTAAGATGTACACAAAATGTGGTTATTATCCTTTTTTACTTATTATAGAATATGATGATATAGGGTCTTACAGCTTTGAATGTGAGAGGACAGACAACTAAAGCTGAAATGCATGATAAACTGAGCCTAAGCTAAGACATGTTCTCCCCCAAGGACTTCTTTTGAGTTCTAACATTATATGGAGAGGGAGGCTAAAAACTAATCAGGAAACCTCTGAGGAGCAAAGTAAAGATTTAAGCCGCCCCAAAGAAATGGAGTTCAGGTCCCACCAGGAAGAGGGAACCAACTGGTAAATACACCCAGGCTCGTGTGGAATACATGGAAAGCTAAGTCTTTGGAGCAAAGGCAAAGCAGAGATAGTCTGACCCTTACTAGAACTGTACCTCTGCCTTGTCTCAGAGACGATTACCATTCCCACCCCAAACCCCTCCCCCCGACACGTGCACACACACACTCTATCTCCTTACTGGACAGAGATAACAGCACCCAAAGCCTTTTGTAGTTGGCATACAAAATGTCTGGCACTCATTCAAATTATGGCAGCAGGAGAGATTCAACCAAATAACCATAACCAGAGAAAACATCAAATGGTAGAAACAATCTAAAGTTGATACAGATAATGGAATTAATTCAAGTCTTTATAACCTATGATTAATATGTTCAAGAAATAGAGAAAATGATGGCAGGTATAGATATTTTTAATTGAGAATTCCACCAAAAGAATTATAATCTAAAAAGAAATAAAACAAAAATTTTAGAATAGAAAACTACAACAATTAAGGACTCAACAATAATATTGTAATAACTATGTATGATGTCAGATGAGTACTAGACTAGTCAGGGGGCTCACTTCTTAAATTATATAAATGTCTAACCACAATGCTGTAGACCTGAAATTAATATAAAATAATACTGAATGTCAACTGTAATTGAAAAATTAAAAAGGTGGGGAGAAAGGTGAAGGAGAATAAACGGTCCAAATTTCCAGGTATAACACAAATAAGTCATGGGGATATAATATACAGCATAGAGAATATAGTCAATAATATTGTGATAGCATGGTTACTGGACTTATCATGGTGATCACTTCTTTAGGTATATAAATGTTGAATAAAGAGAAAAGCTCACCAAAGCAAAAAGATGTGTCATTAGAGACCAAGGCTAGGATCATCTATACCCTCATATTCCCAATTACCATGTACTGATGCGAAAGCTGGACGATGAAGAAGGCTGATAGGAAAAAATTGATCCATTTGAAATATGTTAATCAGCTTAACAATAACCCACAGCCTTTGGACCTTTTCTTCTTCTTCTTTTTTTTTTTTTTAGCTGAACCATCCTGCCACCTGTTGGCAGCTCAGCTTGGGCCAGGAATCAAACCAGCGACCCTGTTGCTCAGAGCTCACACTCTTGAGCGAGCTCTTAACCAACTGAGCCACTCGGCCGGCCCCCGCATTTGAAATATGGCATTGGAGGAGAGCTCTACGGATACCCTGGACCATGAGAAAGATGAACAAATGGGTCCTAGAGCAAATTAAACTCAAAACATCACTTGAGGTAAAAATGACAAAAACTGAAGCTGTCCTACTTCGGGGACATCAATGAGAAGGAAGTGTTCTTTGGAAAAAAACAATAATGTTAGGAAAAACAGAAGCAGCAGGAAAAAAGGAAAACCAAATATGAGATGGACTGACACCATATTGGAAGCCACAGGCATGAGTTTACAGGAGCTGAGCTGGGATGTTGTGGATACAATGTAGGACATTGTGGACATCACTCCACAATGACAGTGGCCAGCAATCGACTAAACAGCACATAACACACACGTGACAGCAGAGTTTAAGTTGGGCTCAGCTCATATACTCCATATAGCATTATAGTATAATTTTTGAAACTATTCTGACAAGAAAACCTTACCTTTCTCATCATTTGTTGAGAAAGCCACCTAGAAGGCTTCTCTAAATTTCAATTACCCTGGCTTTTGATTATCCAGAGTAGGAACTATAAAATTAATTTGTAGTGAGAGGACACTAAAACTGTTAGGAAAAGCTGTAAAGTTACCTTCTGGCATTTTGCCATTAGAAATAAAGCTCTCACTATAAAACTTTTAAGTTCAAGAAAAAAAACATTGCCTATACTCAGAAGATACACCACTTTTCTGTCCTTAAACATCTGGACCTGAAGGATTTTTTTAAAGTCTGTATTTGTGGTCTTGATTTTTAGGAAACATTTTAAAAGGCCTTCTTATAATATCTGAAAAGCTAACACACACGTTGCACAAGTGTTACTCTGTGTGCTACCTTTAGGGTGGGCAAAGTAGTCAAACCTGAGTGTTGGCTTCTGGGAAGTGGTCCGAGGGACCCCACATTTTTCCCAGGCATCTCTAACCATCACCTTTTTCATAAGTGAGAGCTCACCACATTTCAAGAAAACAGCTAAGACTAAATTCTGGGAACTTGAGGTGGTTACAGCACCAATTTAGTTTCTTCAACAAGAACTTAGAGAAAGTTCTTCCAACAACAACAAAATACAAGACAAAACGGGTAACATTTTAAAAAATAATGCTCACCTTAGAATATTTCTGTAATTCAGCATCATCTGCAATCTGTGTGTCCAAAGTAACAACCTAAATTTACAAGAAAAAAAAATATTTCCAATATTTGTAAGGCATAGCTTTATTTCTTCCTCGGTTTCCTGAAAAAAAAAATCGGTAAAATCTATGTTCCATCTGACAGAATGCATCTGAGCTACATTCTAATCTCTTTCCTATTATTTTTGAACTCCATAAGTATAACATACAATGTAAAATTTCACAGAATATGTGCCTTTTTGTAGTTATTGTTTTCCACAGCAATCTTTTTTTCCCTAAATTATTCAAAATATGAACCAGAAGGTGATGGACAAATACATATGCTCTTTTTAAAAATCTATGCTCCCTAAAATTTTAATATAGTCCTCCATTATATTGAATCCATAAAAATTTTATTTTTGACAAAACCAAGGGTATGGTCCTTTTTGCTTTTAAATTCAAGCCTTGAAACAAAGTTTGCAAGGTCAGTAAAGTCAGACAAGTGTGGAAAAACTGAAGCGTCTGACTTTCCAAAGCAAGCTCAGACCGTTTCCCTAGGAGAAATAGCTGGCAAGAACACAAACAGAAAGGTCTGGACTGGTGGGAAGCCCATGGAATACTTGCAGCTTTTAATCCTGGCCTAAAACTATTGTTCTAAGTTTCAATGGTAGACAGTCACAGAAGTGGATGTCTTGCAAGCAAAATACTTTACTGATGATTTGCATCTGTAAGTTGTTAATAAAATATGGTGCATCTGGAGGGAGGAGCGAAGTTAAACAATGATCCAACTAAAGCTTTTAAAAGTACTGCACTGCAGACAAGTCGATTCTGGAAGGACGTAAAGAAGAAACGTTGGAGTACATACATGCAGGCATTCATTCACCGAGCCTGGCTCCTCCTTGCCCTCAGAACAAGTTACAACTCTTAATGAGTACGGTGTCACTTTAAATTTCCAACTTCCCTCTTTCTAGTCCCTCTGTTATTACTTTTCCATGTGATAAAATGAAATTTGAGAGGGTCGTGATAAGGAGGATACAATTTTAACAAAAAAGAGCCCATCACAAAACTTGCCATTTATAAACACTGATATGCCAAATTACTTTAAATATCAAACCATTAAGGATAGAATAAGTCATTTGCTAGGTGATAGCCTAATGACAAAACAGCATTCAGAATCTATGAAGTAAAGAAGCAGTAGTTCATAAGGACTGACATGCAGGTACAAAATCAGCAAGAAGAGAAAAAGTATGAAATGTTCTGACTCATCTTAAGAACATTGGAAAATATCTCACAATAAATAGTGGCTGATTACTCTGAACCAAGAAGAGAAAAAAGATCTCCAACCAGTCAAGTACTAATGATAAACATATGTAAGAAAATGTGAATGACAATAGAAATTTAATAGAATACTTTATTACTAACGCATTTAGGGAACACTATAGAGGCTTTTCTGAGCACAGCCTTTCTGCTGTCATGTGGATTCATATGGGGAAATGTAATCAATCCCTTACTCAATGAATCTTAAAACAGGTGAAAGGAAGTCTAATGGACCACTGGCACTATAAACTTATACCTAACCTAAATTACTTCCTGTTCTACCAAATACAGTTGATAATCATTCTTTCATTTTTCTCATAAAACTGTAAGATTCTCTGTGAAACATAGGGCTAATATCCACAGCCCTTTCGGTGTACAATAAAACAAACAGATCATAAAAACAATCATAAAAATGCCAGCAAATTTTAAGCAGCTGATACAGGTTATAAATTTAAAAAGCAAGCCCTCTCTCTCCCTCCTAACATTTTTCTGCCTATTGTCGACTAAAATGGTTTCAACATGAACTGAGTGTCTGCTAATTTAACTGAAACGTGTGTGCAGTCCTTAATTGTTCTTACAGCTTAAATGCTTTTAAAAAAAATTGATTGATTTAATAGGAATAAAAAGCAGGAGGGAAAAATAAAGGCAGGCTGACTACTCTTTGACTCTCCTATTTCTTTAAATTGTAGAGTTAAGGGCTTGACATGAAATGAGACTTGAGTGTTTTTTATTCAACGATTTTAACATACCATTACTTCATAGTCAGGGCCCAAGAGCTTTTCCCATCTGGATTTCAGTTCATTTTCTGGAGAGTCAGGGGCTCTTTCTGGATTAAAAGAAAAAAAAAGAATGTTAAAGCTACTGTGAGCCAAACACACTTAACTACTAAATTCTTCAATAACAGCAGTTTCAGTTAAGTAAAAGGGAAATACATAAAAAGAAAAATGCATTAAATGAAGTCTACTAGGTAAAGTAAATCACAGGTGACTTACAAGGCTAATGTAAAATGTAAAGACCGGCAGTGACCAAATTACGAAGGAGCTTTTGTTGTTAAGGAATATTGAAAAGGGAAGAGGAAATGATGAGTTATAAATGAAATCTGAATTATATACGGTTTATATGTAAACATCCTGTAGTTTACAAGGAAAACGCATCTGGCTTTATAATATATTTGGACAAACGAGGATTTGATTTAAATGTTAATCACTTCAAAGTATAATAGTACCTTCCACTCACCCATAGGAAAAGTAAGAACTTATCAAGCTGTCTTTACTATCAACCAGACGTATTAGCACAATCCATTCCAACTTTTCACTTGGGTGGACATAAAGGCATGTCTGGTTTAATTCAACCAGTGGGTGCATGAGCTTTAATACGATAGAAACTTTGGTTTTACTTTGGTCTTTTGTGTCTACTTCATTATTATATATTTATGATTTCCTTACTTGACAGTAATATTGCCTTTTTTGCATAGGTAGGATAATTTTAAAGCAGTAAAACAGATCCTCCATATGACCTCAGCTAGAAACTTAGTGTACAGTTTCTAGCCTGAATAATGCCTACTAGGCAAAAGTCAAAATACTAAAACTATAATTTCAACTTACATCTATAGTCGTACCAGAAAATAATCAAATCTCCACCTTTTTTCTTTAAGTTGAAGAAAAACTTTCAATTTTGTCACAAGATTGGACAAGTCACAGAACACCTATCACAACTGCCATAACCATTTGTCTAAAATCAAACATAACTTGCAATATCAGCTCTTTCAGCCTTCAGCACAGACAGCTCTTCTTGAATGCTTAATTACATAATACATAACTTAATTAATACATTATAATTTAATACATAAAACTTAATTACATAATAATTAAGTAAAACAGGTTAACCTCAGAAATCAGAGACTAAGGAACACTAAAGAATTTAGATTACTAGAGTTACAAAAGAATATCCATGAAATAACTATGTGCTAGATTACATTTCAGGAATAACTAACCAAAGACCCTGTTAAAAACAAAATATCATTCATGGGGGCTCCGCACCATTATGCCTACTCCTGTTAACATTTCCATAAGAAATTACGTTAAGAGTTCTACCATCTTGCCTATTAAATTTCTTCTAGATAGCAGTTTCATATCTGGTAAGCTAATTTGAACAAAATTTGAAGGTACTGGTTGAATTGTAAGCTTAAAAGTATGATATATAAAGATGATATTTCATACATGTGTATAAAATAATGTTGACACGTCACCTTCAATTCCTTTCCCTATATTTTACCTCTGAGTCACACAATGAAAGCACAGTCATGAGTTTCAAAGTACAGCCCAAAGGCCTAAGTACCAAAGGAAAGGAATTAATTTATTTTCAGCAGCTCAATAAATCCTGGGCTATACAAAATGATCAAAAAATAAATAGTACAATGATATGAAACAATTATTCCAATGGCAGTGAAGGGGAGCAGAATATACCACCCCAAAATATGCCACCTTGGCATGCAGATTATTTTGAGCTGAAAGTAATCAAGACTGAACAGACTCAGAAAAAAGTTTTACCTCTCTCTTAACCACCTCCAAAGAATTTAGATAGGGAGCCTGGCCGGAAGAGCTGTTACCAGACATAACCTTTTTTATCTGAAAGACCTATTTGCATGGCAGGGCAAACTTCTCATTACCAAACATCTGCCCCTCTTATGGTCCTATGACTTACCCTCCTCCTCTTTGAAGCCCCAGACCCTTATCCCATTCCTTAGCTGAGAATAATGGCATATAAGCCTCAATTGCCTGATTTGCCCTTGGATCTCATATTTTTATGGGGCTTCCACACATACAAAATTTTCTCCTGTTAATCTGTATTATGTCAACTTAGTTATTAGACCAGCTAAAAAAACCTAGAAGGGAAGAAGGGAAAAAGCAAAAAAAATCCTATAAAAAAAAAAAAAAAAAAAGCTAATGTCATAGCTGTTAAAATATTTTGGTCTTACTCTCAAGTTAAAGTTATACATACTCATGAAGAAAAACGGAGTGAGGTTGAGCCACAAAGAGAAGATAAAATATTTCTACCTTCAGAATGTATTTGATTTCTACCTGATATTTCACTGAAAGTCTACCTGAGTTCCCTTGAATTTATTTATTTATTTACTTATTTTTTTAAAGATTTTATTGGGGAATTCGAGAAGGGGAACAGCCAAGTTGTTGTCCTTCACTCTTAATTGTGGAGGGCGCAGCTAGCTCAGCTCCAAATCCATTCCCCATCCAGCGGCCCGTTGGCAGCTCGTGGGCTGCTCAGCTCAAAGTGCTATGTTCAATCTCAGTTGCGGGTGGGCGTAGCCCACCATCCCATGCAGGAGTCGAACCAGCAACCTTGTTAGGAGCACATGCTCTCACCAGCTAGGCCATCCTGCCACCTGTTGTCAGCTCAGTGGCAGCTCAGCTCGGGCGCAGCTCACTGGCCCATGTGGGAATCAAACCGGAGACCCTGTTGCTCAGAGCTCGCGCTCTTAACCAACTGAGCCACTCAGCCGGCCCCAGGGTTCCCTTGAATTTAAACAGCAGAGATTAACTGCAATCTACTTGGGTCAAAAAAGAGCAAGGTAGGGGTGACCGGTTAGCTTAATTTCTTAGAGCATGGTGCTGATGGCACGGGGGTTGCCGGTGTGATCCCCGCGTGGGCCGCTGTGAGCTACGCCCTCCTCAACTGTGCCATTGTAGCATGAGGGCAGTGTGTGGCCAATGACCGTGGCTCTTCCCCAATAAAATTTAAAAACAAACAAAAAAAGAACAAGGTAAATTTCCAAATCATAGGACATTTTTTAACTGGAGTGAGGGGTTTCTCCTTCCTTCAGGCCATTCTTTCCTGAGAGAAGATAATCAAAGCCAAAAGCTAAAATTTCTCTGGAACATGAATGGTGTTAAGTATTCCACTTCACTCAACTGGCAAGGCTTTCCTGAGCACGTCTGTGCAGGGACTTGCATGAGGCTGTTACCCAATATGCTGACAGAACAGTCAACTGTATGGTAGCTGAGGTATCAAAGTACAAAGCAAAACAACAACAACAACAAAAACAGTTGCATATCAATTAAAAAGTAAAGGATAAGAATATAGCTACCCAGGGATTTGATGAAACATTTAAAAAAGTATACATTATTAATTTTTATGGTGAAATGAAATACTGTTATATGTATGCACATAAGCTATATATCTAGAGCTATATCAATAATATACAAGCTAAAGTATGCAGTAATTTAAAATGCTGACAAGATTGGAAAAAAAGTCATAATATTAATAAAAATGCATTCAAAATTAGTACAAAGATTAAACAACTATATGCTTGGCCCCCAACTACAACAAGTGTTAAGATGTTGATATTAAGAATACCCTATTTCATATCTTCAAAATGCCTCTAAAACTTCTCACATTAGATTAACTGTAAAGAGAAAAAAAACGGTTAACAAGTGAGAAAGTCCAATTACTTTGATGCTTTTAATTGAATGCTTTGTGCCTACCCAGGTTTTCTAAGGCTTGTGTGTTGTCATTGTTTAGATTATCCATTCTGTCTTCAGTTGCCTTATCTTCCCCATTCAAATTAGTTTCCGTTTCCACTGCTCCAGTTAGAAAGAGGGCTGGTGTTTTCGGTGATTCTATACCAGTTCCTAAAATAAAAATTGCTAACTTGAATCATTGGCAGCTAAAGGCCATATTAAAGTGGGCTTACTCCACTCCTGTTCTCGTTTCACAACCTCATTACAAACATCTCAAGCAACTTACATATATGATTCCTTTATTTAAAATCCCACGTGTGACAACCAATCAATTCCTTAAAAAATAAATTTGTTGGTAGTACTGAAAAGAATAAGGAACTAAGCAGTGGGAAGAGAAAAGCAAGGTCAAGTCGATGACAAAGTGGTACATGCTTCTCAATATAACCTCGAAAGGAAAAAGAGCATTAGGGGACGTAGGCTCTTGCTGCTGTGGTGGGTAGAGTGAGACATGCAGAATAAACTGGTCCCATTGCTGGGGGCTCTCTTAGGCTCTGGCACAACATCATAATGAGTATAACAATCTACATATGTAAACTTATGAATTGGAAGAGAACTGGAGAGAATTCCCCTGGTTGCAGAGATTCCTCCCTTAGCTACCATAGATTGAGCTAAGTAAAGCAATAGGATATCCAAAGCTTTCAATCTCAAGCATTCAAATCACTATGCATCTCTTAAACATAAGAATAAGAGTCATTTTAGTTATTTTTAAATAATCACACATCACTTATAAAAAGTATTCTTACAAAAATTATTTAACCTGACTCTAACTAAGTCTTTAGATCTAGCTTCTAGGAAACTGTGTAGAGAAACAAGTAAAATGATACCACAAGGAAACTATCAAAGTCATCTGGTGACAAATGAACTAATCCCTACAAAAATTTATGCCATGGGGTCATGGGTGAGGGATTCTTCTTGATTAAAAAACCAAAGAAACAAAACCCATGCAACGAGTGCAATGCATTATTAGATCTTGATTTTATGGGGTTGAGGGGGTGGCAGGAAGAGAAGCTACAAAAGACATTTAGGGGCGGGCTGTCCGAGTGGTGCGTTGGTTAAGAGCTGGCTTGGGACGCCAGAGGGCCCCAGTTCGGATCCCACATATGAGGGCCAGTGACACTGCCCTCTACAGCTAAGATGCTGAACAACAGCTCAACCTGGGGCTGAGCTGCCGTGAGTCGCCGGCGACGGCGTAGGCTGCAGCCCCTGCGGCAGTGGGTTGCCATGGGCTACCGTGTGTAGCCAGCAGCCAGCATGAGTGGCCAGCAGCTGCAGTGAGCGGCCGTCCAGAAGTCGGCAAATGATCTGCCTCTCCTGGGAAGAGCACAATGATGGTGTCAACTTGGCCAGTGAAGCAACTGGACTGAAGAACAAAAGGACAGCAACTTATCTGTTCCCCTTCCCCCAATTCCCCAATAAAAAAATAAAAATTAAAAAAAATAATAAGAATAAAAAATAAAAATAGAGTGTGGCGCTCTGCTTAAAAAAAGACATTTAGGGGCAATTGGGAAAATTTAAGTATGTGTTAGGTATTTGATATTAAAGAACTACTATTAATTTTCCTTGGTGTGATAAAGATATTATGTTCACCTAAAAATATATCCTTCTTTTTAGAAGCTACAGACTGAAGTATGTAGGGCTAAAGTGTTATGATGTCTACTACTCACTCTGAAAAGATTCAGGAAAAAAAATAAATAAACAGATGAAGCAAATATGGCAACATGATAACCACTGAATCTAAATGGTGGGTATTTGGTATATCATTTTTCAATTTTCCTGTATGTTTGAAATTTTTCATAATAAAAGTTTGAAAACTATAACCAGTTAAAAGTTCCTATAATCTCAACATAAGATTTTCAATCACACATGGGATTTTTTAGATTATGAATGCATTAATGCACACTAAACACATGGCCTAGTGCTAAGAAAATAAAATGCCGGCCAGAAGCTGCAAGTGTTGCTGGGTAGAAAAGTTACACCCCAGAGTATATAGTACAAAGCAGTACAATGATGTGATCACATGCTACAAATAGTATACAAATAGGTACACAAAAATATATATATAAGGTATACGAAAAGGAGGAGTTTAGAGGAGAAAAAGAAAGACTTGGAATGGTAGAGAAAGGTATTGTGTAAGAGCTGGAAACTGTGTGGTTTATTTCTGTGAAACAGACTTAAATGCTGACTATGTGGAAGGTACACGAAGATGTAACATGGGGCGGAGCAAAGGCATAACCACTCCCCTGTATTATAGTAGCCACACATTCAATAAGTAAGCACAATGGAGACTAATAAATGCTACAGTCGACTGCTCTACAAAGGGTGCTAGTGAAACACAAAGGAAGGACGCCCAAACCATGGAGGAATAGATACAGATTTAGAGTCAAAACTTATCCCAGTACAACTTTAAAATGTAGGCATGCCGAGTAAAGAATTGCTAATTCACAGATGACATACCTCATTTGATATAGCAGACTGAAGCCAAGGGCTCTCTCAGAGCTATTAAAACCATTATATTGATATAAATATTTATGTAAACCTTTTAAGGTCAACAAAGCATTTGTACAATTTGTACTATTTAGACAATTTCGAATGTCATACATACAATGCAGTTGACAGGGCATCTGTCTTTCGACAGCAACAGCAAAATTTCCACCATCAGATAAAACTTAAAAAGTTCCAATGTAAATACAAATCAATATCAGTTGAAAGCAAAAGCTTCCAGGATTATTGTATCTTCAGAGGAAGGGGGAGAAAAATGTATTCATCTTCTGATAAATTCTAATGGAATCTTACTTACAGTTATATAACTAGCCATTCATTTTAAATTGAATATGTGTTCCCATGACTGTCAAATTTTGTTGATCTATACATTTCTAAGTTGATAATTAAAAATTGGCATGCATACAATTATATTTTTGTTCCATCATGTAAATCTATTCTTATAATCAAAATAAAAACAAATATTATTTTACAAATAAAAATGTTCTTGATAGAAATCCATGTTTTATTTTCTCTTGCTCTATTTCAAAGGTAAATCTAGAGACATTAGACTCATATATCACTGGAAGTAAAATGAAATCTGAAGTTTGCAAAATGTCAAAGCATTAGATGAATGAGAGCTCCTGGAACAAAAGGTGTCAAAACTTTATTATTCAAATGTAAGTCATAAAGGAAATCTGGAAGCTTTTTGAGAAAATGATTTCCATCTCCATTTAGAGAAGCTATCAGAGCTTAATACGTGTCAGGGTTCACATTCTAACATTTGGACTGGCACATTATAATAGGCAAAGGAAACTTCTTCCATGCACAAATGAGCTGATGCATTTCTCCATCACTGCATTACACAAGGTGGGCAGTTTTTCCTTCCCAGATTCACAGAGCGACTTCCATAAATGAGATATTCTTCCAAACCCAGACTACATGGTAGGGAGAAGGACAGTGGAATCCATTACCTCTGTCGGAAGGCTGTTCAAGTGGAAAAGTTGCTGAGGGTGTCTTCCTTCGAACTAGAGTCAGGTGGACCACTTCCCCTGCATTTCGTAACACTTCAACAACATCCTGGTTGGCAAAACCCTGAATATTCACACCATCGACCTAACACACATTAAACAAAGGTTGCAAGTTATCTACTATTTTGTTGTAAATTCTGGCAAGGCAGAATAAAATTAGGCAATTCATTTTATTCCAAAAATAATTTGTATTAGACCTAAGAAAGCATTTGAATAAGGATGCAAAATTAGTAGTAAAACATAATGACAAACTTCCTGAGAAACTAGAAAGTAAATGGAAATTTGTACTAAGTCACACATTTTCACTTACAGCCTGAGAGAGGCAGAGGGTCTAATTCTTTGATGCTATTCAAATTCAAAGTGCCATGAAAGATAGCATACTGGTATACATAGTTCTCAAAATATATTAATAGAAGCCATTGTTATCAAAATTGAGGAGGCCATGCAATACTTCATCCCTCTACTATATCAATATGTCATATTTTCTAGAAGAAACACACTGATCTCTCTCAATTAGGTCTTCTAGTGTTTTGGAAAACTATGTGCAAGAAAGGTATTTACTAATCTAAGTCAAGCCCAATTCCACATTTCTGAAGTCCAACAGGCCCAAAAGACCTCTCTCACTCTTCTTCAAGCTAGAGAATAGTACTTTCTCCGTGTCCACTGCTATTGCAGATCTCCAGACTCTGCAAATCACAAGACATCCCCTAAGCCCAATAATGTAAAACCCAAGAGTCATGAAAGGTCCTTCCTTAGATGGACTTGAAGGACAATGATTCAAATTACATGAACTAAAAATCTATTCCTACATAAATCACTAAATACTAAATTAAATGTGTGTATATTCGTACGTGTGTGTGTATGCTGTAAAATTATTATTAAAATAAACTGTAAATTTAATTTTGTACTAAATGAAGGAAAGGCCAATCTGAATTGATAAAGGTATTATATTCTCAAATATAAAATATCTCAATTTTGTAGGTACTCAAAATTACTGTTAGTAGAAAAACTTTCACAAAGAAATAAAAAGATCTGGTAAAAGGCCTATTAATTTTACTTAAAAAATGGGTTAAAGAATACAAAGAGGTATTTGAAAGCCTTTTCTAGGAGAATGCTAGAGCACCTTTCAAATATATATGCATGTATATTAAAATATATATAGGTACATATTATTTCTTCCTACCAATATAGTCAGTGACTCCATTTTTCAGATAGTAAAAACAAAAACAAAAAAATTAAATTTAGGATCATAAGAGTCCAAATTAATGAGATTTCATTGTCGTAACAAACTTATTAAGACATTATGATACAATATATTAAGTCATTCCCCTCTCATACATATTATAATACAGATAACTTTTTTTCCCAACTTGATTCAATTCTAAAACAGAAGGCAGTTACTTACAGCAACGATTTTGTCATTCACTTGGATTTGGCCATTGTGATATGCAGCACTGCCAGGTATTATACTTTTCACATAAATCCCTGAAGCTTCCCCTACATAGTGCACAAAACACGGAAAAAGAAAGCAAGCTCTAATTAGGCCTTGATTGCAAAATTCATATCAAGAGGTTAATTAGCTAAAGGGGCTGCCTGGAGGCTTGATAAATAGTATTTTGAACACAAGCAGAGAAATTGATGGATTATTTCAAACTGTCACCATCCTAAGTAAACCAAATTTGACATGATTTGACTGATGACTATTTCTGGAAGAATAATCAGTAACAGAACCTTGATGAAATGCAATCCAATGTAAACTGGAATTCAAATGGCCGAGGTTAAGTCTTACCCTCTTCTCTTGGTCTAACACCCTTCTCATCATTGACTTGGCAGAAGCCTTCATCATTATTCACCAATACTATGACAAGAATCTCCTACCAGGTCTTTCTGACTAGATTTAGTTCAAGTTCATGTTAGCTTCCTCCCCAAACACAGGAAAAAAAGAGAAGTACATACAGTCTTAACAACAAAACAAAACAAAACAAAACAAAACAAAAACACCTAAAATAATCTCAGCAACATAAAATAATTCTTATATTATAAACTACAACATTTAAACAGAAAAATGGCTATATGAAAATTACTACTACATGAAAAGTATGCAGGCCTATGGGCGAGGACTACAAGGGAAACTGGAAAATGAAAAACCATAGCTCTCAATGATTTTATATTTTTATTTTTTAATATCAACTGAATGTAAAACATTGTAGAAGAAAAAGAAACATAATGGATTCTCATCATCTACCTAACAAAATGTAAATTTCATAGAATCACACTCCAGGACCGCCAAAATCTGTCCCAAACTTCTTTTTTACATTTCATCCTTCCAACAAGACACAATTCGAGACACATAAGACTCCTGATATTCCACCAAAATAGCATGTATTTTCTTGATTTTATCCTTTTTCTCATTTCATTTGTTTCCTACCAACTTCACCCCTTCTATCAAAATCTTTCTCCTTTCCCATGCTTAGCACAAATGCCTCTTTCTTTGTAAATTCTCCATTTCCCTCAGTCAAATTGAATTTTTCATCTGCCATATGATGATCGTTTGCTTGCATCTCCGGTAGAAGACATATTTCATTTATCCTTGAAGTTGAGTTATTTACATGTTTGTCTTCCTGAATAGAGGTTCTTATATTCATTTTCCTATTCCCTCCAGGGCTAAACAAAGTCACTGCTCAAAAGTTGCGATCAAGGGAATAAAGCAAAAATTATGTTGAATGACTACGTGTTAAAAAGCATACTGAGATTTAAAATGTCCTAGTTTTTGGATTCATTGCTGCCCACCCCACTCCAGTCCCAAAAACTTCTTTTGAGAGTAAAGAAGTTAAATGATTCTTTTCTTTATTCAGTAATGTAAACATTACATTTTATTGATTTTTTTAATCAGTTATACACTTTCATTTTACTCTGCCTGTTATATTGTTAGGTTTACAAGGACACCTTGAAAACTTCATATAAAGAGGTTCATAAGCCATCAGTTTAGGAACTGAGTCATGATTTTTCTAACCAGACAGCATACTAAGAGCAACTCAATATAGGTGTTTTTTTTTTGCAACGTTATTATACAATCCATACTTAGTGCTTTTGGAACTCATTTAAATTCTGAACCTAAAAAAAGTGGCACTTAGAAAAAGCTAAAGGTTTGAAAACAGTTATTTCATTAGATTAAAATAGCATAAGGTGGTCTGACATGAATTTCATTCAGGACTTTGAATACATTAGCACTTTTAATCTTTCCACCTGCTGTAAGTATACAAAATATATCTTTTTAATTAATTCTCTAATCTTGCCATTTTTTAAAAAACTAAAAAAAAAGTCATAACTCTGAATTTTCATGTTACTAGCAAATACTTGCAAAAGGCTTATTTTTTCTTACTCTGATGATTTTCTTATAATAATAGAGTAACTCTTACAGTGAAAGTTACCAAAGCTTTGCATGTAGGAGTTGAGAGAAAATGATTATTCAGATACGTGGGCCACGTATTTATTCTTACAATGTACACACTTGATATGAAAGGGAAATAATTCTAAAGTATTTGTTTTATCTTTTTTTGTAATTAAACATAATAACAGTAATATTTTTTTGACATTCACAATATGAACTAACTATGCAATAATCATTTTACTTTACCACATGTAAAATAACATAATATGTAATAGTCACACTATTCAAAATATATCAATCTTAGAAACAAGAGGAGATATAATTCAATGTTATACACTGAGTTGGATAATTAATTTCTATTGTTAATGACTATCAAGCCAGATATAAAACTGCTGAGATAAAACTGTGTGATATTGTGATTTATAAGATGTTTGGTCTTCATCCACAGTTATGGCTCATAGCTCCCCAAACCCTTGGAATTTCCTAAGTGTTGAGAGTGATATCAGTCTTTCTGTTATCTTAATGAGGTGACTTGTGGAAAGCACCTAAGGATGAGGGCTGGTTGCCAGAGGAACCAACCCTACAATTAGAGGTTTGGAACTTTCAGTCCCAAACTGAACCAGGAGAGGGGCTGGAGATGGAGTTCAATCACCAATGGCCAGTGACTCTGTCAATCATGGCTGAGTAAAACAGCCACCATAGAAACCCAGGAGGACCTTTCCCAGAGAGCTTTCCCACTGGGAAAACAGAATGCTTCCAGGTGCCGCAATGCTGGGCCCAAGCTGCACGAGGACAGACGCTCCTTCATTCGGGGACCCTGTCCTATGTACCTCTTCGTCTGGCTTTTGATTTGTACCCTTTAATGTCCTTTGTAATAAATTGATCTCATTAGTAAATGGGTTTTCTTGAGTTCTGTGAGCCGTTAATTGACCTCAAGGAGGGGGAACCTCTGATTTATAGCCAGTTGGTCAGAAATACAGGTAATAGCCTGGGCTTGCAAACAGCGTCGAAAGTGGGGAGCAGTCTTGTGGAACTGAGCCCTTTACCTGTGGAATCTGATTCTATCTTTGGGTAGACAGTGCCAGAACTGAGCTGAATTGTCAACACACCCTGCTGGCGTCTGAGAATTGCTGTTTGGAACTGGGTCTGGGAACCCTTTTTAAACCGGGATTTTCTAATTACCAAAAAGTAACTGGTTGCGAATATACATTCATGGTTTTATTGTTCAACATTTAAATTAAAATCTGCAGATATTTAACTTTATTGTCTGGGAACTTTAACATCCTTTACAATTATTTCCAAATATAAAGTAGAAATGACTCATTTACCTGTATGAGCAGTTCCAACATAGCCAACAATTCTAATCCCCAGACTCTGTCCATCTTTTTTAACGAGCTCAACATCGTAAGTTTCAAAAAGAGTAGAATTATCCTAAAATAGAAAAATAATCTTAATTATATATAATGTTTAGTTACATAACTGTGTATACATAGTCAATTTGTGCATGGTTTGTCAAATATTTTCTTAGCATCTACGGCAGACAGAATTTTAAGATGGTCATCACAACTTTTTTTTTTAATGCAATTTCTTTTCTTCTTCTTCTTCTTCTTTTTTTTTATATTACTGGGGAACAGTGTGTTTTTCCAGGACCAATCAGCTCCAAGTCAAGTAGTTGTTTTAATCTGGTTGTGGAGGGTGCAACTCAGTGGCTCATGTGGGGATCGAACCAGCAACCCTGGTGTTATGAGCACTGCGCTCTAACCAACTGAGCTAACCAGCTGCAACTTTTGATCCCTGGTACTATTGCTATGTTTATGTCACATTACATGGTAAAAGGGAGATTATCCAGGTGAGCCTAGTCTAATCAGGTACCCTTCCTTCAAAAGCAAGGAATTTTCTCCTGCTAATGGTAGAAAGGGAAGCAAAAAAGATTTGAAGCATGACTAGACTCGTGGTTTGAAGATGAAGTGGGACATGTGATAGGGAATACAGAGGGTCTGAAGGGGTTGACAGATATCCCTTAGCTGACAGCCAGTAGAGAGATGTCAGTCCTACAACTGCAAGGAACTGTATTCTGCCAAAAATCTGAATGAGTTTGGAAACAGACTGTCCCAAAGCATTCAGATTAAGAGCCCAGCCAGGCCAACATCTTGATTCCGACTTTGCAAAAATCTAAAGCAGAGAACCCAGCCAAGCCCACCCAGACTTCTGATCCACAGAACCATGAATTAACAAAGGGTGTTGTTTCAAGCCCTAAATTTGTCATTTATTACACAACAATATAAAGCCAATACAGCCATGTAGAAAAAACCTTGGGATTAATTTCTATCTGAAACAACCAAATGTAAAGAAAAATTTAGGAAAAAAATGATAAGGCTAGTAATTGTAATAATTATTGTGAATAAAAAATATTGACCTAAAACTTATTTTCATTACTTGTCTTCTAATTTAAAATATTTTTGTAAAAGAGCAAGGTAACTAAAAATATAATACCTTGCTTTCAATTTAAAACATTAACAACAGGGCCGGCCGAGTGGCGCGATGGTTAAGAACTGGCTTGGGACGCCAGAGGGCCCCGGTTCGGATCCCACATATGAGGGCCAGTGACACTGCCCTCTACAGCTAAGATGCTGAACAACAGCTCAACCTGGAGCTGGGCAGCTGTGAGTTGCCGGTGATGGCGGAGGCTGCAGCCCCTGTGGCAGTGGGTTGCCATGGGCTACTGTGTGTAGCCAGCAGCCAGCGTGAGCGGCCAGCAGCCGCAGTGAGCAGTCGTCCAGAAGCCGGCGACTGATTTGCCTCACCTGGGAAGAGTGCAATGATGGTGCCAACTTGGGCCAGTGAAGCAACGTCCTCCACAAATAGACTGAAGAACAAAAACGACAGCAACTTGTCTGTTCCCCTTCCCCCAATTCCCCAACACTGTTCCCATCCCCCCAATTCCCCAATAAAAATCTTTAAAAAAAAAAACATTAACGACAGGAAGTAAACAACTGAATTGACTGCATCAAATTCTCACTTATCAGAGCGACACTGGTCCCTCACTACAAAGTAGAGGGCTCCAGAGAACTACAGTAATGGAGGGAAAAGAAAATGGTTGCAACTAGTTTGGAGAAGAAAAAAAAAATGATTCTAATATCTCAGACAGAAAACTTCTACTCATATGGTTCCAAGTAGAGAAAAGCAACTTTATAGAAGACACTGAATGGCCCCTCAAATAAAAGATGAAAGGTGGCTTTCCATCCCCTTCTCACTATAATCACTTCCCTTTTCTTTTTTCTTCCTCCTTCCTTTTAAAAATTATTTCCTTCCTTTTGTCTTATTATCACTTGATTCAAAGCCTGTGAGATAGTTGGAAAGAGCTTGGAATGGACCAGAAAGATCTGAATTTAAATCCCAGCTCTGCAGCCTTCTCTTTCTCTGACATTCATTTAACAAGCTATTTGGACTTCAGTTTCCTCATCTATTGAATGGATGATAAGACCTATCTTGCAGAATCCTCTGAGGAGCTTAGATGACTTGACAATTCCAGGTGCTTGATGACAATTAATAATAATGATTATTATTATATAACTATAATGATTGTTATTGATCATAATATTATTATTATTGTCTATTCCCTTTGGCCAATCTGTTCCTATCAGTGACAACTCTCATGCATTAATCAGTTTTCACAGTTTCCGATCCACTATCTGGATGTCTCCTCACCAATCTAATGAAATAGAAATGGCAAGTAGTATTATTCTCCAAGTTACAGATGAGCAGCTGAGGCTCAGGAATGTTAAATGACTTAACCCTGAGAAACGGCAAAAAGAAAAATCAAACTTGTCTAATATCTCCAAATTGGGCTCTTCCGTTGCTTCCCTAGTGAGCACTGAGTCATCACGTACACCAATGGGGCACTTGGAGTGGAAGCATTTCTACTCTTGCAGTGTGTCACAGCCAATATTTGATTGAAGATGAAAGAATCATTTGTATACTCACAGAACTAGGGCTCCCGTTTGGCACAGCAGGCAAGGCAACAGGTAAGGCTGCAGGCGTAGGAGGGGTCACAGAAATTTCACCAACTGGGTCTCTTGCAACAAGCATCCTGACTGAATTCCCACAGTTCCTCAGTACTTGCGCAACTTGCTCACTGGTCATTCCCTGCACATTTGTGCCACCAATCTTCAAGATGTGATCCCCTGTCTGGAGTCTTCCATCCTTTAATCCAAGAGGGAAAAATAATTATTATGAGAAATCAATCATCTAATTTTACTAGTTAATACCAATTCATTAGGTTTTGAGTTGTAGCAAAACGGCTAGCAAAGAAGCCATCCAAAAATGCTGAATAAAATATATTTTTAATGCATGGCTAAACTGACAACAGAGAAACGGAAGTCTCTGTAAAACAAAATAAGATGAGGAATGGGAGAGCGGGGAAAGTTCAAAAGGAGAAGAATTGCCAGAATTCTAAAACAGGCATTTGTTTGAGGGTATCACTTCATGCCTTACGGCCTAGAGCCAGGGTATTACCGGCCACTTATACAAGGAAGAGACCAGAAAGCTCAGAGCATCAAGAAGGGAAAGAGGTCAGGTCAGGAGCCTCCAGTATAGAGCTAGGAACTCGGAATGCCAACAAGCTCAGTGGCACAGCTGAGGAACAGCAAGATGTCAGTGTGTCTGGAAGACAATAAGCAAAGAGGAGAGTAGGCTAAGAGATGAGTGCATTAATGGGGTCAGCAGTGCAGAGCATTTGCTCTCAGTGAGTAGGAACAGACGTCACTGGAACGTTTTGAGAATAGGCATGACATTATCTGACTTTTAACAAGATCACCCAAGTCTCTGTGCTGCAAATAGACTATAGTAGAAGAAACAATAGAAATAGAGATACCAGTTGGTCAAGTAATAATCTAAAAGGAGATAACAATAGCTTGGACTAGGTTAGCAGTTGGGTGTCAAGAAGAGAGATTCTAGATGTATTTTTAATAAATTGTCAACAGTCTCTCCGGATAGCTTCTACATGAGGTGTAAGTGGGGGAAAGGAAACAGAACTCCAAAATTTTAGCCTCAGCAACTGGAAAGATAGAGTTGGTATTAATTGAAATAAAGAACACGACAGTGGAACAGATGGGTGGGAGTAGAAATCAGTTCAGTTCTACAGATGTCCAGTCTGAGATGGCTATTCAACATGCAAGTGGAGATAGACACCAGATATGCAGCTGGATACACAAATCTGGAGTTCAGGAGAGAAATCCAAACTGCGTATTTAAATTTGGGAACGTTAGCATATAGGAGGTATTTAAAGTCATGATTCTGGATGAGTTTTCTTAGAGAAGAGATACGCAAAGTTCTATTTCTTAAGCTGGTGATATGTATATGGGTGATTATTGTTATTATGACTTAAAATGTGCACAGACATTATATATACTTTTATATGTATGTATATTTCATACACAGGAAAGTTGAAAACATAACATCAGAAAGTAAATCAGTTCAAAATGTTTATCTCTCCATTCTACCTTCATTAGTGAAATTTCTGAAAGAGCTTATCCGTCTACATTTTCACTAAGTTTGTTTTATCAGCAATTTTGAATTTTCTTTACTTATCTTTACTACAATATATTAAAGATACTAAAATGTAAACACAGCTGGTTACAAAAAATTACACCTGCAGAGCGCTTTATATGTTGAAAATCAGTTTTTGTCTTGTTTTGTTTTGTTTTTATTGTTAGTTTCAGGTGTACAGAACAATACAATAGTTACCCTTTTCACCCTAACCAGGTAACAACCCCCCTCCCCCCATCTATTGCCCTCCCACCCCCGATATCATGCTTATCTATTACAATTCCATTGAATCCATTCCCGCTCTCTACTCCATGTCCCGAGACTATATGTATATATGTAATTATAGTTGACATACAGTATTATTCAACATCAGTTTCAGAAATACAATGCGGTGGTCAGGCCTCTACATCGACTATGAAGTGGACTCCCCAAAAGGACATGGGTCCATCTGGCCCAAGAAATACTTACAACATTATAGATTATATTCCTCGGACTGCCTTTTTCTATCCCTGAGGCCATATTACAATTACCAATTTGTATTGTCTCATCCCTTCCCCTTCTCCTTCATCCCCACCCCCTCCCAACTAACAACCCTCAGTTCTTCCTCTGTGTCTCTGAGACTATCTCCATCCACTTCTCCCATCCATTCAGTTCCTTAGAATCCACGTATAAGTGAGATCATATGATATTTGTCTTTCTCTGACTGACTTATTTCACTTAGCATAATGTTCTCTAGTTCCATCCATATTGTTGCAAAGGGTACTATTTCCTTCTTCTTTATAGCTGAATAATACTCCGTGTAAATGTACCCAAGTTTCTTAATCCAGTCATCTACCGATGGGCATTTTGGTTGTTTCCAAGTCTTAGCTATTGTGAATAATGCTGCAATGAACATAGGGGTACATATATTTTTTCGGATTAATGAAAATCAGTTTTAATATATCATCTCATTCAGAAAAGGACAACTTTAAAATGAGAAAACTGAGATTCAAAAAGGTTGACTGACTTGACCAAGATCGCAAAGCTAAAAAGCAGCAGAACCAAAGTTCAGCCTGAGTTGTTCCACTGAAGATCTGTTCTCATTCAGTCATGTCTTACACTTTGACATCTCCAGACTAACATTAGTAGACAGTAAATTTACTGTTTTCTTATTCTCCAAGAAATTGCCAATAACTGTCTAAAAGCTTAAATAAAATGAAGATGAAAAATAGATATTTTGCAACTGAGATAGAGCAATGACCACTGGGCTAGTTCTAAGTTTCATAGTCCTGGCTCCAGGAGGCACCATCTACAAGTTATAGATGAAATTCAGAAAAAACAAAAAAAAAGCCTTAAGACTAAAAGTCTATTCCACATCCTTATTTTTTTCCGATTTTGCAAAAATCTAAACAAAGAAAGGAAGGTGTTAAATCGAAATAATGAGTAGAAAGTTATGTGCTTTGTTATGAACTCTGCAAAAGGAGCTAGAAGCAACTGGAAGTTGGAGAGGAACAGGGAAACACGAATGCAATTCACTTCAGGAACATTTGGAAAGACTTAGAGAAAAAAAAGTAAATACATAGGAGAAAATTATTATGGGGAAAGGAATAAAAAATTGCTGGATTTCTACTTTAAGCACCTATCATTTGATATTATATCATGCCCAATGCAACAAACTTGAAATAAAACAACTACTTAAGAAAAAGTCTGTGATCATGATGAAAAATAAGGGTAAAACTGCCCCTGAATTGAACTATCTTTGAGCAGAATTAAGGCTTGACCAAAGAATAAAGAATATGTCAATTCAGTGTTTTCGTACTTGGCTTGGCCAAAGAAGGGCATGTCACCATATTTAGTCACTTCCTAGGCAGTATTTCCCTATTTTACCTCAACTCAATTTAAAATGATGTAGATAATTTGCATCTGTCATGAAAAGTCAAACATTTTCTTCTTCCAGAAAAACAGGTGTTCTAAGGAATTCATAAAGTATAAAAATAATCATTAGTCAGATTGATAGGAAAGACACCAAAATGACAGCTACTTTGTTTATGTCTAACAGCCCAAACGTAGCATTTCATTGATATTTTCTGATCAGCATTCTCCTTCCATAACCTGTCTACTGTGCAAGAAAACTAAATGGCATAAGAGTCCTTTTGTTCTTTAACAGAAAACATAAATCAATGATAACCAATTAATAGCCATGCCAAGATTCAAAGACACAGTGTGCTAATCAAACATTCAAATAGAAAAGTTTAACTCATAGATTTTCAAAAGTGAAAAAACACCATGCATATAGACAAAGATAGTACGCTGTTGTGGATGATAATTTCAATTTATAAAATATTTGAAATCCTAAAGGAAGATAGGCCTGAGCTACAAAAGAAATAAAGAAATTAAATTTGTTTTTTCAAAAACTAAAAAACAGCACCAAATACTTTCACAGCTCAGAAAATGAAATCATTACTATTCAATACTTTTTTATTCCAAGTTGTTTCTATCATTGGTCTTTAATCAAAAAGCAACATGTCATTGACAGAAAAGTGATTTTATAAAATAAAAACTCTTTTTCTCTCAAGGAATTAAAGGAAGGTACTAAATCTAAGTACATCTAGCCTATCCAACTCAAATTCCCAGAGCCCTCATCAACTGATTTTTAAGGATAATGAAAATAGCTGTTTATAGACTCACTCAAAGCAAAATTACTTGGGAATACCACCCATTCAGGGGCCTCAAGCTGGTCTTTGCTTATTCTAAACTAAAAATTCCTCATAGTCTACACACACCCTTCAAATCCTTGCTTGCTTCCACTCCTTAGTATTAAAGGTTACTGACTAGTTATTATGACTCATAATATAATTGCCTCACACCAAAAAGTCAATAATTTATGACAACTTTTAAATAGGCTGAGTTGAAATAGTCCCTTTCTGGAGATAATGAGGGTAACTCAGTGTACCTGATTTCCCTAGAATTCCTCCAGACCACATGAAAGAGATTTCTGTAAAACAAAATTGTTTTACCCTGCCCATTATCAATTTAAAAACAAAAAACTTCTAGCTGCTGAAATTTTTTGAAATTTTTGCCATAATTGGACAGAACTCTCAAAGGATGTATACTTCAGGTACTGTGAATTTTGAAAAGTATCTGACAATTACAGGTAGTATAGGTCTTTCAGCTGCCCTTACAATGATACTATATAATTTCCTTCTTCATGGAATTGGCCCTGAGTACATTTACTGACTGGTCATGATAGGTGAATCTCCATAAATGTTTCTAAAAAGCTCGTATGAATCAATATTTTTCCATTTCCTTTACTTTACAACATTTGAGGCAGTAGGCAGAAGAACAAGTAAGGGATTTGGAGTCAAACGCACCCAAGTTCAATCCTAGCTCTACTTTGATCAAGCTGTATTGCTTATCCGACCTAATCTCAGCCCCCTTTGTAAGCAAAATGGGAATAAATTCTTTTCTCATTGAGTTATGAGCATTAAACTCAATACTATATTTAGCCTAGTGCCTTGCTGACAGCAAGGCAAGGCCTTAAATGCATCCATTTCTTAAGTCTCTTGAGGCTTCAGTGACCTCTGTTAAGTGTTCTTTGCCACATCCCCTCAACTCTACCCCATCTTTAACTATACTTACTGACTTATCTGTACACAAAAAGAAATATAAGGGGCTATTTTATGAAACCGTATTAAATTAAAAAATACTGACATTTTTTAACTTTCTAGTAATTCTTTTTATATTCTTGGGGAAAAGTAGTATTAATTAACCTCTTTAACAGAATGTAGGTATCACTTCATGATCAATTTGATCATATCTGAATTAATCACCTAAAACATTCATATTCCCTTACCATGAAAGTGGCCACAGTCAATAGTGAGCATTAATATTCAAAACATGAGTGCATTTTAATTAAACGCAATGTTCCGTTTAATTTTTTTTTTAAGCTATGATCAAGCTACATGAGCAACAACTGAACAACTTGCAAAGACTTAGCAACAATGTACAGAGTCAGCTGAAGAGATTTTATCCGCCATTAGCTGAGATGAGGGGAAAAGGGAAGTGAATATTGTCTATGTCTCGCCATATTCCCTCCTGGAAAGAGTCAGTAGCTCAGTTGCTCCTAGAGCTAGCTATTCCCTGATGATAGACTTGACCAACCCAGGACTGCTGCACTTCAGGGGAAAAAAAATAGGATCAACTTTGAATAAATAGATTTAAGCAGTAAAGCACAGGCATTAGAGTCAAAAAGATGTGGGCTCCTTGCCGATGTTGTCATTTCCTAGTTGTGTGGCCTTGGGCAGTTTCTTAACAGTTTTCATATCTATAATTTGGGAATAAAAATTTATGCCTTTTAGGGATTACATGGCAATAAGGTATATCAGGCAGATAACAATATCTGGCATAAACACTTGCTTCTCCATTATGACTCTGATGGATTACATCCCTACCCACTCCTTGATGACCTGAAATCCTGACAATCCCTTCCAGTAAGGGTGATAATCAGACCTGGGCTTTTCCCAACAGTGCCTCAAAGGGATTAATTTGGGGAACTCTGCACTTCATATTCTCCTTGTGAAAATTCATAATGCACATTAGGATATTAAAAACTCAGAAAATTCTTACAGTCAAGAAACTTATTTGATTCTGTTTAACTTGGTGTTTCTTTAAAATTTATTTGACCCTTTGTTTTTCACAATAACTGCTCCACTTTGCATCTTGAAAAAGGGCTACTTCAAGAACCAATCCTATTAAAATTGCTAAGGGGGGGGGCAGTGGTATGGGAAAAGGTATCACAATACTCCACAATATCTCATCCCTTTCCAGGTTACAAAAATTTCAAAAAAACCCGTAAATACCCGTATTATTATTTGCTGTATGTCATAGATGTGTTCTGAGGACCCACTAAAAAATGATCATTCCCAACCTTTTTGGTCTCAGAACCCCTTTTATTATTAAAATTACTGAGAATGAAGGAAAGGGTATTACAAAGGGGAACAAGAAACTTTTGTGAATGATGGGTATGTTCATTATCTTGATTGCAATGATAGATGATATGATAGTTAAATTTTATGTATCATCTTGGCTAGGCTATGGTGTCCAGCTATTTGGTCAAACACTATTCTAGATTTACTGTGAAGGTATTTTGTAGATACGATTTAACATCTATAATCAGTTGACTTTAAGTAAAGGACATTATCCTTGATAATGTGGGTGAACTTCATCCAATCAGTTGAAGAATTTAAGAACAAAAACTGAGGTTACCTGGAGAAGAAGGAATTCTGCCTTAAGACTGTAACAGAAATCCTGCCAACTTGCCCTACAAATTTCAGAGTTCAAACTGAAACAGAAACTCTTGCCTGGGTTTCCAGGCTGCTGGCCTGCCCCATAGATTTCAGACTTGCCAGTATGCACATGTCAAAATTTATTAAATTGTATACATTATATATGTGCAATTTTTTATGTCAATTATACCTTAGAAATTACTCAGAATCTCAAAGAGCTTTTGTATATGTGGTTCTCTTTTAATATGTTTGTTGATATCTACTGAATTAAAAATAATATTGAGAAATTTTTTAACATGTCAACATATAAAAATACTTATGTATGTTGATTTACATATTTTTATTTTAAAAGAGCTATGTTTTCTAAAACAAAAAAAATGTAAGAGTAGTGGTACTTAAAAATATTTTTGCAAATCTCTTTAATGTCTGGCTTAAAAGCAGACAGCTGGATTTTCCATATTTGTTTCAGCATTAAATATGTTGCAATATGTTGTTTTGGTTAAAACATATATATATATATATATATGTATAAAACATATATGTATAAAATAAAAATCTAGTTTCAATCAGACATATAGTTGGAAAATGGGCCTTTTCAGCCCATTCTTCTTTGATAATACAACAAAACTTGACAAGTAGTGGTTTCCTAAAGAACAGTTGCAATGTGGAATCTAAAACTACATCAACAAGCTCTCAGACACTGTTTCATTAAACTTTATTGATCTACCTTGAATTATGAATGCATTATAATATAATATAAAAAATATGAATATTTTGCCTGTATGTTATTTTGTCATATTGCACATTGGTCTTCAGAAAATATTGTTTCACAGAACTATGCAGATCTTCCAAATATTGACATATTATATTATATAACATAAAAAATACATATTGATTAATATCACCAACAATCTAATCAGAAAATTTCTAAAAATTAAATGTAATATTTAATATTTTCTTCAACGTAAAATGAAGCAGAAACAGTTGATAAGTTTTTAAATGGGCCACTTTCAGTTTAAACACTGCTAAATAATGAAGTATAATCATTTGATTTGTCATGCCAGAAATTTTTAATTCAAGTGAAATTTACCATATTGGGACAACTGTTTATAATTACTGTATCCTGTGATTTTTTACCTTTAAGCCCTTCGAAGTTACACTGGGAGAGAATAATACAGATATTCAAAATACAATACCCATTAATGACCCTTTTTAATAAAAAAAATACTGTCCTCTAATGGAATCAAGAAAACCATCAATCACAGGCAAAAAACCTCCAAAAATGTTGATTTAGAACTCTTTAAAATAAAGCAGAGTGAGTGTACATGAACATTTATGGAGAAAAACATTTTTAGCTATACTTAGGAATCACATATCCTAGTAACCTAGGTTATAAAATTACATTTCAAGCCATACAATTTAAATTGCCTCAAACCAAAATAAAAACAAGGAAGATCCACTTACTCGATCTGCTAATCCTCCAGGAACTATAGTCCTCACAACCACACCACTTGATTTTCCTCCAACTATTCCAAAACCTAATCCAGAGCCATCATTAATGAGCTCAACATCTTCAATATGGCCCCAGCAAACCTACAAATTAATGGCAAGTAAGTGGCAAAGTGTTAGTAAAACACACAGATTCTTAACTTCCCAATACAGTAATTACACAACATATTAAACATGCATACAATTAATCAAGACAACTTTCTAGAGACTAAGAGATGTATAAAGATGATCATAGGATCCCTGCCCTGAAGGATTTTATAATCCAATAGAGAGATAAACTAAAACATAAATAATTAAAATACAAGACAGAATATTGGATCGTAAGACACTCTAAACTCTAAGAGGACAGAAACACGTCTCATTCCCCAGTCTATGCCCAATATTTATCACAGTGCCCAGCACACAGTAGGAACCAATAAATATGTTTTTATCTGAATAGAATCACAAAATATTATAAAGATTGCAGGGAGGTGGATGCAAACAAGTCAAATCCAATCAAGAATTATGGAAAGCTTCAAGGAAAAGATGGTATTTTAATTGCACTACAGAGGGAAAAAAATACATTCAAGCAAAAGGGAAATGTAAGAGCAAAGCTGGGTGTGGATAAGCCAGTGGGAGTAATTGAAGGTTGTAGAAGAGGTAATGACAGGAACAAAGCAGTGGCTTAGGAAGATTAATCTGGCAGCAATGTGAAGTATGAAATAGTGAGAAGGACACGAGGCAATGAGACTAATTTAGGAGATGCTTATGAGGGAGAGGGAAGGTAGGCCCAACTGAAGATACTAGCAATAGGATTACATAAATCAGACAAAGAGATGACATTTTTCCTCTAACCAGCAGGCTTCCATCAGAAACATGCGTTCAATTCACCAAATTCAACTGCAGAAGAAAATTCTCCCTCTCAAGATCATTAGGGCATACTTATTAGTTTTTCGAAGTACTAAATTGGAAAGCTACTATACAATGTTAAAATAACCAGGAATATTGGTAATATCTAATACATTTATGTCTGAAACAATATCTAGTTTCTGGGAAGCAACAATGTACACTAAAATATGCCAAAATTAATAGCAGCTAATATTCACAAATTATTTACTTTGCACCAGGCACTGTACTTAGCCTCTTCACAGGCATTCGCATTTACTCCTCACAACACTTCTGTGAAGTAGACGCTGTTATTAGTTTCAAGTAACAGATGAAGAAATTGAGCCAGGAGAGGTCAAGGAATCTACCCAGTATGACACAGCCAAGAAGTAGAGAACTGGAGTTGAACCCACTTTAGCTTGACTCCAGAGCCCTTGTTTTTAATCACTATGCTAAGCAATTTCCCACTTTGTTCATTCTATTTATTATGTAAATTGTGCTGTATAAATATTACTAATTGCAACAGGGAAAATGGCTATACATTAATTTGTGTTGTGACCTTGCACTGTACCCAGACAGTCTATTTTTTATTTTGTCCCAATGAATGAAAATTAAATAAATCAGCTAGCACTTAGTGTTATAAGAAAATAAGATTTATTAGCTTGCATTCTGAAGATACGGGCCAAAATCTACAAAATGTTATTAAGCAGGTTTAAAAATTCCCAAAAGAGACATATATTTTTATTCTTTTGAACTGCTGTGCATATATCCTTCCATAAAAAAAAGAAAAATTTCTATAATTTTGCAGTATCAATAATCTAGTCATAAACACCCAATAATTTACAAAAATAAAGCTTTTGAAATAAATAACCAAATCTTAAGATACTCAATAGTAAATCTCTAATAAAAACTCTCAGCTTAATTAATTAGCTGGCTGTATCACAAAGGAACACAAGACTCCATCACCAAATAAATTGTACCTAATATTACAGTTTACCCTTTATATGAAGTAATCATCTTAAATGAGGAGAATCACAGAACATTTAAAAACAAAAACCTCCATGAAATATCTTGTTTAATATGCTAATACTGCATTTGGAGACACGATCATCTTTTTTAAACTATGACAAGTCAAATGACACCTTCCAAATGTCTTAAAATCAATGCCGTAATTCGAAATTAAATATTGTTCCAAATTTGCAACTCACTGTTTCAGGCAGAATAGTATCGGTTAGGCTGGTAGAAGTACTGCTTTTTGTATGGACTGGTTCCCGGGCCACAACCAGACTCAAAGATCCAGTGGTTTGTTGTAATAATGCAATTGCTTGCTGATGGGAAATGTTCTGATCCAGTGGCGTGTGATTAATAGCCAATATTTGGTCATTTTCCTTTAACCTTTGATCCCTTGGTGAAATAAAAGAAAATTTTAAGTGATATAATAGCCCGATTTTTAGGAACCTATTATTCATGTTAAATAGTCTTTTTTATGATACTACTTCACTTAGTACATTTAGCCAAATATTTAATTATGTAACAGAACTCTTTAGCGTGCTTTTCATCAAAGCATTTATTAGCTAATTAACCAACTAAGTAGTACATCTCTAAACATACACACACGTTTTAAAAGCCATTTGGCTAAAAAAAAATAAGCAAAAACAACATATAGGGCCCCACTGCCAAGGTTTTGCAAGTATGGGCATACTGCCCCCATTAACTGCATGAATCTTGTACTCCTGACCCCCTTCCCATCTGACTTCAACATATATCACACTGAGGTAACTATATTCTCAGATTCACCAATAACCTCTTCTCTAGCATGCACCACGTCCCCATTGTACTTCACTAACATATCAATAGAGGCCAAACCCTCCTTGAAAATCCAGAAATTACTTCTAAAGCTGTATCTGAACCCTTCTCTCTTCTCTAAGCACCAATTTCCCAACTGCTAACCAAAGTAAAAAGGACTATTTTTAAAAATTAGCAAAATCTCTTTAAAAAAACAAACATTATTACAGTCAATATTTACTGAGCATTTATTATGGGCCAGGTACTCTGCTAAATGCTTTATATGTATTATCTAATCCTCACAATCACCTATTGAAGTACTTAAATTTTACAGGCCAGAAATGGAATCCTAGACAAGCTTAGCCTCTTATCTAAGTAGTCTGACTCTGAGCATACTCTCTAACTGCTTAAATTAAAGGGCATCCTAAAGATATCCTAGGATTTACTCTGTTCTGGGTTACTGTATTTGACTTTATTATCTTCTAACCACCACTCCTCTTCTTCCTGTTTCCTCATTATTACCACAATGCTTCTAGATCCTTCTTTATCTCTCTTGCATCTACCCATCTCCACCTTTTGTTCCCAATGTCAACCCTCCAGCTGAGACCCTTACATAATACCTAAGACCTAACTTGCAGTATTTCTCAGGGTTTCTTTTTCTAGGCTCTCTTGTGCTGGTATTTGCCAACTCAAAAATGCATAATGATTATCTATATTTATTGACCAATGCGGAGAGAGCCAAAGCAAAGAAAACAAACCCCTGTCATGATTATATCATAAAAGGGCAATTTTTTAACCTTCAAAGTACAAAAATCTCCCTGGTAAGAGATTTACCTCAGGAAAATTTATTTATTCTAATTGACTAATTCCAATTCATAAATTTGAATTCTGAAAGTTCCATTATATTGCCCTTTTTTTTCTCAGGTCACACCAGATTCAGCAAAACCTGGTCAAAAGCCAGAATTTGCTAATTTCTGACATCTAGGACGCCACGTAAACTTGTTGGCATTCAAAGGCCTCTATGTTTAGCCCCAAAGTACTCTTCCAACTTGGCTTCCTCCCTACATAAACCTTTTTCCAGCTATTCTGGTCTACTCTGTACCTCTCAAACATATCTGGCACTTCCTGCTCTTGTGTATAAATGGTTTCCTCCACCTCTAACGCCCTTCCACTCAGCTCAGCCAAATTCACTCTACACACGGGTATCCAGCTGAGTGTCCCTCCCCCTCTCTCCCTCTCACCTGCCTCATTATCAAGGTGCTCTGAATCACTCCTTTATCATTCACTGAATATTCATTTACATTAAGTATGTTATCAACAGGGCTAGCTAACTCCTGTATGACATTTTAAGTTTTCTGAGGACAGGGACTGGTACCTTTTAGATTCGCCTTTGGAACTAGCAAGTTGGATAATTCAATTTTTGATGCCAAAATTGTGGGTGGTTCTCACAATAGACCATCTACCATTAAAAATGTTGCTTATGCATCCTTTTATTAGTATTAGGAAAGGTTTATGTTATATTAAGAAATAAGAATAAGATATAAAATTGTATACATACTATGACCTTGTCTTTATAAAAAAAATATATTCTGATGTTTTTCCTCGTTTTCTCAGGTCAAAGTTCAAGAGGTTTTTTTGGGAGGGAGGGGATTGATTACTGTATTTTGATATTTTGTATTTTTCTATTACATGCATGTATAATTTTCACAATGGTTTTCATAATTTTGAAATATATATATTTTTAAATTGAGACTGTTGTTTGTGAACTTTTCCCAAGTCCTAAAGAAACATTTATTTTTAAATGTGACCACAACAAGACAACATCCAGGAATCACTCCAATTTTCCCATCTCGAAAGTACTCTTTTCTCTAACTTCTTCACAGCTTGTTCACTAAGGAAAATTGCTTAAACCCAAATGAGTCAATTCTTGATTTTTCAACCCTCATGTAACTAATTTTGCATAAACTTGTCCTTAATTTACTCACACTCAGATTTTTTATTTTCTGGAAATCAATCTATTTTAATCTAACTTTCCCTCTACCCAGTAGAGCTCAAGACATCTCGCTTCTTTCCAGTTAATATCTGCTCAGGGAATATAAACTCAACCCAAGATAAACAAGCTACAGAGGAGAAGTTTCCTGGAAAATATGATTTTGATACATTCTGAAAAGTTAAATAATTAGTTTTACTACTATTATTTATAATTTAACTCTATACTATACTTCTCTCTTCTCTCTTTGCGTGTGTGTGCGTACGTGTGCGTGTGTGTGCGCGTGCGTGTGCGTGTGTGTGTATGCACATATGTATATGTAACTGAATTCACACTTTCCATTCATGGGGAAACCAGTTCTTGCCTCTCCATTGCAACATTCAGAAATAATGGATTTCCACAATTTTGAGATTCAACAGGTCTTAGGAAAGCTCCTAAAATAACACAGTTCTATGCAGAAAGTCCTAAGAAGAAAGGAAGAACTGATCATAAAGACCATTTAATAATTATCTAGAAGGTCCTACATGGCTGGCATCTACCTGTCTCTAGCCCCCCACCCCCTTTTTTAAAGATTTCATTAGGGAATTGGGGGAGGGGAACAGTGTTGGGTAATTGGGGAAGGGGAACAGCAAATTGTTGTCCTTCAATCTTAGTTGTGGAGCGTGCAGCAAGCTCAGCTCCAAGTCCAGTCGCGCCGCTCAGCTCAAGATGTTGTGTTCAATTATTTGCAGGTGGGCATAGCCAACATCCCATATGGAAGTTGAACCAGCAGCCTCATTGTTAAGAGCGCATGCTCTATCCACTGAGCCATCCGGGTGGCAGCTCAGCTCAAGGTGCCAAGTTCAGTCTTAGTTGCAGGTGGGCATAGCCCACCATCGAACAGGCAGTCTTGTTGTTAGGAGCACGTGCTCTCTCCAGCTGAGCCATCCAGCCACCTGTTGGCAGCTCAGCTGCAGCTCAGCTCTGGCGCAGCTCACTGGCCCATGTGGGAATTGAACCAGCAGCCCTGTTGCTCAGAGCTCGCGCTCTTAAGCTAATTCTTAACCAACTGAGCCACTCGGCCAGCCCCTTCTAGCCCCTTTTTGAATCGTCTTGCTCTAAGCTCCCACACCAGATATGTATCGACCACATTCCAAGGATATGAGCTGTGTTCCATCTCTCCAAGGGCTGCTGGTCAAGAGAATCTCTTCCTCTTCCCTGACACCTGCTGCTCTTGGCAGACCCTACTATCTCCTTTCAAATTGCCTTCAGGCACCACGGCCTCTGGGAAGCCACCTGACTCCTTCGCCTTAGTTAAGGTTCTTTACGCCACACACTCAAATATCAAACTCCTCTTTTTGGCAGGCGAGAATTCTACCACTGAACCACCAATGCTTCCAAACTCCTCTTTTTGGAATCACTCATCTGAATTTGTAATTACAGACTATAAGTACAGTGTAACTGAGACATGAGGATTGACCACAAAAAGGTTGCACAACACTGAAAGTACACTAAAAACTACTGAACTATATACACTTTAAAATGGTGACATTTGTGTTATGTGAATTGTATCTCAATAATAAGATAGAAATAAGATGTTTAAAAAGTTGGGCCAATCAAAGTTAAATAGGCTTTTTGTCAAGGAACTTTATAACCTTAAGGAAGCTAATGTTAAGTGACCCTATGTCCAGGTTTGCTTTGGATTGTCTAGGTTTGCCAGAATAGTTCGAGTTTACACCTGCTGTCTCAGTGTCATTATTAATAGCGCACCCTCTCACTCTCAAAACTATCTCAAGTTGGATAATAAATTATACGATTACCTAACTGTGTATGCCCAATCTCCAAGAACAGGAAAGAGATTCTCAAAGATACCTGACCACTGCTATGGTTTCTCAGAATGTATTTGAAGAAATCCTGCATTAGATGGCAGAACAAAGATACAAAGTCAAGGAAATGCCATTATTTCTGAATTTTCAGTTGGGGAGACTAGACTTGATCCCCCATGAATGGAGAATTGTGAATTCAAAAATATATTATTGGGCTGGCCGAGTGGCACGTCAGTTAAGAGTTTGCTTGGGAGAGCCAGCTCTGAGCAACGGGCCCCAGTTCGGATCCCGCATGAGGGCCAGTGACACTATACCCTCTACAGGTAAGATGGTGAACAACAGCTCGACCTGGAGCTAGGCTGCAGTGAGTCACCGGTGACGGCATCGGCTGCAGCGGGGCTGCAGTGAGCTGCCATGAGCGGTTGTCAAATGGCCGGCAAGCAACTGCCTCACCCCGGAAGAGTGCAATGATAATACCAACATGGGCCAGTGAAGC
>NW_017731590.1:764513-787404 GCF_001890085.2 Hipposideros armiger
TATATATATATATATATATAATTGACTGAGGGAATCTGTTTTATAATTGTATTGCTACTGTTGCTATTATTCTAACAGTCAACAGTCAGTGGTAACGTAATATAAATAGGGTGCTTGTTAAATAAGTAATAAACTAAAAACCTGAAATCAAATAAAGATAAAATATAAGGCTTGCACATACCCCTTTAAAAAATAAAAAAAAGGGCACAAGTGCATTGGGAAGGAATCACATAGACTTAAGAGGGTTTTTAACTGATAATACCGGTAAGTAAAATAATAGAATGATATGACTACCAAGAACGTTATTAAAATCTGAGGTTTAATAAACAATACAGCATGCAGAATGTGAATTTCAATATCCCCATCTTACTGATCAGACCTTAGTTAAACTGTCATGTTCAATTGTGAGAGAGTGTGAAGAAGCAGAAGAGCTCTAACTTTGCAGTCAGACAGCCTTTGAATCACATCATGATTCCAGCATTAACAGCTCAGTGATACTGGTAAACCACTGAACTCAGTGTTTTCATTTATAAAATGGAGTAATGATACTAGTAGTTAAACGGCTGCCACAAGTGTATGTGACAAATGCCTAGGAGAAGGAAAGTAAGTGTTAGCTGCTATTGTTGCTGTTTTTATTACTCATTTCTTATTCTCTTTATAATAACATTCTCAGGATTGTCAGAAAAACATTAGCAAAACGCAAAATGAACATCTTTCTCACCTGTCCGCTATACTCCCTGGCTGTACTTCCTTCACAAAAATATCAACTTTTCCCAGATTTTGACTTCTAAGAGCCACCACACTGAATCCAAGGCCTCCAGTTGAAGGCCGTTCTATATCTATATATTCAATTTGCCGGCCCTAAAAAAAGGGAAATTAGAAAAAAAAAAAAAGAACAAGTCAATGACGTACATTTAACCAACATACCCTTTCCGAAGAACTGAAATTGCCATTTTGTGAATAGCACAGAAACAGCTTCTCCTAAGTCATCTCTATCTATAAAACCAAATAAACTCAGCATTTCAGTAATAAATTGCTTCTGGAAAGCTTCTCCTTTGATTATTTTCAGTAGAACATAAGGGGGAATGCATAGTGTTCTGCAACCTCAGGGAATAGAAGAGGTATTTTCACACTTCATTCACATTAAGAGATGAATCCCAAGGTGGATAAAAATTTCAATGTCCTTTCCCACAGTAAATTTTAAATTACTTTTTACACTGAATTTCTCTAAGTTCTTTTGGTACAAAATATATTTTTAAATGAGGAAAGCAAATTACATATATCAAAAATATGCTAGTGGTTTAGCTTAAGTCAAAACCAGCTGCATTTTTGTTTTTAATTCTATTGTGATGAATTAATATTTTATTTTAATAGGTTAATTAAAAAGATTATGAAAAGGCCACCATTCAAATGGCTTCTACCTGTGACGAACAAATATTTTATTGCTTTAGTTAATAATTACATTTATAACATGAGAACTTCACAAACATAACTCACAAAAGCATCACATAAAATTATTAGTCAAATTAAGGTGAAAGAGCTATAAAGTCAAAAAAGGAATTAGGTATAGAACATTATTTAACTCTCACACTTTAAACAGATTCTTTTTAACTTTCAAACTCAAGTTCCATTTTTTAAGACACTAATTAGAAGGTGAAGTGGAAAACACAAAACATTCCTAAAATATAATTGCCTATTATTTAATTTTTAATAAGTATTAGGGATAACACTGAATTATTCTTTAAAATGTTTCCCTAGATTTTCCAAATTATATTAGTTCTAATTCCCATTGTTTTGATATAATATTAAAAATAGTTTCAAAAGTGTTTTATCATCTATATACATATTAATTTTCCTCCTATGATCAAAACCATAAGAATCTCTTTCCTTACAAGTATAGACAGAGATACATTGAATTGGAGTCATTATCTAAAAACTCTCCTCACTACACACATGGATGTTTTCCCTATATAATTTTAAGCCAATAGATCTTCAACACACAGATGAGAAATTATCGATTCCTCCTAATAATACAAAAACAAGAAAACAAAACACATACATAGTAATACATTTGAAGGCAAAAAGGGTGAGTGTAGGTTTCTTTTTTAACCTATCATAGAAGAAATAAAGCTAAATATTCCCATGACAAGATAACTTTACCTGAGCCATCTGTTGAATGATTGAGTTAAAGTCTTCACTTGCCAACTTAGGGGTCCAAGGAAGTAACCCAGAAGCAGTTGAGTTATTAGAGGACCTTTGGGCATTCCCATTAGTAATGGCACCATCCGTGAACACTAATAAACCTTTCCTAGAAAAATCAAAGTTGGCTGAACAATCCGAGGGTATATGGCTGAGCTGTTGGGGGGAAAAAAAAATCATCAACAGGAACCTAAAGAAAAGAAGTTATTTCTATTTACTAAATATTATATTTTACCTATCACATGTGTAATGGCCATGTTAAATACATACTTGTGAAAAAAAATTAGGTACAGATACATGAATCTGTGTATTTATAAAGCTATGAATTCCAGTTAGTATTTCACAAAATGTTTAACAGCTTAAAATTTGTTCTTGTTTTCTGCCTTCTACCATTACTTCAAGTTTATAGCATGTACAACAACAGTTCATTACATTTCACATACACAGATACATTCAATCATATAAACACACATGTAGGACACTGAGTTATTTTGCATTTATCTGTACAATTCCATGTGGAGCCACAAAAAATTGCAGGTAGTACATAACAAAAATAACAATAACAGAACCTACTGAGTACTTGCTATGAACAAAGTACTATACCAAAACTTTCATGTATTACCTCATCTAATCTTTGCAACAGCCCTATGAGATATTATTATTCCATTTTGTGAATACGGAAACTAAGGCATATAGGGGTAAAGTAGCTTGCCCAAGATTAGTAGAAAATGAGTCACACAGCCACTGAAACATTAGTTAAAAAAAACAAATGGTGGGGGAGAATTCTGTAATTATGGGGAACAGGAAAATAGAGGTTAATTTTTTAAATATAATTGGCTGATATGAATGCCAACACAGCGGAATAAAGGTAGCATCAAGAACAAATGTCAATGGGCCGGCCGAGTGGCTCAGTTGGTTAAGAGCTCGCTCAAGAGCTTGAGCTCTGAGTAACAGTGGTTCGATTCCCGGCCCGAGCTGAGCAGTCGCTGAGCTGCCAACTGGTAGCAGGATGGCTCAGCTTAAAAAAAAAAAAGAACAAATGTCAATAGGTCCTCACTGAAAAAATCAACCCATAGAAATGCTATGAAAACACTCATAGGAAAAAAAAATCACAGGGGTTTTAGAGTTGAGTGGATAAAATATGATTATGTATACAACAACTGCAAACTATATAAATATAAAAGATTATTATGATGAAATGGTTGGTTAAGTCCACTGTGAGTCCAATAAGAGTGATAGATTTTTGTGATCTTTCCCAATTTCTATTGCTACCAATAGCATTCACTGTTGTGATATGGGATTCATCTCATGATCATGGACTACAAAAGCTAACTTCAATATGGGGAGTGCTAAAACTATGGTATAAATTCTGATTTAGAGAAAGAAATTCACAGAAAGACATATGTGCAAAGTTTAATCCTTAATTAGTCATTTAAGAATCCCTCACTAAATATTTACAGGAAGGCATTTTGGTTTATCAGCAAAGCACATTTTTTTCCCCAAATTCTGTTAATTTTCACTTAACAACTCTGCCACCTTATCTACAATTACATCTAAAATTCTGCCCAGGGCCGGCCGAGTGGCACGATGGTTAAGAGCTGGCTTAGGACGCCAGAGGGCCCCGGTTCGGATCCCACATATGAGGTTCCAGTGACACTGCGCTCTACAGCTAAGATGCTGAACAACAGCTCAACCTGGAGCTGGGCTGCCGTGAGTCGCCGGCAACGGCGTAGGCTGAAGAACAAAACAACAACAACTTGTCTGTTCCCCTTCCCCCAATTTCCCAGCGCTGTTCCCATCCCCCAATTCCCCAATAAAAAATCTTAAAAAAAAAAGTCTGCCCAAATTTAATCTATAATGATAGCTACTATTCAACCTCACCTTCTAGAATAAATTACTTAAAATCAATTTGCCATCCCTGACCCTAAAACACAGCAACCAAGAGGACAGTTAAAACTATTTATTTATATCACTTTAAGTAGAGATGTTCTGTGTCCTGTAATTCAACAACTATGAATTTAGAGCCTGCAAGAATCCAGGTACTATGCTGTATGTAGTGGAGGAAACACAGATACTATTAAAATACCAGGCATACTGCTTCCAAGGACTTTCTAAACAGAATATCTGTGACATTTGATAATTATTTGATAAATATTTGATAATTATTGAGAGGTATAAATAATGTGCTACAGGGCATGAAAACTTCTTGCTAGAAAAAAAGACTTCATGAAAAAACATATTTAAATACTTAAATACTATTTTATAATTTTGAAGAAAATATTAACGACTCTCAAAACATCTGATGTTTACATATTTAAATATGTATAAAACCCATATTCCAAAGCCATACACATAATTTACTATCAATATTTTTAAACTATCCATGTCCACCATACCCACAGGTCACACGTTCCAGTACACTTTCTTTGCTGAATTGAGAGTATTTAGAGATAAGTCTGTCTCTTTCTCTATCTCCTGTCTTTCTTCGCTGGTTTGAATATATTGACATGTAAAACTCTGACGGGTAACTTACCTGCCCTTTGAGTTGTTTGATGGACTGCTGAAGTGTGAGTATCTGGTTGAAGAGAGGGCTCTTTAGTGTCTCATAAAACATAGACAGCTTCTCATTCTGCGACGTGTCACCCTTCTCCTGCAATTTCACTTTCAGGCGATCCAGAACCTGCAGGACCTGCAGTTTATCTTGTTTGAAGAAGGACAACCAGAGTACAAGTTAATCCCTTCTCATATTCTAATTTTGAACCATTAATTAGTTTACTGATAGAAGTATATATTCATATACCTGTAGCAGGATTTTCAGGCATTTTGAATTAGTGTCTTCAATCACTTTAAAGAAACCTAAAGAAAAAATTTAAATTACAAAAGATGATTTACCGTTAGTATATACACGTCCATAGTCCTGTATAAAATTTAAAGAAAACCTCGAGAACATTCTTGATCAAAAGACTTCACTCAGGAAATTCAAATTAAAACCACAATGAGGAGCCACTACAGTACACCACTACGATGACTAAAAGTAGAAAGCAAAACAACAGACAATACTAAGTGCTGACAAAGATGTGAAGCAACTGGAACTCTCATATGTCGCTAGCAGGAATGTAAAATGGCACAAACACTTAATTGTTTGGCAGTTTTTATAAAACTAAATATACACTTATTACATGACCCAGCACTTCCACTCCTAAATACTTAACCAAAAGAAATGAAAATATATGCCCACGAGAGACGTGTACATGAAGGTTCATAGCATTTTTACTTTTAAAAGTCCCAAACTAGGAAAAACCAAATGTCTAATAACAGATAAATGGATAAACAAATTATGGTATGTGAACATGATAGAATACTCAGAAGTAATATGAAAAAAAATTACTGAACACATAGCATGGATGAATCTCAAAAACAGTATGTTGAGGAAAAGAAACCAGACACAAAGGATAATCTGTATGATTCTAATCATCTGAAGTTGAATCTATAGCTACAGATCAGTTTCCCAGGGCAGGTGGAAATGAGTTGACTGGGAAGGGATCTGAGGGAGCTTTTTGGGGTGATGGAAATGTTCCGTTTTAAATTGGGTATTGTTTACACAGATGCATACATTTGTAAAAAAAAAAATCATTGAACTATATATTTTAAATTGGTACATTTTAGTGTATGTAAATTATATTTTAATAAAGTTGATTTTTTTAAAAGGATCCTGGGCTGAAAAAGAACATTCAAATTAAGGGATCAAGAAGATTCTAAAGAGATTTGAAAAAAAAAAAATATCCCCAAGCTGCGCAAATGATCCAAGACTCTTACCAGTCATCTAAGAGAATTCCCAAAAGGTAACCAACCAATATGGCATTTTCTATGGATAATGTTTTTTAATTCCAGTGGTTTGCTCAAACTAGCCTAAAATGTAACTGAAATTTAAAAAGATAGCAAACCCTCTGCTATGACCAAAATGGCACTTTCACAGTGATCCTTTTTACCAGTGGCACACTGCTATAATGAACCATCAAAGAAAGAAGGGTTAAAATTTTCTTATATCAGTTCACTTGCTGAATGAGATCTTTACCTTCTAATTCAAGGTCATTAAGAAAACACATTAAGAGCCACTAAGGGATGCCACTGGCATTGATAAAAGGCCCGTGTATTCCATCCAAATGTTCACTGGATTCAGTAACTACCAAAAGAACTGCTGAATAGGGCATCACAGAAACACTTCTGATGTGTTCAGCATCTCAGTTGTGCAAGCCTTACAATTACCCATTGACAGGTAAGTGAAGAGAAGGGCAGTCCCAATGGCACTGTCCTTTTCTATAGCAGCATACAGCCCAAAAAGATTGACAACAGCAGCTTTGTGGTCATTAAAACAGCAACCTCTCTAAATTAAAGAATGCAAGCTAAAACTATGGGATGCTATTTTTACTATCGGATTGGCTTTTTTTTTTTAATTAAAAATAGCTTGTACTCTAGGCGTCATGGAAAAACAGGTGGGAATATAAATTTGCACAATTTTTTAGGAGAGCAACATAGCAATATCTATCAGTATTTTAAATTTACATTTACTTTTTTACCCAGAATATCTATTTTTGAGTCTCTCCTAAAGAAATATTTGCAAAAGGGCACACAGACGTATACAAGGATATTTACTGCATTGTTTTTAATAACAAGACTCCTGGAAACCTTGAACTATCAGAAGTAGTCAGTCATTAAAATAATAAGTAGTTCTGCCTATATTGAAACAGGACCGGGACTGAAGCAATTAACAGCAAGCCTGTGGCTCACTCCATCAGCTGGGGATTCCCAGCTTGATACCATACCAGACATCCTTGCAAAAAATCTAAAAGTCTTTCATAGTTAAGAGTTCCTCACTTTAAAATATCAGGAAATACCTGATCTGTCTTAATTGCTTTTTGTAAATCATCTGAGAATGAATGAATGTATGGACTTTTAAGGCATGGCTGGCTGTAAGATGGAAGATAATCACAGACATTTTCTATTTGTGTATCTAATAGAGTATAAAACTTGAGATTTCCCCAACAGAAAAGGTTTTGAGAAAAACGTTTCTGGGGGGGGGGGGGGGTGACCGGTTAGCTCAGTTGTTTAGAACGTGGTGCTGATAACACCAAGGCTGCCGGTTCAAGACTCGCATGGGCCACTGTGAGCTGCACCCTCCCTATAAAGAGAGCCAACTACGCCATTGTAGCACGAAAGCAATGTGACCAATGACCATGGCTGCTCCCTAATAAAATTTTTTTGAAAAGAAAAGAAAAAAAACGTTTCTGTATATATTGTTCAGAACTTGTCTGATAACACCTTCTCCTCCCACCCCCCAAAAAAAAGTCCTAAGCCTGAATTTTACTCCTGCAAACAAATTAAAAATTGCAGTAAAAGTCTGTCAGAAATACAGTAACAAGTGACTTAATGTCAATTTATATGTAACTATTTTATGTTGATATGTCTATCTATATGAAACTAGCTATTTATGTTGATGATATGGCCTAATGTGGAAAGTGACATTCTTTGAAAGCTGTGATTACAACTGGGGCCTTCTCTAGCAAGTAACGTCTGCGTCTGGCTCCCATGCCAGCCTCCTGCCTATAACCTCTGAATCATGAGTAAGGTTCTAGTGCTGTAAAATCTCTCATTTACATGAGTATGCTTTGACAATTCAACCCTTTGTGTTAACAAAGAGACATTATTTAATATAAACAACTAAGTAGGGAAAACAACAAGTTTCAAGATATACGCATTACTTTCTACTTTTCATAAGAAAAAAACGCACATATTTGTGTGTATCGGTTTCTAGACTTAGTCAATTTAATATTAGTGTCTACTTCTAGAAAGAAGTGGGGCTAGGGAGATAAAAAGTTAGACTTTTACTTTACAGATTTTAGTGCTATTTGAATTTTATTTAAAAAGCATATTTTTATAGCTTAAAAAATAAAAGGGAAAAAAAAACATAATGGCTCTGATGGTCTAATGAGAGAGTAAGCAGATTCATAGCAAGAGAATGACAACACAATAGGATAATTATATTGTAAGTCATATATGGACAAGAGCGGAGGTGTGTCCCATGGGCTAAGAGAAATTATAAAGGGAGAGTGACGAACTCTGTCTATGGAAGTTTGGGAATGCTGGAATGAGAACATTAGACACCTCTCCCAAAAAAAAAAGAATGGGGTATAAAAGTAGCGTAACCATTTGTCTTCTTTCGCCTAAGGTAGTCTCAGATTACCCAGCATCATTATCAATAGGTCTCCATTTCAGTCTCAAAAGTTGCCCCCGTTTGAATGACGTATAGAGCTGCTACCAGGTCAGGGATTCTCAAATTTTAGCATGCATCACAATCACATGGAGGGCTTGTTAAAACACAGATTGCTGGGACCCACCCCCAGTGTTTCTGATTCTATAGGTCTTGAGACAAGGCCGGAGAATTTTCATTCCTAACAGTTTCCACGTGATCCTGAGCTGCCAGATTAGACAGCACAATTTGAGAACTGCATACAGGTATAAAAGCGCATGGCTTTCTGTGAGAAGAGTAACTAGCTCCCAATGACCTAGTATAAGGTCTCTGAAGTAGCAGAAAGGGCAAAACAAGTGGTTTATTTAGACCAGTGTTACTGCTAGTGTGGGCTGCAAATTGATGCTTGGCCACAAACAGGTACAGTAGCAAAACTGGGAATAAGCATTTGGAAACCATGCAATGTAGCAGGGTAATTGATATCTATTAAATTTAGTGATTAAAAAAAAACTTGACTTACCTTGTACTTCTTTTTTATTTCATTTTTCTGTTTTTATAATCATTTATTTTACAAAAATATCAGCCCTTGAAAGACTGAGTGGGAAAACTGATTATTTGAGAAGCACTGGCCTAAATAAGACTACTTTGAGAGGGGCCTTGTAAATAATGCTAAGTAGACTGGTCTGTATCCTGTAAGCAACAGGAAGTAATTAAAGGCTTTTAAGTAGGGAAGTACTGAGCCCAGATTTCTATTTAAAAAGGTAATTCTGGTAATACGATAGATTAGTGGTCGTCCAACTGTTTTAAACACACATTCCCATCAGCAAAAATATGTTCACCATTCACTTTATTTTTTATAAACTTATACTACTATATTTACATGTCATTGTCTTTTAAGCCATATATAAAATATACGGCTTTTACCTGACAGGAGAGTAAGGTAAAAACTAAAAAGTAAGATCTTATTGTCACCTTCCTACCCTTCCAACGGATCATCCTGCACATTTTGGAAACCATAATATAATAGAGAATCCCTCAAAAAAGGGTAAAGGATAGAAACGGGTTGGCCATCCAACTCTGACTCATATTTAATGAAGGCTAAAACTATGTCCACAAAGCAGGCCTGGAAAATTGCTACAATTCCATGGTGTTGAGTAATAACCTAAGGACGGGGACGGAAGTCTAGTAATATGAGGACAGAAGAAAGAAATGTAGCCCTACAGCTGAACATCCAGCAAGCAGCACACAGGCGAAGTGTAACCTACGCCTCGCTCATTTCACGGTCGTAGGAACTCTTCTGCCAAACAACTTTGACCTATTTGGCTAGGCTCAGGAACCAGCTCGGCTGAAGCAAGGAATTTCAAGTTTGTTTAAACATAGTAAAGCTGAGTCTAACTTGTCACAAATCGGCTACCTACAATAGGTTATAGTCTAAACATTAAAACGTCAGTTTTCCACTGTCCTCATCATTGTGCAGCTTCCAGAGAACGAATAGCTCGGCAGCTCCCACTCTGTCATTGATCAAGAGAGTTTGTCACCATGAATTCTTCATGTCTGGTTCACTGTAGGATTTGATTAAAGGAAATTATTATAATATGTGGCTTTAAAAAAAAATAGCCCTGTCCTTAGCCATCGCCAATCAATGGAATATTTTTTTTAAAACTGATGCATAGATAGAAATTTAATTTGCTGTACATTTCTAGGTGGAGGAAACTTATTGAAGATTTATTAACCTCCTCAGTTCAAGAACTTAGGAGAGTTATGGACCCTGAGAAACACACTTTTCAGACTCTCAACAGTACTCAAGAATGTAACTCCTCAAGATATCTTACACTTCTATCTCAAACTTAATAAGACATCTCATGCTTCTATCTTGAAATTTTGAAAGGAAAAAAGATCACTGGCAATCTGTCTGGAAAAGTATAGATATTCAGCCTCTAATTGCAGGTGTGAATTGGGCAGATCACAATTAACCTGCATTTAACTCCTCAATGGGAATTCCTCAGGGCTCAAGGGGATGAGAGAATTTGAACAATCTAAAAGCTATTAAATGGGCCAGCTGAGTGGCTCAGTTGGTTAAGAAATCACTCAAGAGTTTGAGCTCTGAGCAACTAGCGGTTCGATACCCGGCCTGAGCTGAGCTGCCACTGAGCTGCCAAAAGGTGGCAGAATGGCTCAGCTAAAAATAAAATTAAATTAAAAAAAAAAGCTATTAAATGTAAATGGAGTCATGATTTCAAAAGTAATTCAACAATTGAAGTTCATAAACAACGTTAACTTTCTATTGCGTCCTTTGGAGTGCGAAGCTCAGGTTGTATCTAATTATCATGGCTTTGGCCTCAAAGCTCAGCATTTGATTTACTCATTAAATGGGAAACAAACTCTCCCAGCCAAAGAGCAATGGTGGCTCTTCACTCCAGCTACAAATAAACACCTCTGCTGTCATGCTAGTGCAGATTCAAGATATGTATCCTAGCCTTGCGTCCCTACCAAATAATAAGGCTTTTTCTAAACCCCTTAGATGTAAAAAAATACTATATTTTTGGCTGCTGCCAAAACACTATACTGTATTCCTGGCATTTGGGAAATAGATATATAAATTCTATAGACCAATCCTGAAGTTTTGGGGCCATGTGCCTACACCTCAGGCAATGCTTAAATCCAAATAATGCTGGACATTCAGGACATGCTGAAATTGAAGCTGAAAGACACCACATTAAACTTAGAGTCAGAACTGAAAATTGAGTCAGTTCTTCAGCATAATTCAGTTGGCTAAATACTAATTTTCTCATTGAATTTTACTCAAAGTTAATGCATCCAATGCATATCAATATCCTGCCTGTAACTTGACCACTGTGTATGAACAAAGTTAAACTTTTTATGGTATGCTTTTGTATTCCTATTGGTGGCAGTTTTCTCCAATGATTGGAAAAAAAATATATATATATATATATCTGGGCAATTTTTACCTAATAGATCTCTGATGGCACAGCCAGTCCCTTACTGAAAAGACCCAGGCATTCATACCCTTCACTAATGATGAGTTTCCACCTCAAATAGTCTGTTCAATTCTCCCCACACCACAGATTGTGTGCCCTTAACTTCTCTCCAGGGATATGGTCATGCCATTTCTGGTGTGCTTGTAATATTCTAAACAATCCTAGCAAATTGTGAAATTGGCCAAACTAGGCTCTGGACACCCTTCCCATCCATGTTCACCCTACTTCCTCCTCCTTGCCTTTCCCCAAACACCATTTTATCTGTCACTAAATCAAGTAACTAGTTTTCTTAGTGCCTACTATGTACAATGCAAGGTCATTCGGTACATCTCATTTATCTTCTTAACAATGTATCATCTCTATTTTGCAAATGCAGAAAACCTCCTACAATTTCAAAAAACAAGAGGGAGAGCACTCTGAAAAAGGTGAAGACAACATAGATGCCACTAAGACAGGTTAGTTAATATAATATCAGGCAGTCAGGAATTCCCTGGTAAACTGAGCAAAGATAAGAAAAAACTGGCCATTCCTTAAATTAGCCATTCCTTCAAAATGATAGGGTAACTCCCTCATACTGGAATAGAGACATCAATCATGCCCCAGAGCAACAAAGCCATTTTGAAGGACATTACGAAAGGCCTTCCCAAGGCTGAGCAACAGGATAAATCTGATAAACAGCTTAATAACAGGCACCAGTATTTCAGCATTCCCCCTTCCAGGCAGGAAAAAAGTATAAAACTTAAGCCTTCTACCCTAGCTAGTGGGCATCCCATTTTCCGGGTACCCCCTCTTGCTCAGGAGCTGTAACTTTTCTCTAGCTTCAATAAAACTATCCTCTGCTACAAACTCTACCTCTCAGGTCCATGTCTCCATTCTTCGGCTTCACGAGACTACAATCCCAGCACAAGAAATATCCTACATCACCACTAAGGGGAATTAATTTCAACTTGGAGGATAGGGAAGGTGAACTTTAATGACTTTTTCAGCAGATAACTACTTTAAAAATGAGAGTCAGATATTTCAAATTTTCAGTAGAGGGAATGTTTATCAACCTGACTCTCAGCATCCACTTAACTCATCTCCCTCCTACCACATTTTGTCCCTTGAGCTTCACTAGAAGCTCCAGAAAAGAACTCCAAAGGAAACCATCTTTCTCAAGGTGGAAGCCCTGCCCAGTCCCTATCATCAAAGCCACACCCATGAATTAGGAACTAAAGCAAAATGAAAACTGGTCGGTCCCTGAAAGGCTGCAGACCAGGACCTAAAGGCATCCTACCAAACACTCAAGGTGTGCAGAGCGCCAAAGCAAAGGGCCAGACTTTGGTTTTGTTTCTTTAAGAGTAAGACAAACATTAGAGAATGTTACTCTCACAGAGATTGTACTTCTTTTAACCACAAGGCAATTTTACAAATGCATGCAATCAATAACAGATAGAATTCAAATCTGAAATTCTTAAAACGTATTCTGTTTATAATATTATTGTTTGGCAGGTTTTTAAACTATATAAATGGTAATTATACTGTATAGTTATCCTTCATCAATTTGCTTTTTTAGTTCAACTTTATTTTTATTTTTATTTTTTTTAATTGGGGAATTGGGGGAGGGGAACAGCGTTGGGGACTCAGGGAAGGGGAACAGACAAGTTGTTGTCCTTTTGTTCTTCAGTCTAGTTGTGGAGGACTTCNGCGATTTTTACAAGAGAGCTCTAATTTGCTGAATACCATTGTGCTTGGAGTTTGAGACTCATTGACCTAGTAGGCTGAGTTCTTTTTTGGCAAAAATGTCAAGGTGGTTCTCTCTAAGAAAATAATTGGGCAGTATTAAGAGTTGTGCTTTTTAAACCCAGAGAGAAGTGGCTGAGCATATAGAAGTATGAGGTGATGATAACTGGAAAATATCTGTTATTCCTGGCATAAAAATGAGGTTTTCAATAGTGATTCAAAAACCTTCAACAGGTGTTGGACTCTATCTCCAGAGACATCTTATGAATTCCCTACTTTCCCCATTTTAGTGTCAATAAAATATTTGGGAAACAGAAAAGCACCCCAAGCATTTTGAACATCTGTAAGAGAATAATTATTGTATCTGTTTCCAAAAGCTTAAATTCCTATTGGGGAGACCATGTAGACCCATCTAAAACACAATATTCCCTGCAGTTTGATGGAAAGTACTGTAGGCTTGGAACCAGGAAACCTGGATTTTACTACCTATCACTTATATGACTTTGAATAAGTCACACAAACTTTGAGGCTCAGTTTATGTTTTTGAAATGTGCAAATAATAGTCTCTACCTCACAGGGTTATTTGTATTACATGAAATTGTGTATATGGCTATACTTGGGGCCCATAAATTAGTTCACTCAAATCTTAGGAAACTGATTTTTTTTTTTAAACTTTGAAGCTCTCTCAAAATAATTTGTTAAAGATTTTTATTTTCATTTTTGCTTTGTGCTCTGTGCTTATACCCTGACTGATGCTGTTTAAAGATGGCGTCCTCTGCTAGAGCTTTTAGTATATATTAAGTTAATAAACTTTTCCTGTAATAAATTAATGTTCAGGTATTATTTAGTCACATTGAAAGTATGTTTGTGCTTGTGGTTTTTGACTTGGATAAACTAACACCTCTCTTTACATATGAATATAAACATGAGTATATAATATGAGATATTAAAGACAAGATGATAATGTTTCGTGTTGGAATGTAGTTCATATTTCCTTAACTTTTCTTACATATATTTGTAAAGATCCAAAAATAAATGATGCTACACAAGAACCAGTTAACTGTACAAACTACACAGCTCATGGTAAGACTTCCAGAAACATGTCCTTAAAAATGATTTTTAAAACATTATTTCATAGATAAATGTATGATCAAAGTAATTCATTAATGTGTTTTTAAAGTTATAACATTATCATTTAGTTTCCAGAATAACTTAAAATTGGAGAACTGGCTAGGGGATTAAAAAAAATTATTATTCTCTTTAATTATGTAAACTTGGAAGTTTTATATTTTTATTACTTTTTTCAACCTTTGGAATCAGTTTTTATATCTGTCTTGATGCCCTTTATTTACCAAGCTATGTTATGCAAGGGTGCTTCTTTAGTTAGGTTTTTAATTACTCAAAAANGCACGCCAGCTGCCATCCAGCCCCACTGCAGCCTACGTCGTTGCCAGCGACTCACGGCAGCCCAGCTCCAGGTCAAGCTGTTGTTCACCATCTTAGTCGTAGAGGGTACAGCATCACTGGCCCTCATGTGGGATCTGAACCGGGGCCCTGCTGCTCAGAGCTGGCGTCCCAAGCCAACTCTTAACCAATGTATCACTCGGCCGGCCCTAGTTCAACTTCATAGTTTTAAGATTTAGTCATGATGATATACGCAGTTCCTCTTCACTGATTGTAACTAGTAAATAGTATTCCACTGGAGGAATACTCGTCCATAATTTATTCACACCATCTCCTGAGCATTTAGATTGTTTCCTTTTGGTCACTAACACAAAAAAAAAGGATCAGAAATAAATATCTACTTCAAGAATCAACTGTTTCCCAGTTGATCCAATAACCAATTCTTGAAATATGAGAGACTTTATAGCCTGTAAGTTCTAAAATCATAGAGACCTGCGATCTACTCCCGGGACCAGCACTGTGGCTCTTCTGGCCAATTGTTGAAATCTCCCTACACCTCAGTTTCCTCATTGGTTAAATCAAGTTAATAAAAATTACTAAATATTTATAGTTGAAAGGACTAAGACATTATAAAGCATTTGGCCTGGCACACAGTGCACATTCAATAAATGGTAGCTACTATTATTTTAAAATCTCTTTAAAATTAAAATTATTTATGATATTTGGGGGGGCTTCAAAAAAGCTAATAATTATTTTAGCTGAGATTTTGCTGTGTAATCAATAATGATTATTTATTGAATAACTGAACAACAAAAAGTTTCACCAATGCAATGAATACAAAGGAGGGTGTGGGGAGGCCTATAACTTTGGAACTTAAAAAAAAATCGATTCATAAATAGGAATGTAAGTGTTTCAGTAAACTAAACCCTCTTAAGGATAAACTTACTCATAGTGAATCCTAACCCAGTGCTCAACAGAAATATAACATGAGCCACGTAAGCCACTTTAATGTTTCTAGTAGCCACACAAAAGAGGTAAAACGAAACAGGTTAAATTAATTTTAATAATATTGGGTTGTTGGAAAAGTCATGATGTATTTTTTCTGTTTTTCATTGCAAAAATGCGTCACGACTTTTCCGACAACCCAATATATTTTACTTAACCCAATCTATTCAAATTATCATTTCAATATGTAAAGAATATTAAAAAATTAAGGAGCTATTTTAGAATTTTTTTTCACTAACTATTCAAAATTTGTGGAGTATTGTACATTTACAGCACATCTCAATCCCTACTCGCCCTATTTCAAGTGCCAGATAGTCACATGTGCTAACCATGTTGATGGTACAGTTTTATCCTACACCTTCTCAGAAAGATCCCTGTACAGTGTTTTCAGCAAAGACTTTCATTTATCAGCTAATATGGTCTCTATGCTTTTTGTCAAAGTAACTATTAGCGATAACACTCACAAACTTGAGTTTTTCCCAATAAAAGTAGCACAACTGCATAATTTTATCAGAGCTAAACATCAATCACAGTGGAAAAGCAAAAAGTGGAAGAAGAATGCCTTACAGTTTACAAGACACATTCTTTAAGATTATTTCATTTCAGGGCCGGCTGAGTGGCACGATGGTTAAGAGATGGCTTGGGACGCCAGAGGGCCCCAGTTCGGATCCCACATATGAGGGCCAGTGACACTGCCCTCTACAGCTAAAATGCTGAACAACAGCTCAACCTGGAGCTGGGCTGCCGTGAGTCCCCGGCGATGGCGTAGGCTGCGGCCCCTGTGGCAGAGGGTGGCCATGGGCTACCATGTGTAGTGAGCGGCCAGCAGCCACAGTGAGCGGCCGTCCAGAAGCCTGCGACTGATCTGCCTCGCCCGGGAAAAGCGCAATGATGGTGCCAACTTGGGCCAGTGAGGCGGCGTCCTCCGCGACTAGACTGAAGAACAAAAAAACGACAGCAGCTTGTCTATTTCCCTTACCCCAATTCCCCAATGAAAATCTTTAAAAAAAAAAAAAGATTATTTCATTTCAACCTCCCCAAAACCTCAGTGAGGTAGATCATTTACAAATGGGAAAACAGAGGACCAGGGTCAAGTGACTTGCCAAGAGTTAGATGGGAAGTGGACCCAATTCCATGTCTCCAAGTTCTACTGGCTGCAAGGCTGTACAAACGCAAAAAATAAACAGGCTCTATGCCTGCAGCACAAATCTTATCCTGATGACTAAAGAAAGAGTATTGACACGCTCTAAATTTCTCTCCATTTGCACCAGAACCTAAAATGATGCTTTAAAAAAAGACATCCAAACCTACACAAAAACATATGTGAAAAACAACAAAAATATAGCAACGGTCAAGCAATCTCAAATATTAAGGTGGAATAATCCTGTTTCTCAAAAAATTTACTCTAGTACCAGGGTGGGCAAAGTCTTAAGTAAACAAATTAAACCCCATTCTGGCTTCCCCAGCCTAATGTACAAGTATGCTTGTTAAACTTTAACAAAGCAAGTAAATTCAAACTGCTTGGCTGTTTGGCTTAAGGATAATTATTAAATGCCTTCAAGTAAAAATGCAGTTGCAAGGATTACTGAATGCTGAGCCACTGTCTCAGAATCACACAGTTCGAAGTGAACTCATTATGGGCAAATATAGATTTTTCTTTTTAAGAACACTAACCGAAAGGCAATATACCATGATTTTATTAGTGGTTATTTTCAATGGTAAATCGGTTTGTGTGTGCTTTTAGTTCTTTTCCTGAAAATTCTCTCCAATTTTTCTACAATGAATCTATGTTAGCTTCATAGTTATAAAACTATTAATAAATCTGACTTGAACTTAGTAAGGCATCTTTAAACACAGATGAGGGCTTCAAAAAAATTTCTTTTCAACTTTAAACAAAACTATTATTCTGATGGCAAGATCATCATATGTGACTCTTAACAAGATCTCAATTAACACAGGCAAATCTTTTCAGAACTCAGTTTATAAACTCAATTTATAAAGTTATCTTCCAGCTCCGATATTTATTAATGTTCTAATTATTTAAAATTTTTAATAATCCTTATAAAGTCCATTAGAGGCCTAGAAACATCACGTTCATTTTCGCTACAAGTCACGATCTCGCCTTTTTCTGATGCTGCAAAATGAACCGATTTGAGTTTTTACCCCTACTCCTCCCCAGCCTTCCTTTAAAAATGATGTGTGCAGTTCTTTAAAAAAGAACTGGCAGCCAACAGGAGCTCAGGCAGCCTAGAATGTGGTATTACCACCCTTGGTATAGTAAAGTTTCTTTTTCTTCTAGCTCTCCAGAAGTCTTCATTCATTTAAGAAACATTTGTTTGTCGTGCACCTATTGATGGCCAGACTCTAAACGCAGCTGAGCAGCAATCAACAAAGAAATAAGGCCCCGGAAGGCGCACGCACCCTCGCAATCGCGGAGACAAACCAGTAAACAACTAATTCGAATCCAAAATGATAAGAGCCATCTGGAGATAAGACAAAGTGCCAAGTGAACATTCCATAGGGATATTAATTCGGCCAGCTAGGTGTGCCAGGCCAGCTGGGGCGCTTTGGAGAAGGCGGGGAAGGATCTGAAAATGCTTTCCTGAGCTTGACTTAAAGCAAGAATCCACAATTTCTCCAAAGGCTGGAGGTCAGCGCACTTTCCGCCAGGTCCTCCCCATCTATAAAGTGAGGCTAGCAGAGTCTCGGCCTGACTGTCGGCCTGGGAATTCGGCTGCGTGACGACAGGCTCCCAGAAGGGGCCGAGGCCAAGTCGCCCCCTCGCTGGGGTGTAGGCAGCCCCGCCTTCTCCCGGTCCCGGAGGCAGGCCACTACCTCTTTATTCCTTTCACCGTCACCGATTTAGGAAAGACTCCGCCCAGCTCTGGGGGCGCTGCGCAGACATCGATCTGGGTGCAAAATTTGATCCCAGACTCCCGGAACAGAAGTGCGCCGAGATTTGAGGGCCGCCAGGGCCTGCCGAGGCAGGGCGGCTCTGCAGCCGCGGCCTCCGGCGAGCCCTGCCCCAAGGGGCGGGAGCCCCGGTGGGGTCACCCGGGCCGATGCAGGAGGACAGCGCCCCGCACCCCCCGCGGGCCCCTCCGAGCGCCCATCGGCGCCCTCAGTCTCCCGTTCCACCTCCTCTTGAAGGGTGGGCGGAGGACAGCCAGAGAGCAGGCGTCTTGGGAGCCGGGGAGGCAGGCTCCCCACGCAAGAGGAGGGACTGCCCCCCGTGGGCTTCGAGGCGCAGGGACCGCGAGCGCAGCGCGCGCCCACACAGCGGGATCCCCCGCTTTACCTGGTCCGGTGAAGGCGCGGGTGGGAGCCCAGATCGGGCTGGCGGGTTGGAGGGCGCGGCGTCGGCCCTCCCTCACCTGGGCGGAAGTGAGAGGCCCAGGGTGACCGCGCCTCACCTGGCAAGCCCTCCCCTCGTACCGACCTCCCTGCCCGGGGCGGGGCGCCGCGTTGGCGCGGGCGGTGGAGCCTAGGGCTGCGGGAGGCCGACTCGGGGGAGCAGACACAGCGGCCCTTGGCTTCTCTACTTTCTGCAGGTTAAGTTCCCCTGGGCAAGGGAGGGTTAAAGAGCCTGGACTAGGTGGAGGGGGGCCGAGCGGACAGATAAAACACTTAGCGGTGGGGGCAGCCCACCACTACTGGAGTGGGGAGGTCGCGGGACTGGTGTTGCAGGAGGCTGAGCGGAGAGCGAGACCCAAGATCTAGGAAATTAAAGGAGGATATTGAGGAAAGGATTTGGTGGAATCAGCTTAGCCCCTCGTTATCCCGTTCTGTCATTCCTCCTTGTTTTTTCTATATTCTGTATTTTTTCTATATATGCTTGTTATACTCTAACAAGTATAACTGGAGGTTATTCCCCGCCCCCCACCTCACCCCCCTCACTTCTCTGAGAAAAGGAAACAAACGAATCTAGCAATATCTACCTGCAATACTCCCGGCGCTAAGCATATACGTTACCTCAATTACTGTGTGAAGAAACTGCGCACCTGACAGATTAAGTGATTTGCCCAAAGTGTGGGACCTAGAGGGGGCCTTCTGACTCTAAGTCCAGTCAGTGTTGACTTCGCTGTACACCTGAACATTTTTATTTTTTATGTCAGAGCGACTTTGAGAAAGACCTGTGTAAAACCTACAGTGGCATTATTCCGCTCTCTTTAATGTAACTAACTTGAGGATTTTGATGCTAGGCATGTTACTTTGTCTAATACAGTCCACAGTTTAACGATAAAGAGAATCGATCTACAGGTATGTATACATTGAATAAATGCAGCATTTGTTAAGCACTGTGATTGACTAAAATGTTAAAAATGGGATACTGTCCCCGCAGATACTGCATATCTACAAAACAACTGCAACATAAGGTCCTCTGTTGTAAGATCATGCACTTGGTACTTAACAGTGTAATTGTTAGTTTGCTGCTCTTAACAAAAGTATCACTTGTTAAGCCTGGTAAAAAGATACACAGTTTTAACATGGTCCCTACCTCTTAGGAACTAACAAGCTATTGAGGGACATAAACTTATACAATAAATTACCGAATAGAATGAAGCTGGAACTTCCAGAAAATAAAGAGATCTATTATGCTTGTTGAAAGCACCTGTTTGGACTTAAACAAGACTTAACAGGTGGTGGGATTTGCTTAATGGAGAATGGGGAAGGAAATGCTTCCCAAGTCAGAGGGGCAGCGTACAGGTGGAGACCAGTTATCTCAAAGCATCACTTTGCAAACATGTGGGTTTCTTCTTACATTTGGTGATGGTTATAAACATGTTCCCCCTTTTACCCGCCCCACCCCCACCCCCCAGCATGCACAGCCTTCCCCATTATCAACATCCCACCAGAGTGGTGCATCTTTATAATTGTTGAATCTACACTGACACATCACTATCACCCAAAGTCCACAGTTTACATTACGGTCCACTCTCATTGTTGTACATTCTTTGAGTTTGGGCAAATGTATAATGACATGTATTAACTGCTCTAAAAATCCTCTGTGCTGAACCTATTCATAACCCACCTCAACTCCTGGAAACCACTGATTTTTTTTATTGTGTCCATAGTTTTGCCTTTTCCGGAATGTTAGATAGTTGGAATTATACAGTATATGGTCTTTTAAGATTTCTCCTTTTACTTAGTAAATGCATTTAAGGTTTCTCCATGTCTTCTCATGGCTTGATAGCTCATTTTTCTTTAGTATTGAATAATAGTCCATTGTCTGGATGTACCACAGTTCTATTTATCTGTTCACCTACTGAAGGACATCTCAGTTGCTTCTAAGTTTTAGCAACAATGAATAAAGCTGCTATAAGCATCTGTGTGCAGGTTTTTATGTGGACTTAAATTTTCACCTACTTTGGGTAAATGCCAAGGAGCTTAAATAGGATTTTGAATATGATATAGGGTTGTTTTTTTTTTAATGAAAGATTAATCTAGAAGCAGTGTGAAAAGTAGATTGATAAAGTTGGGGAGGGACCCTAGAATCAAAAAGGGGAAGGAAGAAGCCACTATAGCAAGGTACACAAAAGTAAGGTACACCTGAAATAAGGTGAAACTATAGGATAAAAAAATTAACACTTAAAAATATCAGTTGCGGGCCGGCCGAGTGGCGCGATGGTTAAGAACTGGCTTGGGACGCCAGAGGGCCCCGGTTCGGATCCCACATATGAGGGCCAGTGACACTGCCCTCCACAGCTAAGATGCTGAACAACAGCTCAACCTGGAGCTGGGCTGCCGTGAGTCGCCGGCGACGGCGTAGGCTGCAGCCCCTGTGGCAGTGGGTTGCCATGGGCTACCGTGTGTAGCCAGCAGCCAGTGTGAGCAGCCAGCAGCTGCAGTGAGCGGCCGTCCAGAAGCCGGCGACTGATCTGCCTCGCCTGGGAAGAGCGCAATGATGGTGCCAACTTGGGCCAGTGAAGCAACGTCCTCCACAACTAGACTGAAGAACAAAACGACAGCAACTTGTCTGTTCCCCTCCCCCCAATTCCCCAGCACTGTTCCCATCCCCCCAATTCCCCAATAAAAATCTTTAAAAAAAAAATCAGTTGCTTACTGATTAGACCAAGGGATTAAAGAAGAACAAAGAAAAAACTGAAGTGTAAGGATTCTAAGTTTTAAACCTGATGAAGAGGATATTGATGATGAAACTTAAAAAAGTCAATTTATTCTGTTTTGTTTTTTGAGAAGCAGGTCTCTGATAAAGTCCAGTTTAGATCCTACATTTGACAGTCAAGATGAAATATACAAGATGAAATATATAGAGTAGACCTTATTAAATGATGAGTCCATTTAATTGGAGAGCAGGCAGCTAGATTGGTGCACCAAAGAGAGAACACAATCAGAAACACAGAAACAACAGCATGTATATAGTAGAACTTAAAACATGCAGACAATTATAAAAGATCTACCAGAGTCTTGATATTATGAATTTATCACAAGAGGTGGGGAGGGGGAATTGCCCATTACAGTCAGATAAAAAAAAAAAAAAGTTGGGGAGAGGAACAATTTTCTAATCTCTTAATGTTTCTGTCGTAACCATGGAAACGGGAGTCAAGGTGGTTTCCTCAGAAAGTTTTGCTATCAGCAAAAACTATCTGTTAATGTAATTAGGCATATGCTAGAATCTTAGGAATGGAAAGATCCCATGTGCAGTGCCCTTGAATCCCAGAGGAAGTTTTGCTTCAGGCTTCACTGGTAATCCTTTTTCCTAATGTTTCTACATAGCAATTTCCATATTGGGCTGTGCTGTTCATGTCCTTTGCTTTCTATAGAATTCTATAGAGTTTTTCTGTGAAAAAGAAATTTGGCATTGAAAATATGCCTAGGATTGAGATGTAAGAACTTTCTTGCTAAAATTGGACAATGGAGTAATCATGTGATCAAATAAATTAATGTATTTTACTGAGGCATGAGAAAATACATTAAGGGGCAGTAAGAAGAGAAAGTTAATTTTTTAATATACCATCAGTTCAAGAGTCAAAATTTTGTATTGTTTACTTTCATGGGATGACTCTTGTCCTTTTCAGTTTATACATTGTAGGAGAGAATGATGATATTATTAGAACCGTAAAAATAAGATTTTGTAATGGGATTAATCAGCAAAGCATAAGCATTTTCAAATAGTTAATTGTTCAAAATCTGTAAGAAAAATGACACAAATACAAAGATCAACAATATTCCTGCAGTCAGCAGGAAAATACAGTAAATCCTCAGTGACATAGATAGGTTCTTGGAACTGCAGTGAAATGATGTTTAACATGTTAACTTAAAAATGAAAAGGCCCAAGTGAGAGGCAACAAGCATA
>NW_017731590.1:790014-791232 GCF_001890085.2 Hipposideros armiger
AGGGAGGCCATTAATATCATAATAGTAAGAGCATAGATTCTGAAGTCGGACAAACATCACTTTTATTCCAACTCAGTAAGTAAGGCCAACATGCTTACTAGCGTCTCTGAGCCTAGTTGGTTATCTGCAAATCCAAATCCTGCCAGGACAAACGGAGACAACGTTTGTAAAGCGTTTATCAAATCGCCGGGCGCCGCTAGCACTTTCGCGGACAGAAAAGCCACGGCAGGGTTAGCTCGGGAGTGAGCAGTGGATGGAGCGTATCTAATTCTCCAAGGGAACCTTCTCCTTTTTCCGGTCTAGAAGACCAACCAAAGCTCTCCCAGCTGATTCCATCCGCCTACGGAAAGGAGAACCTGCGTGCAGCCGATACACTGTCCCTTTAAGAGCCTGCCTCCTCCGCCCTCCTCCCGCCCGCGCCTAGGCGAAGGCGGAACCGGAAGTCGTGGGGGACGCGCCGGTCCCCAGCATGGCGGACGCCTGGCCCTCTGGGCCGGCTCTTCCCGATGCCGTGGCTGCCCAAATCCTGAGTGTCCTGTGGTTTATGTCAGTCAGCACGGGACCTTGGGGAGCTGCCGCCGCCGGGAGCGACGAGATGCTTAAGTGCGAGGACCTCAAAGTAGGACAATATCCTCTGTGAAGATCACCCCCTTGGGGGCGAGGTAGATTTGGGGTCGCGAGTGGGTCGCGGCCCTCAACGTGTGCTAGAGTTGTATTGCAGGGAATGGTGATTTGTGGCCTCTAATGACAGAGGGGCCCTGGGAGGTGAAGAGCAATGTGGGATGGGAGGAACAGAGGCCACCCTGTGTGATTTCCTTGGGACTTTACCATTGTTGGCTCTTCCTCTTCTGATCCACCTGTGTTTTTACTGGTGGGTTTTTTGTTTTGTTTTGTTTTTTCTCAATAACACATAAATGCTGAAGTAAGGCAAGGGCCTAGTCTAGGCACTAATAATAAAAAGATTGACAGGCTCCACGCTGGAAGTTTGCCAACTTGGGGTGAGACAAATAAGTTAAAGATATAGCCAGTGCATGTTGCCCATTTATTATTACCTTTTCAAGTATTACCTTATATCATTCTTAAACTCGGTGAGATACCAGACTGTCAGGGGCAAATTCTGTAACGGGGAGCAAATTATTTGAATTTTGTGTTATCATGAATAAAAATATAGATAACAATGTAACCAAATTGAAGGTCTGTTGTGATAAATTAGTACTA
>NW_017731590.1:793497-798113 GCF_001890085.2 Hipposideros armiger
TGGAATCAGTTTTTATATCTGTCTTGATGCCCTTTATTTACCAAGCTATGTTATGCAAGGGTGCTTCTTTAGTTAGGTTTTTAATTACTCAAAAAGAACTTGAAATGAGGCTATTAGTCCAGTAAGGTGCAGTGAGCAGCTTTATCATCCACATTATGTACTTGTAAAATAAACTTGGGTACATCCTAAGTGTGAAAATAGTATGGTAAGGATTTTAAGTATGCATCAGTATTTTCTTTCTTTCCTTTTTCTTGTATCAGTATTTTCTTAGAGATGTTTTGATGATGGATAGGAAACCTTCAGCCTTAAGATTTTGGGGATCTTCTATTACTCTAAAATATGTGTAATGCCAGATAAAAATTAATAAATTGTTTTGTTTAGTCTTCTAAAAGGGTATATGTTGGAAGCAAGGCAGATAGATGTATATTGGAGCTATTTAATAGCTTTCTTATTTGGCATGGCACTTAATGAGGGCAATTACATACATTGTTTTGAGAAAAGAGCACCTATTGAATATATACTGATTGTTTTATGTATGAGACATGAAATAAGCCGATAATTGATGTTTTCTTTATAAATGAAAGCTATAAAACAGATTCATTATGTAAATGAGTTTAAAGGAATTATTTTTCTTATAGCAAAAAAATTTCACGTTTTCAAAAGTATCAAATAATTGACCTCTTGATTATGAACTTGTATATATTTTTAAAAGCAGATCTCCTTTTATCTTTTTATATCTTTGTATTTTCTCACACTGGTAGCCCAATTCTAGACAGCAGAGATATTTGAAAGGAAGTTGTATTAAACTTATATAATTGATGTTTTTCTACTATTGGGAAGTAGTGAAATTTTACCATATAAACAGTAATAGGTTATATACATATATGATTTGTATAGTAGACATTGCTTAAATGTATACATTTATTTAATTTAGATGTGTTAAAGAAACGTTGCAAGAAAGTCCCTCCTTTTTAAATTTATAAGTATACTTTAATATACCTGTTTTTATAGTTGCCTGTCTTATATTATGCTTTTGGAACACAGAGAATAGAATTAAAAAACATAAAGAAGAATCAACTTTCAAATATTCAACCACTTATATGAAAGATGCTGGTAATCCGTGAATACTGTTGTGACTCAGGTATCTAACTTTGAACTAGGAAGCAGGCAGCCAGTTATCTCAAAAAAGCATTTTTCTAGACTGCAGGGTTCTTTACAGTTATTAGAATTTGTAAGGAAATTATACGATTAACAAGAAGAGCTTTGACCTTCAAAAAGAGCTCTGCCCTCCAGTTAGGTGTCTCTTTTGTATAAAATAAGTTTGAATCCATTTAAATAGTTATTGATAAATAAGAGTATAAACATATACAAAATCAAACTATCAGACTATTAGGAAGTATAAAGAACTTGGAGCTATTCAGATACCATCATGGGGGCCGGCCGAGTGGTACATTGGTTGGGAGTTGGCTTGGGACGCCAGCTCTGAGCAGCAGGGCCCCAGTTCAGACCCCACGTGTGAGGGCCAATGATGCTGTGCCCTCTGCAGCTGGGATGGTGAACAGAAGCTTGGCCTGGAGCTGGGCTGCCATGAGTCGCTGGCGATGGCGTAGGCTGCAGTGGCTGTGAGCCACCGTGATCGTCCTTCCAATGGCTGTGCCTCACCTGGGAAAAGCGCAATGATCATACCAACATGGGCCAGTGAAGCAGTGTCCTTCACAACTAGACTGAAGAACAAAAGGACAGCAACTTGTCTGTTTCCCTTCCCCGATTCCCCAACACTGTTCCCCTTCCCCAATTCCCCAATAAAATCAACAACAACAACAAAAAAGATACCATCATGGCCTATCAGGTAGTACTCATAGATGATGTAAGTAGAGCTGCAGGAAAATAAAAGAAAGGCTTTCTGTGTGAGGGAATGATATGATTCATTTGGAGAGAATAAACCAAGTGCCTAATTGAATCTGGCAACATATGGAAAATGTTGTAGATTAATAAATAGATGACTCTACATCATTGTCATGATTTTAAAAGAAAAAGCCTCTGAGACAAATGTGAGTCTCAGGGCTTCTGCATATGGATGTACAATTTGTGCATGACACAAAGGTATCCAGCCGAGAACTACATGGTATAGATGATATATAAAAGAAGATAATCTCTGCTCTCAAGGAGTGTTCTGTCTAGATTTTATACACACACACACACACACACACACACACACACACACACACGCGCAAGTGTTTTTAATTTTTTAATCAGTGAAATACAAAAGTATTTAGAGTTTGTCTCCAAAAGTTTTGCTCTGGTCCTTTGGCAAAAAGCCTTTTTTATTTTCTTAAGTTTTTATTGAAATATATTTATAGAAAAGTACACAAGTATCTTAATTAATTTTCACAAACTGAACACACATGTGAATGCTTTCTAATCAAGAAACAACATTATCAACATGCCAAAAGCCCCCTTCATGCTCTTTTATAGTCACTATCCTGCCTTAATGGATAACCATTATCCTAACTTCTAACAGCATAAATTAGTTATGCAAGTAGTTGTGTTATTTTTAAACTTTTATTTGGAGATAATTTCCAGCTTATAGAAAATTTGCAAGAATAAGAGTAGTACAAAGAACACCTATATACCCTTTACCCAGATTCACCAATTGTTAATACACCCTTTTTGTGTTATCATTGTGTGCCCCTGCATGCTCTCTGAATTTGTGTGTGTGTGTGTGTGTGTGTGTATATATTTTTTTTTGCCATAGTGTGTGTGTGTGTGTGTATATATATATATTTTTTGCCATAAGTACTTTTGTGTGTTTTCCTAAGAAGAGATATTCTCCTAAACATAACCACAGTTCAGTTGTAAACTTCAGTAAATTTAATATTACTATACATACTTTATCATCCATATGCCAGTTTTATTAAATGACCCAGAAATGCTTTTATAGCATTTCCCCCCAGTACAGGATCCTAAGATTTGCCTTTAGGTTTTGCCTTTACTCTTTAAACTGGAAGATTTCTACAGCTTTCTTTGTCTTTAATCACATTGACATGTTTGAAAACTACAGTCTCTTTTATTTTAATAAAATATTCTTTATTTGGGATTGTCTAATATTTCATTATGATTAGATTTAGGTTATATATTCCAGGCTGGAAAATTACATCAGTGATGGGGCGTCCTCAGCATCTCACATGATACTGTCTGTCTCTCAGTGATGTTAATTGTTAAATGTTGATTACTCAAATTTTTCCACTGTATAGTTAATATTTTTTTTCCTTTGCAAATAATAAAGTCTTTAGGGAGATTCATTAAGACCACAAAAATATTCCTATTCCTCATCAAAATTTTCCTTTAAACTTAGCATCCATGATGATTCTGGCCTGAAACTTTATTATGCAAGTTGCAAAATGATGATTTTCCAACTCCAGCACTCCCAGAGGAGAGCTATCTTTTAATGCTGGAAATATGAAGATAGGGTTGGATTTTGCCTAATTTATCTTTTGCCTTCACCCAAATTCTAGATTGACAGTTAATTATCTAGTCGTTATGCAGTATAACCTTTTACACAGAGGACATATCAAATCTGGCCCTTTTATTTGACAGATCATGACTTCAGTCCAGAGGCATGATGTTAGCTGGAGTAGGATCTCAAACCACCTACTTACTTCCTAAGTCAGTCTTTTTTACTGGTATGAAACTTCATTGGTTACTTATTTCTAGTTTAGCTTGTTTGCATTTAAAAAACAGTGCTGTTTTTCATAATTGGGAAATACTGTGTCCTTATTGGCTTAAATTGATGCCATCTAAATCGTAGACATTGGCCAGAGCCAAACTTTTTGCAAGAAAACTGCAAATTGAATAGTTTTCAGATTTGTGGCAAGCTGTTTAATTTTGTCTGTTAGTTAACATTTATTGGTAACTGCTTTCCTTAATCTCATCATACTGATTTTGGTTTGTTCCTGAAATCATTGTAAGCATGGATTTATCATGGTGTAACGGAAAGTATTGATCAAGAATAATGAGTAGTCTACGATTTGTATAATGTTATCTATTTATGACATTTGATCAACTCAATTTCTTGGAACCTCAGTTTCCCTGTTTGTAAAAGGAAAAAATGAAAAAGGAACAGATTACTGTTCTGCCTACTTCACAGGTTTTTAAAAATATGGGTCAGATGAAATTGTTATAAAGGATATAATGGATAAACTAGGGTTGTAGGATTCTTTTGAATTGATTTAATTTCTCAAAATCTTCCATTAATTTTAAAGCCACTCACAATGTTAGATTTATTTGTCATGTCAGATTCATTCTCTTATAGTCTTCTCAATGTTGAAGTTCTCTAATTTCCTCAAGTGAAGAAATTAACACTTGCACACTTTCTGTAACCAAGCACCATGCTTTACACACCATATGCTTTTAATTAATGTATAATAGCATTACAAGGGTATTATCCCCATTGCACAGATTATGAAACAAGGTTGAGAGGCTTTGTAACTTGCCCAAAGAAACATACATACTACTAGTTAGGTGATCGAGTTTGGATTTAAACCCAGAGTTGTCCATTTCTAAAGTTCCGTTCTTTAGAGTTCTCTGTCAATTCAAACAAATCTGATTGGTCTCAG
>NW_017731590.1:805218-808017 GCF_001890085.2 Hipposideros armiger
TTTCTACCTTAAACATTCCAAATGACAAGTAATTTACTAAGTCCTGGTCCAAGGTATCCTAGGTTCTAATACCACAACTGAGAAAATCTCCTGTTGAGAACAGCTATCCATTCATGTTAGACCTTCCAAGTGCATCTGTAATGGTAACATCTCAGTGATCTGTTACGTAATTTCCAAGTTAACTCTGATTTTTCTTTTCAGTGTCTCTGGGTAGATTAGCCTCAATGTGACTGAGCTGCACTAATGCTCACAAGAAAGACATTGATGTCAGTTATGAGAAGAATTATAACAAGGAAACCAAATACTCCCAAGTTTACTGGCCAATTTATTCCCATACTATAGTAAAATCTACAATTGCAAAATAAAATTTGCTTGGTGAGCATTGAATCAAAACAAGGGGAGTTGAGTTCAATTGATGGATAATTCTAATAAGTCACAAAATTAAGATAACCCGATACATCATTTTCCTTTATCAGTATATTCAGTACATGCCTATCAAAGAGCCAGCTGCTGGTCAGGTACTCAATGACAAATTCTTATTCCTTGAATGTCCCTTTTCCAGTTTATACATTTTTTTCTACTCCTGTACATATTCTTTTTCAATATATATATAATAGTGATACTTGATACCCTATCCTAATATTGCAGATACATCCATTTATAATGTATTCTTCAGCAACTGAAACGTAGTAACCATGTCTGATTGGTTACCAAGCCACACACCTATTTATATTGGCCATCTATATTAGTTGGAGCAGGCTAACTGCTGTAACAAGTCTTTAGAGTTCCAGTGGCCTAACACACTAGTTATTTCTCTCTCACATCATAGCCCAGTTTGTGTTGGCTCGGAGGTCTGGATGACGTGAGGGAGTGCTGGTTGCTCCATGCCATCATGCAGGGGGCCTTGCTCCTTCCATCTTGTGGCTTTGTTTCCTCTAGCCCTGAGTTCTTTCCATTAAGCCAGCAGATGAAAAAGAGGAAAAGGTNGGCTGATCTTGAGCTGGGTTTCTCAACCTCCTTGCTGTTAATGTTTTGGACTGGATAATTTTTGTTGTGAGGAGGCTGTCTTGTGCATTGTAGCATGTTTAGGAGCATCCCTGGCTTCTACTTACTAGATGCCAGTAGCAGCTCCTCAGTTATGACAACCGAAAAATGTTTCCAGACATCCCCAAATGTCCCCGGGGAGCAAAACTGCCCCCAGCCATTGAAATAGAACACACTGATTTCCTTTCAGCCAGTAACAGTATACTAGCATTTCAGACATTTGCTAACCCCAATTTTGAGTTGTCTACAATATAGTTTTAGTCAAAACTATGACCTAAGATGGCAGATTTTCAAGAGAAAAAAACCTAAGGGACATAATTCATTCAAAAAAGTAAATTTTATCCCTTTGTGTCAAAGGTTGCCAAACAGCTACCTATATATAAATTGAGTTAACTTTTGCTCCATCTCTGTAGATCTTAACATTATAAGCCCTTGCTTATATTTGGAGTCAGTGTAAGAAATGGCTATGTGGAAAACCTCTGTTGTTTTGTAAAAGTTTTTATTGAGGACCTTCTCTGTTACCTTCTGTTTCCCTTGTTTCATGAACCAAACCTAATTTCCAGTAGTTTAGAGATGAATTGGTATGCTTTCTTTCAGCTCTATCACAATATCTCTGTAAAGTGTTTTGCCTTAATAATCAGGAAATGCAGAGCGCAGAGCTAAATTTATGGCTCAATTACAGTATTTTCCCTTAGTTGTTTCCTAGTATTACTATAATTATTTATTCACTCTTCCTCTTCCCTTCATTTTGTTAGTCTTTTTTCTTATTTAAATGATTTTCAGTTGTATTGAATCTGTGCTTTTTAGTGTAAGCACCTTGTTTTGGAAATTTAAATACCATCAGTAAAATTTATGGAATATTTTGGAAATTTAAGTGCAGTAAATAAAATATTTATAGAGTGATATAGTTTGAATTATTATTTTTATTCCTTATTTTTTTTAAAGATTTTTCTATTGGGGAATTGGGGGAGGGGAACAGCATTGGGGAATGGAGAAGGGGAACAGACAAGTTGCTATCCTTCTGTTCTTCAGACTAGTCGTGGAGGATGTCACTTCACTGGTCCATGTTGGTATTGTGATCATTGCGCTTTTCCCGGGTGAGGCAGATCGGTCTCCAGCCATTGGACGGCGGCTTATGGCAGCTCACACCGGCTGCCAGGTGCTCACAGTAGCTTACAGCAGCCCGCTGCAGCCCCACTGCAACCTACGCCATCGCCAGCAACTCACGGCAGCCCATCTCCAGGTTGAGCTGTTGTTCACCATCTTAGCTGTAGAGGGTGCAGTGTCACTGGCCCTAATGTGGGATCCAAACCGGGGCTCTGCTGCTCAGAGCTGGCGCTCTCAAGCCAACTCTTAACCAGTGAGCCACTCGGCCAGCCCTGTAGTTTGAATTATTAATAACCCAACTAAAGGGTACAAAGTCATAGGGTGTTTTTTTTTCTGGCATCTTTTTTGTCAATGTACTGCTCTAGTCTAAAAAAAAGGACAATGATTTGTTGAAAATCTCAAGAAGATAATTATAAAATAGACAAATATCATTTTCCTTTCAAAATGAAACTCTGGGGTCTCTTTGTTTTTTAGATTATTATACAAAATTCTGTTTTCATTCCCCCCCCCCAAATTATTGATGCTAAACATTGAGATAAGCCATTACTGAAACTAGCCTAACAACATTAGTACCTTTTAGTCAGAAATGGTGGAGGAAAAGGCACTGACATTTATTGAATACCTACTGTAAGCTGTGCCTTGTACCGG
>NW_017731590.1:813249-814205 GCF_001890085.2 Hipposideros armiger
CCTTCTCTGTCTCCTTTTTGCTTCCTTCTCATCTTGATCTCTTAATATTAGAGTTATCTCAGGGCTCAGTCTGTGAATCTCTTCTTTTGTCTATGTGTACTCACATGGTAAACTCATGGCTTCAATTACTTCCTATATGCTTATAATTTCCTAATATGTATCTCCAGCCCAGACTTTGCTCCCTAACTCCAGACTTGTAAATCCAGGTGTCTTTTGGACAATTCCACTTGGATGTCTGATAAACATCTCAAACTTACATATCCTAGACTGAAATCCTGATCATCCTCCCAAAGTCTAGTTTATCCTCAACCTTCCCCAGTTCAGTTAATACTAGCTTCATTACTCTAGTTACTTAGGATAAAATTCTTAGCATTATCTTTACTCCGTTTTTTCATATCCTAAATGTAATACATGAGGAAATCCAGTTGACTGTACTTCAGGATATGTCCAGAATCTGGTCACTTCTCACTATTTCATTTGCTATTACTCTGGGTTGAGACACTATTAATTCTCACCTAGATTACTGCGGTAGCCTTCAAACTCATTTGTCCCTGTAGTAGTTTGAATTCGTTCAGCAAATTCATCCCTCTCAGTCCCTGTTAACTAGGAAGTGTATACTTCCCACTCCATTGATTTGAGGCCTGATTGTGTGATTTGATTTGTTTTGTGTAATGTTAGTAGGTATGAAACAAGCAGAGGCTTAAATGTGCTTGTGGGGTTTAACTTTCGTCTTGTACTTTGATGATACCTCTTGCAAAGAACTTGCCCCAAGCAAATGCTGCACCTTCAGCCTGAGCCCTAGAAAAACTTAAGTGGAACTGATTTGATCTGAATCCGCAGCCTGGATTCAAATTCAGCCAAACTTCAGACTGAAGCAGCCATCTTCCAGCTGAACCAAACCTAGATTAGCTGAACCGCAGCCAATTGCAGTCTACAAGTGTGAGAATAATTGCTTA
>NW_017731590.1:818180-821454 GCF_001890085.2 Hipposideros armiger
TGGAAGGCTTTTTTTCTAATAATATTTTTTTGTGTTTTTAACTGTGTTAACACCTGTGACTTTTTTTTTTCCTTTTTTTTTTAAGCTGAGCCATCCTGCCGCCTGTTGGCAGCTCAGCGGCTGCTCAGCTCCGGCCGGGCATCGAACCGCTGTTGCTCAGAGCTCAAACACTTGAGCGAGCTCTTAACCAACTGAGCCACTCGGCCCGCCCAACATGAGGTTTATTAATGTTATCTGATAGCATCATCTTTTTGAAAGAATATATCTACAATAGTAATGGTTAAGGATAAAAACGGATTCTTTTTGGTTTTTTTTTCTTAATGGGTTCTTTTACTTGGAATTAAAAAAAAATTTTTTTAATCTAAATCTGATACTCTTTTCCACAATAAGTAAATAGGGTTTGTTCAAAGAAAACTCACATTTTCATATTTGTAAAATGAAAAAAATCTACTTTTGGTAGTTCACTAATATCTCATCTTTAAAAAAAACTGGTATCAATGCTCGGAATAATGAAATCTGTAAGAGTAAAGGTTTGTATTGGTTTAATAAATGCTGTTTAGAATGTATGTTACTTTTCTTCAAGTTGATCAGTTTTATTTACAAATAAGATCATTTACTGTTGATATAGTTGTTCCTTCAGTGTCAGATTGACAAGGCATGGGAGTGACACAGCCCTGACTCATGGAAGGACGGGGAAGACAGACAAATAAATATATAATAAATCATGCCTTGGGATATGTGCTGTGCTGGAAGTTAAGGGCACGGTGCTAGGGAACATCTAGGGATGGCATTAAATTTATCCTGGGGCATTAGAGAAGACTTCCCAGAAGTTTTAGAAGACTCTTAGGGGTTAGCTAGGTGATTAGGAATAGAGTGAGTGTGTGTGTGTGTGGGCGGGGTTGGGCGAGGTGGGGGAGAAAGCAAGGCAGAGAACAGCATAACACGCATAAATGCAGAGATAGATGAAGGAGATACGAGAGGGCTTAGTAAGAGAACTGGGTAGTTCAGCAGTAATACAGGCAAAGAGAATTGCATGAGATAAGACTAGATTAGATGATGCTACTCTAAACAATGGACTTACTTTGTTTAAATTTCTTGATTATAATACTAATTTTAAGAAATAGTGGTCACACAAATAGCAGCTGGGCTAACACTTATCAAATGCCTACCATATTTCATGTACTATTCTAAGTTTTTATATTGTCTCATTATCTTTTTAAATCCTTAGTGTCCTTCCTATCTTATTTTCTTAAAGTATTTTTACATTTGAAACATAAAAGTATTTTTATATTTGAAATTATATATATTTCATTAAGTTTAAGGTAGCATTATGAGCAACTTCATTACTTATGTCATCCTTTATCTTAAATTTGTAGAAATAGATGGACCATAGTAAATATCACACATTTGGAGTGAGACAAGATATAAATCATTGTAATGGTTTTAAACTTTCAAGTTTTTTTTTAACAGTCAACTTAGTGTTTTAAATTATTTTAAACAGCTTTATTGGGGTATAAGTGACATACATTAAAGTGCACATATTTAAAATGTGCAGTTTGATAAGTTAGACACGTGTATACAGCTGCGAAACGATCACCGTAATCAAGATGGACCCTGTCTGTCACTCCCAAGCTTCCTCATGTGCAGCTTTAGTCCCTGCCTTGTGGCCCCCTTTGTCCTGCTCTTGCCCAAGCAAGCCCTCACCTGCCTTCTGTCACTATAGGTTAGTTTGCAGGTTCCTTAAATGCTTAAATATCACCTTGGATCTGTTCTATAGTTTCTTTAAATGTGTTACTCCAGGAGTAGGTAACATTTACCAAAGTTCCAAACACATATATCATTCTCTGATCTAATGTTTGATATGAACAGGAACCCCTCATATTCATTTTTCTGAGGTACCCTTAAGAGGGGGTTCAGCACAAGAATACCTAGATTTTAATGAACTCATTATCTGTTTAGAGTGTTCTCACATTACTTTGCCAACAAATATCCTTCCGTATTATTGTTTTAAATGGCTGCATAGTATTCTTTCCTATTAGATGTACCTGAATTTTTTTGAGACAATTCCTCCCTGTTAGACATTTAGATTGTTTCTAGGTGTTTTTTTGTTTTNCATCACGCCACTCGGCCGGCCCAAGATTTCTAACTTTTAAAAAGTTTTTAAAAGGTTAGAAGGGAAGGACAAACACTATTCTTCAGAACAGTTTATTCTGTGATGGTTTTAAATATTTGGCTTGAGTGACTTTTTAGTTTTTTGTGATGTGTGTCATGTCCTATAATTTAGGTTAATGTTTTTTACTTTACTGCAGTACATAATAATAGGTTGACACGTGTATTGTGAATTTTTTTTCCTGCAAAATAAAACTCTAGGTAATAAAGCTCTGTATAAAACTCTGTAAGAGTGGCTCTGGTTAGTGAATATTAGTTTCCTGCCAGGAGTTGCCTTTCTCTGGCCACTGCTACTCGAATCTATTTTTAAAAATTGGCTTCAGTCAAAGAGAACCTTGTAGTTTGAGTCTGAGATTCTATAAAGTTGCAAATGTAGTTTTAAATATTTAACTTTATGCTTCAGTGTAAAATTTCTTTTTTAAAAATTTTAAATAACTTCCCTTATTATAACAGCATCCTTTGGATGTCCATTAATTCAACAGACATTTTGACTATTGGCTTAGGCTACAACGTTCTCAAGACAGTTAAGTCTGTCACTTCTTCTTAGTCTGTTTTACAGCTTATGAATTTTTGTTGCTATTGCGTTATCTTCCATTCTCTTTATTTGACTGGTTTATGACTTTAAAAACTATCTTTTAGTGGTATTTTGTAGAGTGAGAGGCATTAAGTGGGCCTGCCAGATTCATTATCTTTAACTGAAAATTCTCATCTCTTTAAGCATTCAAATATTTTTATCTGTATCTTACTTTAAATTATCTTAATGTTAAGGATTTTAGTATGTTTTATCAACTAATCTAATCTAACATGTAAAATTACAATGCTTGTAAATTTAAAAAATTTAAATGTTTTTAATTAAATTTTAATTTTTACTGAGAATGCAAGGAATTTTGGTATTTTCAATTAAAATGACTATTGCCATTAACACAAAGTTCTGAAATACATAGTACAATGTTGATGCATGAAAAAAGTTATAGATAGAGCCTAAAATTCTGTTTTTCTTATAATCTTATTCAGTCTTCTTCATGGTTCTGAAAAGCAATGGTTGTATTTATATATACCTTTTTAAAAATACATCCTTAATACCATTTATGATCATTGGAACTTT
>NW_017731590.1:824113-916102 GCF_001890085.2 Hipposideros armiger
CTCATATGTGGGATCCAAACTGGGGCCCTCTGGCGTCCCAAGCCAGCTCTTAACCAATGCGCCACTCGGCTATCTCATGTTTCTAGGTTTTTGATAGTCATATTTGTCAAACTCTTACTGTCTGTCAGGTACTGATCAAGGAATGACTTGAATAAGACAGATAAGGACCCTGCCTTTAGGAGTATACCTAGCAGTAGAAGACAGAGAATGAATGAGCAAACGAATGAATGAGGCCCTTATAGATTTCTAATCAGTACCATGAAGGAAATAAATAGGGAGATATGGTAGACCCTTGGGCTGTGGGGGAGTGGCATGTTGCTTTAGCAGGCAGGTTAGGAAGACTTGTCTGAAGTAGCCCGCGAGAGGAGAAGAGCTACAGGAAGACATCCGCTGGAAGAGGGCGTGACAAGGACCAGGGTCTGACATGGTTATGTTTTCTTCATTGAGTAGCAGTGAAAGACAAACCTTTTTGGACCATTTCTCAATATTCTTTTTAGAAAAAAAAATTGAAGGAAGGGAAACTAATATTTCTAAATTTATACTAAAATGCTATGTGAAGAGAGATACATTTCAGAAATACAATTGAATGAGTGAATGGATATAATATATTGAATAAGTGAATCAAGTTCCTTGGGCAACTATAATAAAATGCAACTAATTAAAAAATAATTAAAGAAGTTATATAAGCTAATGGATAAAAAATTATGGGTCTTTAGGAAACATAAAAGCTGAGAAAATTTATTCATTCAGCAACTATTGAGCATCTACCGTGTGCCAGACAATGAATGTCATAGGTACTAAGGACACAGGAGTAAATAGAACAAATAAAAGACCCTTCACTAATGGGGCTTCCATGAGAGACAGTTAAATATAAAATATTAAGTAGGTAGTAAGTGTTTTGAAGAAAACTAAAAGCATAATTTTATATAATCTCTATATTTTAATAGTTTTTAAATTACTTCCAACATTTGTTATCCCTGTACTTACAACATTATTCTTAGTATTACAACATACAAGTATGTGTAATACTAAGGGGAAAAAATAGTCTAACGTACCTACATATTTCAGTCTTATTTGTGTATTTCCAAATTGTGTGCAGGAGGTGATCTCATCCATTCTTGTGATTTTAGCTGGCATTTATTTGTAGTTGATACTTAAAACTACCCTTTCACGAAGAGTCTTGTTTCATACCATTTTTATATCTCAAATGGGATGTCTGGAAAGCAACTCAAGTTTAAAAATAGAAAAGATTACTCATCCCACCCTTACCCCCAATCTGCCTCTTCTAATTTCATCATCATGTTTTTGTTATATCATTGTATATGCCCTAGATTCTATGCTCTGTTATCATCTATTTTAGTGCCTTAGCTCAAAGGTTGAGACCAAGGACAGAGGTATATATATAGTGCACAGAATTGTTAATAATATTTTGACTGTAGAGCTAATAAACATGAGATGCTTAGGGAAAAAAGTGTAGGATAAATTCAAGATAATTGGGTTACAATTAAAATTTTGCAATTTAACTATAGGATCAATGTTTTTTCTTGATTATTTTTTCTGTGCCTTGACAGTCTTTATTTGGACTTTCTACTATAACTGTATATTAAAATTTAGATCACATAATATATTAAGTCTAATAAATAAGCAAGGGTTTTAGGACTTAAAGATATTCTGTAACTCTGGTGTACTGAGATTTAAAGATTTATTTCCTTCAGCCTTTTCTTTTAAGAAATTTGTAAGATTACATTGAGTTTTTATTTCAGTTCCTAATATTTATTTGTTAAGTGGGTTAATAAATGTTGTGGCTTTTCTATATGGAGGAACCTTTAAACTTTTCTCATATTTTCAGGTGAAGATTTGATTTTTTTAAGTGTTAATTTTATATTCTTGACATAAAGAGTTTATGGTATATATAATGATTTATTGGGAAATGGAAAAGTTTGTTAATATTTATAAGACTTTCCAGGTTGTAAATGATTTTACCTTCTTTTCTAGGTTTGTTAAAGTTTTGCACTGTAGGGTTTTGTGGAATTGGGAGCCTAATTGATTTCATTCTTATTTCAATGCAGGTAAGTTAGTTTTGCTCGAGAAGATGAACTACTTTTACATTCAAATTTGAGTCCTGTGATCTTCTGATATATTTTAAATATATTAGTTAGGAATGCCTTTTCAGTGTTTCTTAGATCCTAGATCCAAGGAATCATGGCCATGTTTCCAAGTAGCATTTTCCACCCTGTGCTCTACCAATTAGTAGTTCTAAAGGACGTAGAAACTTCATTTAAAAAAGGACTCAGTAATCAAATATGATTTGTAAAGGTGAGTTCAACTGAGTTAAAGAGATTTCTCTACTGGATAACTTCTCAAAACCTCTATAATTTGTTTTATGACCCTCTAAGAAGGATTGAGGTTATTTCTCAAACTTATTGTTTCTTTTTCTGATAGTTACAGCCACAAGGTCAATTAATATAATAGGATATTGATGGGAATTTTATATTTACATATGAATATATGGAGGCAGAAACAAGGTTTTCTGTTGCACTGGACAGGCATTCAATACTAGTATTTTCTTGTTTGCAAATTATAGAAACTGAAATCCAGCCAGCTTAAGCCAAAGAGGGAAAAAGGAACATCTGGGTCCTCTGTAGAAAATCTCGGCATGGGGCTGGGCTTGGGCAAGACCAAATCCATATAATCAAATGATGTCAGGATTCCTGCTCTTCATCTGTGCTTCTCTGTGTTTGTGTCATTTTCTCCTGCTGCAGTGAGTGGCATGGAGACAGGCACGGTTTGTGAAATGCTAGCCTTAAGCATTTAAAAGTGCCACCAGATGTTTTCTATTAACTTCTACTGAACTGGTTGTGGTTAACTCATGAGGATTCTTAAATTAGAGAAAGATGAATTTATCATAACACATGTCACTAAACAGCATTTCAGGAAGCATTTCTGGAGCACCTAATGTCTTCAGCAAGTGTGTCAGTGTGTATTTAGATCATCATCAGTTTTGCTCTTCTTTCTCAGACAGTATTTCCACTCCTCGATTCTGTCTGCTTGATGTTATCCTTATGCTTTAAGAGCAAGTCAAAATCTAGGAGCTTTTTGGTAGCATACTGTGAGGAGGGTGCCATACTGTGAGGAGGAGGCAGCATATGGACCAATAAGATACCAGAATTAAACAAGGAAAATATTTGGTTTTAAAGTTGGAATTTTCCTGTCTTTATTCATAAACATATGCTTAACCAAATATCCTGCCTCTCTGACTGTGGGACAGGCCAGCAGGCATGAAGAGGCTGAGGTACTTGTGCACATATGTCTGGAAATGGGTTTCTCACTTTAAATGAGGATTCAAGAATTTAATGTATTATTGGGATTCTTTAAGATAGCCAGAATTCATTGTCTGAACCCATCCAATTAGTTAATATTTTCACACTAGGTTATTTCTTTGGTGATATCATTGCTTTGTGGCTTTATTTATATCAAATTATAGAGCTTATTTGATTCAGCCACTATCTGGTACATGTATGCCTGAATTTTTCAGAACAAATAGTTAATTTCTTAAAGATCTGGAATTGAGACTATCACACATTATTGAGGTAGATTTAGAATGTTTGAATTTCTGCAGTAAATTTCCCTAAATAAGACATTTTAATAGGTACGGTCACTTTAGAGTGCTTTCAGATTGGGGGGAAAATAAGTCAGTTTTCAAATGCAGCCAAATAAGATGTGTAGCCTTATTCTACATGTTGTTTAATGTACTTACCATGTGATGTTGACTACATTAGTTTTAGAATATTATTTTCTTAGCAAATCAAGTACGTTTTTACTATAAATACCATAAACTGCATTAATATTTTTGTCACAAATACATTTTTCCAAATTTTCATAGACCTTTTACATTTTATCCATAATCTTTTTGTTTATTCTTTCTTTCTTCTCTCCATACCCAATTTTTTTTCTTGTTTTCCATTAAATATTATTCCCCAGTGAATAGCAATGTTTTTCTTTTGGGCTGTGATCCCAGAAACATATTATGCATAAACTCAAGACCTGTAAAAACATACTTTGCTTCACAGTGTTTATAACAAAAATCCAGGAAAATTCTCTTTAAAAAATAGGTCTAGTTATTTCATCTTTGAACCAAAACAACATAAAGTATAATGCACATATTGCTAAAGTAAGCTTTACATGTCATTATATTTATTGAAATACTTGCATGAGTTTATCTATTTGTTAATTAACTTTTGAAGTTCTATTTTTTTCATTCTTAAAAATATGCAAATAGAACTATGCGAATGAATGGGATGAAACATTGTATAGAATTAATTCCGTTCTTTTATTCATTCAACGAAAAATCCAAATCAGTGATACATGTGTAGCATACAATCTTCCAGCTGTAGATATCTATTGTATATAACTACTATATGTAGTTATTCATAAGGCAGTTCTGAAGATTTTAACACACTCATTCTTTTGTGCTAATACATTTTTGCATGTATCATGAAGGATAGATTAGACAATTTAAGTTTTTTTTAATTAAAAAAAAACAAGACTTTTGCTTCCATTTAAACCTCTTTTCTCACTAACAAAGTCTGGACATTTTTAGCCATATCCAAATGACTGATGTGTACTCTGCCCAACACAAAGAAAAGAAAGTTTCTTCTGTTAAGTGGAGACGAGACAGCCACAAATCAGAATGATGATTATGGGTAGAGGGAAATGGAAATATGAGTTTTAATTAGAAAGCTGTTAGAAGCAAATATGTTGGGTTCTTTATGATATTTTTAAAAATTCTATACATTATGAAAGAAATTATATTCATGTTAATTCCTGTCAATAGTGCAGAGTAGATTTTCTTAAAGGACTAGTAACTAAGCAGAAATTCAGAAAAACAGCATAATCTACAAGACATTTATGAATTTTATAAATAATTATATCAAATTTATAACATCCCATTAGTTTTGCATTTAATATGTGTAACTCATTTTAGCATTGGATTATATATTGCTTTTGTATTCTTAACTTATACACACTAGGTTTGACTTTTCACATAAATTTCTTGAGGACAATAAGACTTATTAATTCCATATCACTAGTAGTACGCTAAACATAAAGTGTGCCCTCAAAAATTTTTGCTGATTTGAATTGAATGTAGTATACTTTGTAAAGTGTGGCTTTGTGCCCATTACAGAGAAGATGAGAAGCTAAAAATGGTGGTTTTAAAAAAGTGATTGCTTTTCTTTAGGACCTTGAAGTTCTAAATGTTATAGTGTTACTTGAGAGGTAATGAATAAAAATAAAAGTTGGTATGATAAATTGTAAATAGTAAGTTTTATGCCGTCAGTGAAAATGGTTTTCTAGTAAGCACCAATTAGGTATGATAAATTGAGATCCTTGCCCTAAAGGAACTTAACAATCTAACTATACCAAGAGTGGTCTGTTAATACGATTTCACATATTAGAAATAAAATATTTCCTTGGGAATTACAGATTTAAAATAAAAAAGAGTTATCTTGAATATATCTTGTTTAAATACTAAAATTTTTAAAAGCCTAGGCTTTTCAGTTCATACTATAAATAAGGCTAGGTTTATAGGTTCACTTCTGTGTGAGCCAATTTGTTTTGTCAAGGACATGGCCTATACCTTTGCCCTATAAAATACAAGCTATTGATCAAAAGAAGAACTAAACATATAGTCACCTAAATCTATTACCAGTACTGGAAAAGGTGGTCAAAGTCCTTGCAAGTTCACTAGATGTGGGACAGCAACATATAAAAACCAATGGACACTTAGGTCATGTATTCTGTGGGCAGATTTTTATTTAGTGAACTAAAAGAATGTTCAAAAAACAGTAATTTTAAACTGGTTCTGAGACTAATCCAAAAGCTGTATTTTCCTCAGGACATATAATGGTGAATCTTACTCATGTCTTGAGGAATGATGTTTATATTGGTCATTAAGGGCTGATATTAACCAGTCTTTAAATCAAATGAAGTCAGGGGTTCTGAATGTATAACTTCTGGCACGATGCAGGAATTTTGATGCTTAATTAAAATGTGACTAATCAGGTGGTTTTAATGGCCTTATATTAAAATTAACCACACACAGGAGTCAGCTATGGCCACAAAAATGTAATTTGACTTCTAAGAGAATATAAATTTACTTTGGAGGAATTGGGATGGACACATGTTGCATCATTATCCTCTAATTGCAGACAGCTGAGTCGTTTTATTTTTTCACCAGGTTAATAGGGCTTGAGGAGATGATTTGATCTTGACAGTATTAATATTGGAATCTTTATATGGAGAAACTCAGAAGTGGATTAGATAGAAAAAGGGTACATTGATAGAGTTGTATAAAGTGTTATTTTTTTTGTCCTTTCACTCTTTAATTCATTTATAACATTTTAAATTTCTAAGATAGTTGGATTACCTAAGCAGTGTGATTTCAATGATAATGCAAAGCCATTAAATGGAGTATCATATCTGTTGCTAAAGTTTAGGTGTTAAATACTTACTGGAAACCATATTTTTTTTGCTTTAATTAACTTTTATTAGAATGCTACTTAAATATATACAAACAAAAATACATTTTCCACTAAAAAAATAAAAAGTTTATAAATTACAGGCAAAACTATCAACATTAATAAATTAAGCTCTTGTTTTGCATGGTAAAATATATATAACATAAAATATTCCATTTAACATTTTTAAGTATATAGTTAACTGGCATTAATTACATTCAGAATGTTGTACAACTGTCATTACTATCTATATCCAAAACTTTCTTATCACCTGAAACAGAAACTTTGTACCCATTAAGCAATAATTCCCTACTCCTCTCTCCCTAGTTTCTGGTAATCTCTAATCTACTTTTTGTCTCTGAATTTACCTATTCTAGATATTTCATTTATGTGGAATCATATAGTGTCTGTCCTTTTATGCCTGGCTTATTTCACTTTGCATAATGTTTTCAAGGTTCATTGATGTTATGGCATATATCATAACTTAATTCCTTTTTTTGGCTTAATGATACCTCATTGTATGTATATATTACATTTTGTTTAGCCATTCATCTGTGGGTGGACACTTGGGTTGTTTCCGCATTTTGGCTACTGTGAATAAAGCTGCAGTGAATATTTATGTACAAGTATCTGTTTAAGTTCCCATTCGTTTTTTTAGGCATATACCTAGAAGAAGATAAACTTTTAATAAAGCTAATTGAAGAGAATATCTTCATGACCTCAGATGGGTTTTAAGGCTTCATAAACAAGATCTCAAAAACAAACAAGAAAAATCATTAAATTTGGTTATGTTAAAATTAAGAAATTGTGTTTTAAAAAGGATACCATAGACCAAGTTAACAGTTGACTGAGTAAAAGGATACCAGCAACAGGAATTGATAGGTGGAATGTACAGATAATTTCTGCAAATCAATAGGAAAATGATGGGGAGCCTAATAGTTAAATGAGCACAGTAAACTAATAGGTGATTCACAGAATCACCCAAATAATATGTAAATATGGATATACTTCTGGGCATTTACCCAAAAAAACTCATACTCATGTCCACAAGGGGGTTGTACAAAGATGTCTGTTGCAGCACTGTTTGTAGTAGCAGGAAGTTGGAAACAACCTAGATGTGTACACTTACGGGAGAGTGGCTGCATCCTCCTTAATACTAGGCAGCAATTACAAGCCCTTACCATGTACATACAGCTACATGAAAATGTCTTAAATCATAGTGTACTCTGAAAATAGTTTAAAACTCAGCAAGAACTACAATAACATTATTCAGATACATTCAAATTACATATTCAAAGAACATACGTTTTTCAAGAATAAATGTTTCCAAGTCATATACCAAGTTCAGTGCATGCCTATTTGTGTGGGTGCCTGTGGATGGATGGCTAGGTGGGTTGTAGAGAATTAGAGTGGAGATCAAAAATAAAGAACAAGAAAACAAAGGAAATTTGGTGGTTACTTCTTAACATTCTTGACTTTAGTATGTATTTTTAAAGTTTTCTGATTTACTCTTCTATATAGACTGTGCCTAGAGAAACCTACCCCTTGCAGTAAACAATTCAAGATTTTTTGCATTTAAGCCTGCAAATAAAATTTCATGTTGGGAACAATCCAAAATGACATAAAAGAAATGAAATTCCACCCATTCTTCTAAACCACCACAAACATCTTTGTAGGAGGGTGTGGTAGGACAAGATAACCCATGTCAGATCCCTGAAATCTGCAAATGTTACCTTATTTGGAAAAAAGGGTCTTTGCAGAAGTGAAGAGATCCTCCTGGATTACCTGGTGGGCCCTAAATCCAATCACAAGTGTCCTTATAGGAGACAGAAGAGAAAAGACAGACACACAGAAAGGAAGGTAGTGTATAGACAGAGCAGAGATGGGAGTGATATGGTCACCAACCACAGAATGCCAAGGAAGGCTGATTGCTCCCAGAACCGAGAAGAGGCTTAGAATGGATTTCTCCCCTTGAGTCTCTAGAGCATGTGGCTGTCCGACACCTTGATTTTAGACTTGTGGCCTCCAGAACTGTGAGAGCAAATTTCTATTGTTCTAATCTACTAAGTTTGTATTAAGAGTAATTTGTTACAGTAGCTACAGGAAATGAATATAGAGGGATATGAAGTTGCTTTCTTACGGTTTTAGCATTTCTCACACAAGAGATACTAACATCCATTGTACAAAATAGCTTCCCATAGTGGTAGTGCCCTGCTCTCGTTTGCCTCTTGGTCCATTAATTGGGGTGAAGTATGTAAGTGTTCTTTCTTCTCCCCATAGATTTCAGAAATTTCCCCAGTTTATCAGATGCTATACAATTTGGCTCAGGCCATTTCTAAGAAATAAACTCATAATTTTAGGTTTTGTACTCTTGTCATTAATGAACAAATGGACATAGGCAAATTTAACTGAGTAAAAAATTTCCCAGTAGGGGATATTCTTAAAGATTTGTGATTTTATAATTAGCAATACAATAATATACTCATACTAAGAGGATTTATAAGTGTACATAAGATGCTTAAAAAGGCTAAATTTTTAATTTTGGGGTGGGAATATGGGTTTGAATAATTGAAGCCTTTACATATGCTAGTTTTCTTAAAAATTAAATAGAGAGAACAAATTCTTTGATGGAATAATTCATAGAAAAGTATGTTGACAATACGTTGTAGAGGTGTTTGCATTTAAATGTAGTTGTACAGATCTTAAAAAGTACTATGTATTTGGTTGTCGGAAAAGTCATGACGCATTTTTGCAGCGAAAAACATAGAAAAAATACATCATGACTTTTCCAACAACCCAATAGAACAACTTAATCTGTTCTCATTATGTGGATAAGAATCACTGAGGCCCAAAGAGGATTAATCCTACAGCTAGTTAAAGACAGCTTTCTCTTCGTCTGGTGCTTTACCACACTGACTTAATTTGGTTGTCTTTCTGCCAGATCTTCAAATTGTTTCTGCAGAGAGTAGCAGCTAGTGCTGTGCTTTCGTGATCTGGCAGTGCTATGTAGGAGGTGTTCAAGACAAGTGCATTATCAGTTTTTGGCAACAAGTAACAGAAACCTCAGTATAAATTGGATTTAAAATATGGTAATTTATTATATCATATATCAAGAATCTGAGATAAGGTAGTTCTAAAATTTGTTAATTTAGAGCTGAAAGACTTAATGAAGAACCCAAATCTATCTTTCCCTCCCTCCCTCCTTTCGTCCCTTCCTTTCTTCCTTCCTTCTTTCTCTTTGCCATCTTCAGGACCTTTGGCTAGCATCATTCCTTACATAGTTACTTCCAGAGGCAGAAAAAGACCGGTTTCCTCTCACACTTATCTTCTTAAGGGAAAATAAGCTCCCAGTGAACTTGTCCCATAGGTGATTGGCCAGAATTCCATTACGTGCCCAAGCTGAACCTATCTCTGGAAAGGATTGGAATTTTCATGATAGAACTAGTTGAGGCATCAGATTCACAGTTTAAGGGGAAAGAAATGCTATAATAATATTGCTATACTAGATACAAAATTGGATTGTATATTACTGCGTTTCCCCAAAAATAAGACCTAACTGGAAAATAAGCCCTAGCATGATTTTCAGGGTGCTTGTAATATAAGCCCTACCCTAAAATAAGTCCCAGTCAAGATCATCAACCAGAAATGACTATATTTGAATAAATGTAGATTTTTGTACATGAATAAATGAATAAAATGAATCTTTTGGAGCAAAAATTAATATAAGACTGTTTTTATTTTGGGGAAACACAGAACCAGGTAATAAAACTGTAACCTTTTGGGGGTATCTTCTCTACAGGACAGGGGAAACAAAACAAAAACAAAACCTGATCATTTTTCTACACATTAACTGCTAACTTGACAAGATTATAAAGCTTTGGGGTCCTCATCAACTTTTAGGTAAATAGTTATATTTCCTGAGAGAGTGAAGAGCCTCAGGTGGACTTATTAGAAATGCATGATATTAAAAGGTCACCTAATCATAAGTTTTCCTAATTTTCAGCGTCTGAAATACGTTTTTTAAGTAGGTGTGAGATTATCAAGGGAGATGGCATAGGAAAAAAAGATAACAGGACAATAGGCCCAGTTCCAATCTATGGACATGTTCCAAATAAGGCAGTTTTTTACCGTTTGATTTGACTGGCTGGTCTTTACTTTCTTAGTTTCCCTTACATAGTCTCAGAACATGTTGTAACTTCTAGTCACCCATTTTTCTGTTTCTTGGATTAATGCTCATAGTCGTTTCCTCTGTGACTTTGGTGACTACAAAAGTTTTAATTTTTACTGAAATTCATAAATAACATTCATAAATGTCAAGCCAAATCAATTTAATCTTTAGAAAATAAAACAAAGTGCATTACAGCACCTAGCATGGTACCTAACACATAAGTGCTTTGTGTTATTTGAATATTAACATGTAGAGTTTACTAGAATAAGCTCCCTTTTGGCAGAGGTTATATCTTATTCACTGTTATATGTATAATACCAAGCACAGTGTCTCAAATATTGTAGGAATTACTAAGTATTTGTGGAATAATTTTTAACACCAAATTTATTTTTAAAATGAAGAATACTTTAACAGCAGTGTTCATCAACTGGGGTTGTATAACCACTAAAAGAATTTTTTTTAAATCCCTACCCTCTGCATGTCTGTTGACATTTAAGTTTTCCATCATAAGTTTAAATAATTGCAAAGGGTATAATTTATAGTTTACAAATATTGACATATTTAAATAAAACTGTTACATTAATTTAAAAATGTATTCAACAGAATATAAACACCATGGAATTTTAAATATCATTCACTTAAAAAAGATACAAATGAAACCCTCACGAACCATTATAAATTTTTCATTCTTTTTCTCCTTGAATTTTTATTTTTATTTCCATCTCCCACAGAATTTTACCCTAATGTAATATTTTTTTAATGTAATATATTTTTATGCTTGAAAATCTTCTACTGATCATCGTGTTCATTACAATTAAAATGTTTTAAAGTTTCTGTGATTCCTGAATTGAGTTGTCATAATTATTAATGATATACAGTTCATCAAAACAGCATAAACATGTTATAAATTTTAACATAATTTTAAGCAAAAAAAAGTAAAATGACATTGGGAATGCATCCTTTTGAACAAGATGTGGCAGAGCGTATTTTTGGACTCTTTTTTTTTTTAAATTTTTTATTAAATTATTTTTTAAAGGTGATTTCTTTAAGTCCAATACTTATGTCCCACAGAGAGCCTGGCCTGGCCAATCATATTAATCCTATTCCCTTGGACACAGTAATTTGTCCAGCAATAGGCATAAACACCAAGCAGATCAATCAAAGTCCTTCCTTGGAATTGGCTTATAAACCCTGAGGAAGAAAATTTTACTTTTTGTTGGGATCTGCTGAGCTGCGAAGATGTGAACTGGGAGCTGTTGGCCATCATCGATTGGGAGTGCCTGTCTGCAGAAAGTGGCAGCAGAGCTGAGCAAAATGGCAGGGAAGCCAGAGCAAAGCCTCCTGGGCCACGGAGTGCCTGTCCTTGAGGCCTTGGCTCCTGCAGCTCTTTGGTGCTGTGAACTCCCCGAGTATCTTTTTCATCTACGCGAGTCACTACATTACTTTTTTTTTGCTTGACTTAGTTTGAGGTGTATTTTTGTTGCTACTGAAATAATTAACAACTGAGAAAAATAAACTCAAAGTATTGTGAAAATAACTGGTATCTTGAGTAATGTTGAAAATTTTCTTTTCTAGATTGTTGGACCTTCAGATGGAAGTAGTTACATTATAGATTATTATGGAACCAGACTTACAAGGCTGAGTATTACTAATGAGACATTTAGAAAAACACAGTTATATCCATAACTACTTTAAAAAGAAACAGTAAGTGATATATATACACTCAATTATAATATGTTATCTGTATTAAATTATGAGAATTTGAGAACTGTAGGAAATTTAAGCAATCATTCAGTGTTGTGATCCTCTCATTTTGCTTCTCAGGAAACAGGTCTGCATATATGCAGCCCAAGATATTTCTAGTCATCTGTAAAGCATTTTTCTGTGTGCGCATTGCTCCTGTAGTTCTCAATTCAGACTCTTTTTTGCAGTGAATATGTTAAAGGACAAAGTTCACAAGAAAATAATCACATCCAAGCAAAAAGATATTATATAGTATTCTATGACGGTTATGATGAAAGTATAGATTGTTGATTGTTGAATAAAGCATATCTCTTCTGCTGTCTCTCCTAGGGTCTATATGATCCTAAACCTCTTTCTCCTCCTTCCCTAAACCTGAAAGTTCGTAGTCTCAACCCTGAACTACTACAAATACTTAATCTACACGAAAGTTTGGCCCTGCCCATGAAAATTATTAATTGGCCTTAGCTTTAAATAGGTAATACACTTGGAGAAGCCACAGGTACCATTAATTAGTCTTCCCGGTTCAACTGTTTGGTTCTCTAGGACTCTGCTACTATAAGGTTTTTATTTCCATGACTGTACATTAGTCTATCCTAATAAATAATCTTCCAGGAATGCTAGATTTTTCTCAGGACAACTATTTCCTGGTATAATCCTTCTCTGCAGTGGAGAAGTCCTATACAACATGGAGGGTGCAGGGTACTTCTTAGGTGACAGTGCACCTTGAACTATCTAGTTGCTTTCAGAGAGAAAGACAGGCTAGATGTTTTGGCCACAGTCATGGTCCCAGGGTTTTTAGCTGACTGTCCCAGAGAGTGCTTCTAGAGGCCAGGAGTGGAATAGACATTTATTTTCCAAGTTGTAGTGTATAAATAGGATATAATGTACAATTTTGCCCTTAAGGTAGATTTTTTTTCTCATAATAAAAGTATGGGATATCCTTTATAGATATTATCGTGAGTTTGAACAGTGACAGACTTTGTCAAGATGTGAGGAATTTATTCAACTGATTACCCAAAAAGTTTTTCAGATCTTTTCTTATAAACTATAAGAGTCTTTGGGTTTAAAATTGACATGAAGTTTAGAGATATATCTGCCTCCTCTTACCAGGGAACAAAATGAGACAGAAGCAAGTTGAGACTAAGACACAGTCAGTGCGAAACTCATTCAAGCATCTAGCTCTTCTGTGAGTCCCACTGCTTGTTCGCCACCTCCCACCTCACCTTGACCCCCACCAACTGTATCATCTTGTATTAAGCATCTTCATTTTGGAAATGATTACTCTTTACAAGGAGGGTTTTGTAGTTTCACATACCTTATTTCCATACTGTAAATTGTGGTGTCCCTGTCAAAAGTATATAGATTGTTTTTAAACCATAATGTGTAAAAATTAAGCAAATGTAATTTAAAAAGCAATTCAATTCTCTGCAGCCTATTATATAAACACTTAATTGAGATTCCAGACACAAAGTTGAAATTTAAAACTTGAAGGGCCCATTGAGAAGGCAGATTTCTGCATTATTGTTCATGTGATCTCTCTGTATCGAAGGGCTCCAAGAGGAAGAAAAAACGTCTTAAGTAAATAAAGCATTAAAATGTGCATCTGCAGTAACCTCATTGGACTCTTTAAAAATACTGTGTTTTAATGTATTTCTTCTTTCTGTTTTAGGATTTGGGCCTTCTTGGGTTTAATATCGAACTCTCAGTATGTGGATTTCCAGATTTTCCTTTTTTCTTCTTCACATACCATTTTATGGATTCTATGTAATTTTTTGCTGTCGATGATGTTTTTGTTTTGTTTCAGTTAAAAGCATATTATCCTGAGGTTTATTTAATAGGACTTTATTTGAGAGCTGTATGATAATAGTCTTTCTTAGGCTACTGTCTCTGTGAGATAGATGGCTTATTACCCTGATGTTCTTTAATGTCTTTCCCAAAGGCAAGTTGCCACTTGTCATTTTGGCTTCTGAAAAATAAAAGGATGACTCATTCACATTTTTCAGTGCTTTATTAAGAAAACCTTCAATGTTGAATATAGCAGTCTTCTGCATTCTGATCCTTCAAAGCAGTTAATGCATGGTGTGAACAAATACCACTTATATTGCCTGGGGCTGCAGTCTTGTGTATGACGACCCACCTGGTTTCCTGTAGCTTTCAGACCTGTCTTTGCCTTGGTATCCAGGAGCTAAAGATCATCGGGAGTCAGAAACCTTGAGGCAACATGGATACTTCTGGCATCGAATCAGGCCTCGGAAGTGTAAACTTTTTCCTTTTTGCTTTGGGAGTGATTCACTAGCTTTTGGAAGACCAGATGCTGACTCATCCAGCTCAGTGCAGTTACATTTAAGGCTGATGGACAAGGTGGGAACACCGAACAGATGATTAATGTCTTCCATCTGTTAGCTGCCAGGCAGATGCTGGCACAGGGGCCATAAGTGATGCACTAGTGTCTGAAGGAAGCAGCACCTACCTGTGTGTTAGCACTGGTTTTTCTTACCATGTTTTAGAAGGGCTTTAAGAAATGGAAATACATGAAATGTGATGTCTCCATGATACTAGTAGGTTCTTTCTTTATTAGTCACAGGCATGCCACTTTCAGAATTACTGGGGTTTGGGCTCTTCAAGAGTAAAAATCATAATTTTTTATCACTCATTTTACTCTGAAGTATACTATATAAGTTCAGTTAGCTTCATAATATGTTCGTCATTCAGTAACAAATTCTCTAGTTGGTGGAAGATTATTGATATTGATATGTGAATTGAATTTGGGTTGACTCCTAATATACATCAGGAACAGTCTCTTTGATTCATTCATCAATTAAAATATTGAGTGTATACCATTGTTCTAGATACTAGGATGCAGCAGTGTACAATACACAAATGTCTCTGCCCTTAAGGCGCTTATATTCCCTTGGGATCCACTTTTTCACAGTGATAATATTTTGGCTCCAGTTAAGCTAGCTGGTAGATGCCATTTTCTAGTATTTCCTAGATCCTTTTGGTTGCAGACAGTGCTTTGAAGTTTATTTCAGGATCACCTAAGCCCAGATTTTAAAAGTCTTTTAAGTTTCCATAGCCACGTAAGTTCAATTATATGAGAAATACTTGCAGTTAAGTCATGAAAAGTAATCTTGATTCTTGTTGCATAATTGTTACAGTTATTGACTTGGCCAGGTGGGAAGTCTATTTCAAAGCTAGGGCTCCTCAAAGTATTTATTCAAATAAGCTATAGTACTCCAGGTTGTTGATAAAAATCTAGAAATAAAGTCTCTTTATAAAACACTCTTAAACCTTTAGACTTTATTTTCACTATAATTTTCTAAATTTACATGACAAGAACACTTCACTTTTTTCCAGTTTGCCTAATTTCCTGTTGCTTAATATATGTAATTCTTTAACAAGTGCTTTTTTTGTCTTATTTTTTATGTAAATGTATTTAATGCATGTGAATATAGTTTTGTTTTGTTTTTTTTTTTCACTTTCATGGAACATGTTTATTATGGCTATTTGTTAGTGTGTGTGAGAACAAATTACGTGCGAAGGACTCTGTATGAGATGTTTTATATGATAACCCTGCTTTTAAAGCAGTGGCCAAAATTGTGAGATGGACTGGTTCAGTCATTCCTTGGGTTGCTCCTGAACCCTCTAGGGTGAGATGGAATGGATTCTTTCAATTCTACAGAAACACTGTTTCTATAGAAACATTTACAAATGGTGCTACTTTAGCCTGAAAGGGTTAATACAATTTCCAGAAGTACCTCTTTACCCAGGAAGATTTCTTACCTACACTGTATTAAACTAAAGGTCAGCTTTAAGACTTCAAAGATTCTGTTGTGTTTACGGCCAGCATTTGTTTATGGGACTGCTAGGACTATAAAAATATTAGTATGGTGGTATGTTTTTGTTTTGTTGACAGAAAATTTCTGTGACTTGTTCCCTTATTTTAACCTAGATGCTTAAGTCTAAGTTAAGTATTATAATACTGATTAAATAGAAGCTAAAATAAATCTAATAGCAAGAAATGAACAAGAAGGAAAACTATTAGTTCTTAAAAAGTACAAGTCTAAGATGTTGGTTCTTCTTCCTCAAACACCTTAAGTGTAGATGTTCCCCAGGGTCCTGGCACCTTCCCCTTTCCTTCCTTTCTCTCATTAAGTCAGCATCCATTTTGCATTTTTCTAGTACAAAATTAATACAAACTTAATGCAGAAATTTTGGGAAAACACCAAAAAGTGCAAATAAAAAAATGAAACTCAGGGCCGGCCGAGTGGTGCATTTGTTAAGAGCTGGCTTGGGACGCCAGAGGGCCCCGGTTCGGATCCCACATATGAGGGCCAGTGACACTGCCCTCTACAGCTAAGATGCTGAACAACAGCTCGACCTGGAGCTGGGCTGCCGTGAGTCACCGGCAATGGCGTAGGCTGCAGCCCCTGCTGCAGTGGGTTGCCATGGGCTACCGTGTGTAGCCAGCAGCCAGCATGAGCAGCCATCAGCCGCTGTGAGCGGCCGCCCAGAAGCTGGCGACTGATCTGCTTGACCCGGGAAGAGCGCAATGATGGTGCCAACTTGGGCCAGTGAAGCAACGTCCTCCACAACTAGACTGAAGAACAGAAGGACAGCAACTTGTCTGTTCCCCTTCCCCCAATTCCCCAGTGCTGTTCCCATCCCCCAATTCCCCAATAAAAATCTTTTAAAAAAACCCCAAAAAACAAACAAAAAAACCCCTGAAACTCATTTCACAGCTCAAAGATCACAATGTTAATATTTTTATGTATGACCTAGAACTTTTTTCATGCATATATGTACATTTTTCTTCACAGAAATGATATACATACTGTTTTATAGCCTGCTTCACATTGTAAAGATTTTTCTATTTCAATAAATATTTTTTTACGAAATTATTTTTAATGGCTGCAGAGTATTCCATGTCTGTATCATAATTTATCTAATTCCTCATTTGGTATTTAAGTTATTTTAATGAACAACATTTCTGATTTTTTTTCTCTAGAATTGTTATTCTTAGTTTAAAAGTAATCACATATTAAAGTTCTTGATACATACATACAGTCTTAATTATCCAGGGTAATAGAGAAAAAAATGAAGTCAAATAACCCAAACCCAAGTTCAAACAAAACCAGTCAACTCTCAGTTGTCCTGGTGCAGATTAACTGGATAAGATGCTGCAGGGACCTGCAACTATCCCTGGCTGTGCACTTAAGATACTGCTGCTTCCTGCTGACTGCTGCCCCTTGCAGCCCAGGAGCTGGAAAAGAGCAAAACTCTGAGGATAGGACAGCTGCTGGAGAAAGGGTGCTATTGGGTACTGGGAATGGTAGCAAACCTGATGGTTTGGCACGAGATGTCAGTCACCGAATTATCTAATTGCCCTCCAAAAAGAGAAGAGTTTTAAGAAGGAATTAAGTAGGAAGATCATTCATCATAATCTTTTTTTCCTTCCCTGCCGAGAGGGAAAAGGAGGTAGGTAAATTGGGAAAATTAGAAAAGGTACTAATTAGGACTGAATAATTCTGAACAGCAGTGAGCACCCGACTGAGTTCTGGAATAGTGCATTACCAAGCTGAGTTACTCAGGATGGTAAGAGTCATTCCTGTGTCTTAAAATAGAGTCTAATATCTTCATTCTTAGTAAATGTAGCAATGCCTTTAAAGCTAGTCATTGTCTGATGGAGAAAGAATGTTATTTACTTTCCTGGAAAATATTTATGAAAAATATTAAGGCTTGATAGCTTAAAACTTAAGATTTTAACTTGTTTAAAGTTCCTTTTACTGCTCTCCGTGTGCAAGATATTATGCTAAGCTCATTATATGCTTTACATGGCTTAATCCTCACAACGTTTCTGTAGAGCCTTCCTAAAGAGTCAGTACAATTATCCCTACTTTACAGATAAGTAAATTGAGTCCCACAAAAATTGAACGACTTGCCCAAGTTTATAAAATAAGTGGTGAAACCAGGATTTAAACCCACATCTATTAACTGGTATCCTGCCTGTAGTGTGATGGTTACAACCATCTAATTCTATGCAATACTCGTATACTGCCAATGATTGTGTAATAGACTTTTCTTAATATATCATTTAATGTTTTCAGTAGTGGTAGAATTATCTCCCTATATTTGAGCCTTTTTGTTTAACAGAGTTTGCTGGTTAAAAAAATAAAATAATTAGATTTTTAAACTTCTCAAATTTACATCATGCAAATGCTAAAATATTTTATGACTATTAAAATGAGACTGTGCTAGAGCAGTGATTATTGTTGAAAACCCAAATATTTTTCTCCTGCCGTCGCCTCTTCTGATACTTGCAGCACTTTGTGGACCAAAAGTCTGATTATATTTTGTATGATGGAGATGTTGGGGTGGATTCTACTGTCACACTCGGCTTCGTCTTGCTGAGGTCAATTGAAGCTGGAGACATCTGTAGGTGGTGGGATCACAGGTGATTTTTACTTAGAGTTTATTTTGGCTTATCTAACTTCTGTAATTTTTCCACAATAAACATGCATTATTTGCATGCATGTATTTGACACAATAATAGTATGGGTAAAGTAGAGCAAAGAACCCAAGAAAATCTAGATCTCTTCTTCCCCTCCTTCCTCCAGATACACTTACTCTGATACCTGATGTCATTCTGACTTTAAAGGTAGATACGTTTAAAAGAAAAAGAAAAAAGATCTAATCCATGATATCAAAAGGTTTCACATCCAAGCAGCACAGTTTGGTGGAAAATGCACACACTTTGGAATCACGCCTGAGTTTATATCCTTTCACTTGTTTTGTAACTTGAACACAAAACGTTTCTGAGCCTCTGTTTTCATATAAATAGGGGTAATAATATCAGTCAGATAATGTTGAGAGATTAAGATGACATAGATAATAGTTACCATTTATTGAACATATTTTAAAGAAATGGAATAATGGCATCTGGCATTGGTGAGTCCCTTCTGGAATTTGCAAAGGATTCCTCGCACTTGGGCTATGGTGTGGTTATGCCTTGAATAACACAACAGTGGACTCAATTGTTATTTTATGGCAGGAAGGTAAGATGTATTATTTGGAATTGTCTACCTCCATTTTTTATCTCCATTATTGTTATCGTTAACTGTAGCTACTCTGTAATAAAGGCCAAAAATGTCCTTTTTTTCTCTCAAGAAAGTCTTAATTGGCACCTTCACTGCTTTAAGACTCCTTATGTAAGGGAAGGCTGCAATATTACAGATTTTGTTTTTGTTGCTTTTTAAAGTTCTCTGGAGATATTTATCTACGAGGCAGCTGATCAGTCTACTTTCAGCCTAAATTAAGGTTAATTGCAGCAATCGCTATGCACACAACAGAATGTTGTTTTTAATCTGTCAATGTTATCAGAGTATGTCAAGCATGTGGAGATTAAAACTTGAGAAATGATTAAGGTTAGAGCTATTTGGACTGCATGTGCCAAAGAAAAACGTTGTTTTACCAGAACACTTTAGAAAGTGTGCAGTGTTTGGGACTTTAATCATGTGAGCTAATTTTATATTTAAGAGGGTATCATTATGAAGGCTCGTGGTCCCATCTTTGATTTTCAGACAAAACTAAAATTTCACTACTTATTTGAATGAATTATGAAATCATTTACTATTGCAACATAAAAAACATTAGGAAGAATGGCATGTCTTCGTGTGGCTTGTGTTTGAGGCACAGTGTTGGAGTGAAGTAGTTTGTGACATGACACAAATTGCTTTAAGTACAGCAAATCTTTGAAAAGATATTCAAAAGAACTGAATTTATTGTTTTTTTAGATTCAATAAAGGAAGCATCATTTATTAAAGTTATCACCACTACTTTCAAGCACAACCATAGTCTTATTCAATTTTATTTTTTTAAAAGATTTGTATTTAAAAATATAGTTATAATATTTCAGTTTCAAGTGTACACCATAGTTGTTCAACATTTATATACCTAAAGAAGTGATCACCATGATAAGTCCAGCAGCCATCTGACTGTACCATGCTGTCACAATATTATTGACTATATTCCCTATGCTGAGCAGCCCCATGATTCACTTGCTCAATACTTGGAAATTTAAACCTGTTATTTCCCTTCAACTCCCCTCCCTTTTTAATTTTTAAATTGCAGTTAACATTTGATATTATTTTGTATTAATTTCAGGTGTACAGCATAGTGATTCGACATTTGTATAATTTAAGAAATGATCCCTCTGACTAGCACTCACCTGGCACTATACATACTAATTACCATATTATTGACTATATTCCCTGTGCTTTACTTCACAACCCTATGACTATTTGTAACTGCCAGTTTGTACTTCTTAATCCCTTCACCTTTTTCATCCTGTCCTCCAACCCCCCTCCCATCTATCACCCTGATAAATCAAGTACTCATCTTATACCATACTTAGTTGTTACAATATTATTGATTATATTACTTCTGCTACACCCTACACCCCCCTGACTACTTTGTAACAACCAATTGGCACTTCTTAATCCTTCCCCATTTTTCATCCACCCCCTCCACCCCCCTCCCATCTGGCAACCAACAAAATCAGTGTTTCTGTTTTGTTTGTTTGTTTATTTTGCTCTTTAGATTCCACATATAAGTGAAACCACATTGCATCTGCCTTTTTCTGTCTGACTTACTTAACTCAGCACAATACCGTCTCGGTCCATCCATGCCACTGCAGATGACAAGAAACCATTCCCATCCACGGCCGAGCAATATTCTATTGTATACTCACATGTAACACTTCCTCTTTATCCATTCATCTATTGATGGACACCCAGGCTGCCTCCACATCTTGGCTACTGTAATAATGCTGCAATAAACATGGATGCACACGTCCCCTCAAAGGAGCATTTTGAGTTTCTTCAGATAAATACCCAGAAGTGGGATTACTGGGTCCTTCTTTGTCTCTTGTTATAGGCTTTGTTTTAAAGTCATTTTGTCTAGTGTAAGTGTTGCTACCCCAGCTTTTTTTGTTTGGTTGTTTTTTCCATTTCCATTTTCATGAAATATCTTTTTCCATCCCTTTACTTTCAGTCTGTGTGTGCCTTTTAATCTGAAGTGAGTCTCTTGTAGGCAGCATATGTAAGGGTTTTGTTTTGTTATCCATCCAGCCACCCTATGTTTTTTTTGTTGTTGTTTTGTTTTGTTTTTTACCTTTCTCCCTTCCTCCTCCCTATCATAAATAGTCTTTGGACTAGAGAATTGAATTACCATGCATGTTAGACTGAACTAAGTCTCCCAGGAGGGGCTTTCCTAAGGTGTAATGGGTAAACGTTATTTCATGGACTTGGTGGAATCTACGTATTTGGCTGCCCAGAGACTCAGTTATTGGTTTTACCTATTCTCCCCAGGGCAGCCAACGTCCTCTCTCCAAAATGCAGATCTTAACACTGAATTTCCTGAGCCTCCATGATGCAGACCAAGGCTTTGCAAGATGTCCAGATGTCTTCCTGCATCTGCGGCCACATGCCACCACACCAGCCACCCTATGTTTTTGATCGAAGCATTTAATCCATTTACATTGAAAGTAATTGCTGATAGATATGTAACTATTAACATTTTATTATTCATATTTTTTATTTATTTTTCCTACTTAAGTCCCTCTAACATTCCTTGTAATACTGGTTTGGTGGTGATGCACTCCTTTAGCTTTTTATTTTCTGGGAAGCTCTTTATTGTTAAGCTTGATGTTGTCCAGAGGTCTCTTAAACTAGCCTCATTTTTTAAAATTTTTTATTCTTTTTTCCTTCTGCTGTTCTGATTGAGTGTTTTCTGCTGCCTTGTCTTCCAAATCGTTGATTCAATACTCTGCTTCATCTAGTCTGCTGGTGATCCCTTCTACTACATTCTTCATTTCACTTATTGTATTCTTCACTTCTGACTGGTTCTTTTTTATGATTTCTATTCTTTTTATATGCTTGCTAACTCTGTCAAAGTTCTCATTAAGTTCCTTGAGCATCCTTGTAACCATTGTTTTAAACTCTCTCTGCTAGATTGCTTGCCTCCATTTCATTTAGCTCTTTTTCTGGAGTTTTCACCTGTTCTTTCATTTGGGATGTATTTCTTTGTTTCCTCATTTTGGCGGCCTCTCTGTTTGTTTCTATGTATCAGGTAAATCTGCTACATCTCTCACTATGTGGCCTTATGTAGCAGATGCCCTGTGTGGTCCTGGCACAATCTCCCTGGTCATTCGCTCTGGTTCTCTAGGAGTGTCCCTTGTGTGGGTTGTGTGTGCCCTCCTGTTATAGTTGAACATTGATTGCTATTGACATGTCGGTGGGCGGGAATGACCCTCAGGCTTATTGGCTGTGGGATTTGGTCATGTCTACAGCTTATAGGCTGCTGTGCTAGGGGGCTTACCATACAGAGAGGTATGTGCCCCAGCGGGCTCTGGTGCCTGTTGAGACCACCCTTTGGTTGTGCCACTTGTGGGGCTAATTGGACGGTGCTCTGCTGTGATCTGAAGCCTATCTCAACTATGTTGGTTCTGGGGTCTCTTGGGAGGGATTCTGGTACAGGCCCAGGTTACCCACTGCCTGTGACCAGCTGGGGACTACCTGGTAGGAGCTACAGAGTGATCCACAGTTGGTGACTGCCTGTGCTGGACCTAGAGGCATGTGGGAGAGGCCACACTGCAAAGTGAGGACAGCTGCCACTAGTACTGGGTCTGGGGCAGTCCCACAAAAAGCCAGGACACACCAAGGCCTGCTATTGGTTGGCAGGTCAGGTAAGGTTCAGCTGTCGATAAAGCCTCCTGTGGTGTGGAATTGGGTGTGGTGGGGTCTCAGTGAGTCAGCAGGACAGAGCTGCAGAGCTCACCAGGCCAATCAGATTCAGATTTGGCCATGTTGGGGACAGGCTCAACATAGAAAAAATGGTGCCTGCCTGCCGGCTGCAGGAGAGAAGGACCCTATACAGGGAAAATGCAGACTCCTCCAGGCCTCCCCCAGAGGCCACACACCTCAGTCTACTGCCCGTATGTCTCCAATGCCCCCCAGGACACCATCCCTCCACTGGAGCCCAGGGTGAGTACCTGCAAGCAAGTGAATCTGTGTTGAGGCCCTTTAAGAGGATGTCTGGGTTTCCCGCAGCCTTCCACCCTACCTGGCTCATTGGGATCCCCACTGTTTTTCACAGCCAGATGTTGTGGGGCTTCCTCTTCCTGGCACCAGTACTCTGGACTGGGGAGTTGGTGTGGGGCTGGGGTCTCTTGCTCCTCCTTGGGGAACCTCTGTGGCCGAGATATCCCTCCTGATTCTCTACTGCCACACAGAGGTTTGGGGCCAGCCTGTTTTGCATCTCCATCCCTCCTACTAGTCTCGACATGGCTTCTTCTTTATATCCTTCATTATAAAACTAATGTTCAGCCAGACTTCAGGTGGTTCTCCAGGCTGATTGCTTTATAATTTAGCTGTAATTTTGATGTGTTCACAGGATGAGGCAGGCACAGCTTTTATCTACTCCACCATCTTAGATCATTCTCTCATGAATTTATTGTTCATTAATTCTCAACTATTTATTGACCTACTGTTCGCCACACAGCAGCCAAAGTGATAAAGGAAATGAGAACATGTCACTTTTCTGCCAATCCTCCATTGGCTTTCTGTCATGCTTCAAATATGCCAACTTGGTTCCCACCTCAAGATTTTTCATACTGTCTTTTTCCTTTGCCTAGATTGTTCTTTCCCAGGTCTTTGCATGGCTTGATTCTACTCATTCTGGTCTCTGCCCAAATATTATCCCTGACCATCCTTTCTCTGCTTGAAATATAAGAGTACTCAAAAGATATTCCCACTAGAATGGGTTACTAGGAATATGAATTAGTCTGAGATTAAATATCATTCTGCTTTGGATAATTTACTTCAGGAGTTCACATCCAAACATGATTCCAACTCTAATTATTGTCTATAGGATGTGGGTGAGGAAATGAGCCTATGTTAATTTATTTAAATCCTGATGGCTCCTGGTGCTTAGGACAGTGCCTGATACTGCATAAGAATTTTATAAACATTAAGTTCTTACCTTGGAATGGGTGAATGCTAGGAGTAGTTCTGGAAGAAAGACCAGCAAGTAGGTTATTAAAAACAATAAGAAAGAGGTGGATGAGTAAGGGGGGCTACTAAATTATCTAATATGTGTTATATGTGCTTTCCTGACCTGATTATCTCAATTAATCCTCACAATCACCCTGTAAAGCAGGACAATTAGCTACCCTATCAGTGCTAAAAGTCTTTTATGCTATAGGTGTAGTTTTTAGCCTTTAAGATGGTAACAGGAAGCTTTAGTTAAATATTGTGCTCTTCGGCAGAACTCAGGCTAGTTTCTAATTCAACTTTTCAGTATCCATCCACCATCCAATTCTACCAATGGCTGCATAGGATACTTAAAACGTGGACTTTAAAAGCAAACACATCCACCACTTACTATGAGCAAGCTCTTAGAAGCTTCGATTTCTCATTCTTAAAATGGAAATATTATCTTCCTCATATGCTTGCAGGGTTAAATAAAATAATGTATTTCACATTGTGTGGTACATAGTATATACTGTTTAACAAGTGATAGATGATTGTTTTCAAGATTTTTACATTTCGCATCTCATGTGGTCAGTACTGTCATTCACCTATTTTTATTGTATTCATAATGAGACTTAGGGTTAGAGATATCAAATACCTTGACTAAGCTTACAAAGCTAGCAAGTGGTGAGGTCATAACTTGAAACCAGGCCTGTGACTCTTAAGCCCATTCAATCACCACACTGTACTACTTCCCCATGAACTCCTGTGTGAGTAGACAGTTGGCCATAGATTTATCTCACTCTTTTATCACTGCCCCATTGGAGGTGTTCTTTTTTTAATCAAAAAGAAGGAACAAAATTATAAGGGCCTAATGACTTTATTTCTTTAAAATAATATTCTATTGAGGTGTACATAAAATGCCCAAATCTTAAGTATAAAACTTGATGAATTTGTACACGTGTATACACCTGATTAACTACCTCCCAATTCAAGATAAAGAACAGTCCTAGCACTCCAGAAAGTTCCCTTGTATTCCCTCCCAGTCAGTACCCACCCCTCATATATAACCACTCCTCTATGATTCTATCACCATAGGTTAGTGTTACCTGTTTTTGAACTTCATATGAATGGAATCATAACACTATGCCCTCTTTTGTGATTAGTTTCTTTCTGTCGTCATTATCATGTTGTATTACATTATATGAATATGCCTAAAAGTATCCATTCTACTATTGTCAGACACTTAGTTTCAGCTACTCTGAATAGAGCTACCATGAATACTCTTTTTTTTTTTTTAAAGATTTTATTGGGAAATTGGGGGAGGGAACAGTGTTGGGGAATTGGGGAAGAGGAACAGACAAATTGCTGTCCTTTTGTTCTTCAGTCTAGTTGTGGAGGACATCACTTCACTGGCCCATGTTGGTATTATGATCATTGCCTTCTTCCCAGCTGAGACAGATAGGTTGCTGGCCATTAGACAGCCACTTATGGTGGCTCATGGCAGCTCTTGCCGGCTGCCGGCCACTCACGCTGGCTGTCGGCCACTCACGGTAGCTTATGGCAGCCCACTGCAGCCCCACTGTAGCCTACGCCATTGCTGGCGACTCAAGGCAGCCCAGCTCCAGGTGGAGCTGTTGTTCACCATTTTAGCTGTAGAGGGCGCAGTGTCACTGGCCCATGTAGGATCCGAACCAGCAGCCCTGCTACTCAGAGCTTGTGCTCCCAAGCCAACTCTTAACCAACGAGCCACTGGGCTGCCCCACCATGAACACTCTTATACCTGTCTTTCATGAGACATATATTGAAAATATGCCCTTATTTTTCTTGTGTATATATGTAGGAGTGGAATCTTTGGATTACAGTTAGGCATGTCTTTAACTTTAGTAGATACTAGCAATTTCCCAAAGTGGTTGTACCAATTGATACTCCCATCAGCAAAATATGAGAATTCCAGTTGTCCCACATCCTCACCAACACTTGATATTGTCAGTCCTTTCTACACCAGCTGGCTTCCATTTTAAAAGAAGATGAAATGTAGTTATCAGTATGGCTTAAAGAGGAAAACCAAAACAATGGGTGGAAGTTGGAGGATAGTTTCAGTTCAGCATAAAATAGAATAGGTTCTCTCTCTGCCACCAAGAGGACTTAAGCAGAGACTGGAGGCCCATTTGTTGTGGTCAATTTAGAGGGGGTTCCCTGGCATAAAGGACGTTTGGTTTATAAGACTTATGTGTGCCCATCTAAACTTAACATTATGTTGATTGAGTTTGAACTAGCAAAACTCTTGAGCTGGAAGAAACTTCTAAGTCAGCTTTCTTCCTCATTCTATAGATGTTATTGATGTCCAGCCCTGTACTCTTTCCATAATACCCACCACGGACTATTAAGAGCATTGTTTTTATTTCCTATAGAATTTATATAGCATTTCCTTTCAGAGGTCAGAATGACCTGCTGTGCCTAATCCAAAAATCAGATTAGCCTCCTATAGAAAGATTCATTAGTGTTTCCTAAAGTGAGCTATCTCATTTCTGAACCATATATATATATATATATATATATATATATATATATATATATATATATATATATGGATCATATATATATATGGATCATATATATATACATGATCTTATTTGACTTATTCATTTGTTGTTTTGCACTTGCTCAAATTAAATTCTTATGGGCATTCCCCCACACTGAGCTTTTCCATAGAGTGTAAAAATATCTGAAAATTACCCCTTTAGATTTTCCCCATCTCTGTCCATTCACTTTAACTGGAGCAGTATTGACCCTACCTGCTTTTGCTCCCTTTAATAAAACCTACCATTTGCAGGTCCAACCCCACCCATACCCTGGGCCAATACAAACCAGACCTGGAAGGTATCAGTGGCCTCTCCCTAAGAAACAACTGTATCTGGAAATGTTCACTATTTACATCCCCAGGGAACACTGGTCCTTAGAAGAATTTAGCCCCAGGAGATTTAGCATCAGGCTATTTCTTATTGAACCTATATTTGTGAAAGGATCATTGGTCTACCTACTTTCTCTGCCAAGAGTCTTGTGGTAGGAAGAATACTAGCCCCCTGAAAATGTCTATGTCTCAATCCCCAGAACCTGGGTACATGTTACCTTACATGACAAGGGCTCTGCATATGTGATTCAATTAAATGTCTTAAAATGGGAAGATGATCTTGAAATTTCTGGGTGGACTTGATACAATCACAAGAGTACTTATAAGGGAAGGATGGAGGCAGGAGAGCCGAATACGAGAAGACTGAAGCAGAAGTCAGAGAAAAGAGGTATTTGAAGATTCTATGCCATTGACTTTGAAGGTGAAGGAAGAGGCCATGAGCCAAGGAATACAGGTGGACTCTAGAAGCTAGAAAAAAAAGGAGAGATTCTGCTCTAGAGCCTCTAGATGAATGAGACTCTCTTAATACCTTGATTTTAGCCTAATAAAACCCATTTCAGATTAATAACCTCCAGAACAATAAGATTATATGTGGGTTGTTTTAAGCCACTAAGTTTGTAGTAATTTGTAACAGCAGCAATAGAAAACTAACATATATATATATATATATATATATATATATATATGTGTTCAAAGTGAGTTACTTATAGACAGCATATGGCTGGATCATCCTTTTCCCCCCATTCTGCTAATCTCTGTCTTTTAATTGGTATGTTTAGACCATTTGCATTTAAATTATTATTATTTTTTATTAAAGTTTATTGGAGTGACTGACAATTGTTAGTAAAGTTACATAGGTTTCAGGTGTACAATTCTGTAATACATCATCTATATATCACATTGTGTGTTCACCACCCAGAGTCATTAAATTAATTATGGATATGTTAGGGCTTAAGTCTGCCGTTTTATTACTTGTTTTCTGTTTTCTCCCTGTGTTTCTCATTCTGTTTCTCTTTTTTGCCTCCTGGGAATTACCAGAACATTTTTTTTAAAAGTTGATTTTCTGGGGCTGGCTCAGTGGCTCAGTTGGTTAACAGTTGGCTTGGGAGCATGAGCTTTGAGCAGCAGGGCCGCCGGTTCAGTTCCCACATGGGCCAGTGACGCTACACCCTCTACAGCTAAGATTGTGAACAACAGCTCGACCTGGAGCTGGGCTGCTATGAGTGGCTGGCAGTGGCGTAGGCTACAGTGGGGCTACAGTGAGCTGCTGTGAGCGTGAGCCACCATCCAATGGCCAGTGGCTGACTGCCTCAGCCGGGAAGAACGCAATGATTATAACACCAACATGGGCCAGTGAAGCAACGTCCTCCACAACTAGACTGAAGAACAAAAGAACAGCAACTTGTCTGTTCCCCTTCCCCGATTCCCCAGCACTGTTCCCCTCCCCCAATTCCTCAATAAAATCTTAAAAAAAAAGAAAAAATTTTGATTTTCCTTTATTTTCAGTGCTTTTGAGCATATCACCCTACATAATTTTCTTTAGTGGTTGCCCTTGACATTACAATATACATACATAACTTATTGTTTTAGCACAGCGAGTGAAGTATTGAAAGCTTACTTCTATTTAGGTCTCTTTACCTTCTCCACTTTTAAAATGTTACAGCAGCAATAGGAAAGAAACTAAGATAGGCCTCAAAACCTCATTTCACATGTGGGTTTGAAAGTTGAACTTCCTGGGTTCAAATTCTACCCTCTGCACTTAATGTGCTGTGTAACCCTGGACAAGATACTCACCCCCTAAGCCTCAATTTCCTCTTCTATAATTTGGGATGAAGTTATAACATGAAACTACCCATTAAAACATTTCTACTTATTTTTCTTCGGGACCTATGTACAACATTTTCAAAACTGTCCTCATCTTCATTTTCAAAGAAAAATAGACTGTATTTTTAGAGCAATTTTAGGTTTATAGCAAACACGAGCAGAAGATACAGAAATTTCCCCTATACCTCCTGGCTCCACACAGGCATAGCCTCCCCCATTATCAACATTCTCCTGACCAGAGTGGCACTTTGGTTACAATTGATGAACCTACATTGACACATCATTATTACCTAAAGTCCATAGTTTACATTAGGGTTTACTCTTGGTGGTGTACATTCTGTGGGTTTGGACAAATGTATAATGGCATGTAGCCACCATGATAGTATCATACAGAGTATTTTCACTGTTCTAAAAATCCTCTGTACTCCACCTAGTCATCCCTCCTTTCCTCCCAAACCCTGGTAAACCGCTCATCTTTTACTGTCTCCCTAGTTTTGCCTTTTCCAGAATGTCACATAATTGGAATCATATAGCACATAGCCTTCTTCACATTGGCTTCATTCACTTAGTAGTATTCATTTAAGGTTCCTCCATGTCTTTCCATTGCTTCATAGCTTATTTCTTTTGAGAGTTGAATAATATTCCGTTGTCTGAATGGACCATAGTTTACCCATTCACCTACTGAAGGACACCTTAGTTGCTTCTAAGTTTTGGCAATTATGAATAAAGCTGCTATAAACATCTGTGTGGAGGCTTTTGTGTGGACAAAAGTTTCCAGCAACTTTGGGTAAATGCCAAGGGGCATGACTGTTGGACTTTGTGGTAAGAGTATATTTAGTTTTGTAAGAAGCCATTGCATTTTCTTCCAAAGTGGTGTATCATTTTACATTCCCACCAGCAATGAATGACAGTTGCTGTTGGTCCACATCCTCTCCAGCATTTGGTGTTGTCAGTGTATGTATTGCATTTGGGGCATTTTAATAGGTATATGGTGGTGTCTCATTTTTTATTTAATTTGCACTTCCCTAATGACATATGATGTGGAGCAGCTTTTTGTATGATTACTTGCCATGTCTGTATCTTCTTTGTTGAAGTGTCTGTTAAGGTCTTTGGCCAATTTTTTACATCAGGTTGTTTATTTTCTTATCATTGAGTTTTAAGAATTCTTTGTATATTTTGGATAACAGTCCTTTATCAGATGTGTCTTATGCAAATGTTTCTCCCAATCTGTGGCTTGTCTTCTCATTCTCTTGAAAGTGTCTTTGATAGAACAGGAAATTTTAACTTAAATGAAGTCCAGCTTATCAAGTATTTCTTCCACGGATTATGCTTTTGGTATTGTATCAAAGTCATTGCCAAACTCAAGGTCATCTAGATGTTCTCTGATGTTATCTTATAGTTTTGTAGTTTTGCACCTTACATTTAGCTCTGTGATCCATTTTGAGTTAATTTTTGTGAAGGGTGTAAAGTTTGTGTCAAGGTTGATTTTTTTGCATTTGGCTGTCCAGTTGTTCCTGCACCATTTGTAGAAAACTCATCTTCACTTTAAAATTCATTTCTCAGGCCAGCTGAGTGGCTCGTTGGTTAAGAGTTGGCTTGGGAGCACGAGCTCTGAGCAGCAGGGCCACCGATTCGGATCCCACATGGGCCAGTGACGCTACACCCTCTACATCTAAGATGGTAAACAACAGCTCGGCCTGGAGCCAAGCTGCCGTGAGTTGCTGGCGACAGCGTAGGCTGCAATGGTGCTGCAGTGGGCTGCCGTAAGCTACTGTGAGCGGCCGGCAGCCGGTGTGAGCTGCCAAGAGCCTCTGTGAGCAGCCATCCAATGGCCGGCAACCGATCTGCCTCAGCCGGGAAGAACACAATGATAATACCAACATGAGCCAGTGAAACGACGTCCTCCACAACTAGACTGAAGAACAAAAGGACAGCAACTTGTCTGTTCCCCTTTTCCGATTCCCCAATGCTGTTCCCTCCCCAATTCCCCCAATAAAATCTTATAAATAAATAAATAAATAAATAAAATAAAATTCATTTCTCCTATGTTCCTTAAGGCTGGGAATAGCATCACATCCACCAAGAAAGAAACACAGAAGTTATTTTTGATGCTATCTTCTCCCTACATCCGATTTATCACCAAGCTTTTAAATCCCACCTCATAAATACTCTGAAATCATTATTTCACCCTCACTGCAACTCTGTTATTTCAGGCCCCTGAATATCCCCTGTCTGGGTCCTGTGATAAACTCCTGCCTGTCTAGCTGGACAAGTCCCGCCTTCCTTTCAGTTCACCTTTCCTTCCTGTACCAGAATGATCTTTCTTGAAAAGCAAACCTGATCATCTCTATCCTGCTTAAAACTCTCCAGAAGTCCTCTATTTCATTTAAGATAAAATCCAAATCTCCTTTCCTGGCTTAAAAGGCTCATCCTAGTTGAGTCCCAGTCACCATTGGTCACTTCCCCTCTCCACAGTCAATACACGTGAGCTGAGCCCTTGAGACTACAGAGATATGCCCTGAACCTGCTTTTTCTGAGAACGTTGCTGGGACACTCGAGTCAACCATTTCTAAGTGTCTCTTACAGATGTTCGAAGACATGGCTGAAGGTCAAGAATCCAATCAGGTCTCACTAGGCGAAAGCAAAAGTATCTGCAGGGATGTGTCCTCCTGGAAGCAGAGATGTGTCCTCCTCACCTTTTCCAGTTTCTCTTTAAGTTGGGTTGGATGTTGCTCTTCTGTCATACCCTATGCTTCCCTCTAGCATGGCACTGATGATGTATTATTGCGATGCTCTCTTTTAAAAATAATAATAATAGTACAACTTAAGTTCATTGATTTGGGCCTTATTGTGATCCATTACAAACTAAAATGAAGAAAAGTAATGTAACAGACATCTATGTCCTCAGCACTGAGATTAAATATGTTAGTAATTTGCCATATTTGTTTCAGATTTCTCTTTTTTCCTCTTGTGAAATAAAAGGTCTGATGTAACTAAAGCGCCACCCATCCCAAACTTTTCTCCACCTTCCGTTCCTAAAGGTAAACACTAATCTGAAGTTGGTGTGAAAAAGGTCTTTTTCCTCCTTCTTCTCCCTCTGTAAACAGTTGGTGCCATGAGGGCCGGCAGGGAAGAGGTGTGCCATTTTGCAGTGATCTCTCGATTGCCAGACTTAGCACCGGGCTTGTCAATCAATGGTCATTGAACCACAGGCTGGATAAACCTAGCCTGGGCTTGATTGCCTTTAACTTGTCATCATCTGAAACAGCTCTTTCCAGTTTTTTAGACAACTCTGCCCGTCATTCTTACTTTAATGGAAGTTTGCTCCTTCTCTGAGGAGGGCTGAGATTATTGTGAGGGCAAAAAGAAACAAAGGCCAGAGCATGCATTTTGGGATCAAACTCACTGGGTATGTGCCTTTCGGCAGTTACTTAATCTCTCTGGATGTTTAATTTCCTCTTTTGTAAAAATGAGGCTAATAATACTTATTTAGCAGGGGTTTTGTGAGGATTAAATAAAATAACAAATGTGAATGTTCCCTTTACGGTGGAATAGGTGCTCAATAAATATTACCATTCCCAGAAAAATAATTAGGTATTTTATCTTCTTGTTTTTCTTTCTCAGATTTTTCCTCTTGCAGGTTTTTAATTTTCCTTCCCCTTTCCATGCTCCTTTGCACCACTGTTTCTTCTTTCATTCCACTTTCCCAGCCTGGAAGGGAGCTCCACTATCCACTACATATCCATAGCCAAGTACCCTTCAAGGTCCAGCTCCATTCAATCCTAAATATTACAGCTTTTTTGTCCTCTTTTCTTTATTAAATGTAGGCCATAGATCATTTCACATCTGTGATATACTCTCTCTAATATAGCATTTATGTTGGAGTGGTCTCTCCATTCTATCTGTGAGTTCCTTGAAGGCCAAGACTGTGTCTTACAGTTTTCTATTATTTTCCAGACTTCTTAGCACTTGCATGGGAGATAGTATGATATGGATGGACTGCCTGACTTCAAATCCTTGTTCTGCCACTTGCTCACTATGTGATCTTGATCAAGTAACTTAACTTTTCTAGGCTTCATTTTCCTTAGCTGTAAATTGGGAAGAATAATAATACCTATCTTATGATATAGTCCTGAGAATCAATAAGATTTCTGTAAACCATCTTGTATTGTGCTTCTCCCTATAAGTGCTCAATGAATGCTGGCTGTCATTACGATTATTATCCATTAAATAATATACTGTTATGTCAATTATATCTCAGTAAGAAAGGACTTGTTATATGGCTTATTAATGTGAATGATAACGTATTAGCGTCCTATTGCTACTGTAACACATTACCACAAACTTCTGGTTTAAAACAGTGTGTATTTATTACCTTACAGTTCTGGCAATCAGAAGCCCTGTTTGGGTCTCACTGGGCTAAAATGAAAGGGTCTACAGGACTGTGTCCTTCTGGAGGCTGTAGAATCTGTCTCCTTGTCTTTTCCAGCTTCTAGAATTTGCTCACGTTCCTCGGCTCCTGGCCCTGCATCACTCCGACCTTATTCAGTCTCCTTCTCTGATAGACTCTCTTTCCTCCTGCCCTTGTAAGAACACTTGTGATTACCTTGGGCCCACAAGGATAGTCCAGGATAATCGCCCATTCCAAGAGTCTTAATTTAATCACACCTGCAAAATCCCTTTTGCCATATAAAATAATACAGCCAAAGGTTCTGGGAATTACAGTGTAGACATCTTTGGAAGGAAGGCATTTATTCTGTCTACAACACTAATAGAGTATAAAACCCATTCACTCATTCAAGAAATATTTGCTCGTCACCTACTCTGTGCCAGGCCTTGTTTTAGTCCCTGGGGTTGCAAACATAAATGAAAAGTAATATCTACCCATCACATGACTTTTAGTCTAGTGGAGAAACTTTGTTAGAAATGGATCTATCTTAAGATACTATTTCCAGAAATGTGGAGGGGAAAGGAGAATATCCACATTTAACAGTTACCTAAAGCTTAGGGCCATTTTCACTGATGGAGAAGCTGAAAACGGATGCAGCATAGCAGTTGTTAGGCTATGTAAACCCCAGACTTGGGTGTGTGTATGAATACATGTCAATTAAGTTGAGGCATTCTTGAAATTTCTCTCCTAATAAGAAACCAACAGAGACCAGACACACAATTTTCAAGTGACAAAGAGAAGGTGGAAGGACAATATTGCTTTTTATTTCCTACTTAGCAGCAAGGTTGTATATGTGCATTCTAAGGATTAGAGAAAAGTTTTACTTTGGCCATGATCTCCCCAATAGAGTAAGCTTATTTTATTTACCTCCTTACCCATTAGCATAAAAACTGTTTTTTGTTTGTTTTGTTTTTCTTCTTATTTTTTTGCACACCCATGCTTTCAATTATTGATTGCCAGTATCGTCAAGGGAATCATCATATCCTATTCACAGGAATAGCAACTGGAAGCATGAACACAGGAATAGGAAGTAACTGCCAGAATTCTTAAAGATACAGGTCTTGGTTAGTGAGGCAACATTCAGGAAAAGAGAACAAACCAAAAATAATATTTTCAAGTGTCTAGTCAGTCGTGTCTATTTCTATTCCCTTCTCAGAAATGAACAAAAAGTATCCCTGTCTAGACCCCATATTTCCCATCTAATAATTCTGACTCCTTTGAACCCAAATTTCCCTTCCCAACTTTTTTCTCCTCAATAGTCTTCCTCCTACACGACTGCCAAAAACTGGGTTAGTAACACCAGCAGGACAGAAGTTAGAAAGGTTTTCCTTCTTTCCAGGCACTTCACAACATGTCACATTTTTGTTGTTGCTGTTGGTTGGGGCCTGAGCTTGATTGTACTGTATTTTCTTTAACTCTGAAAGGACCATAGATGGCTGGAGTGGCCTTCTTAAAATGCAGGAAGTTCTCTCTAGCTGCCCTTTTGTGTATTCATTATTTTCGATGGTAAGACCTTTGTGGATCACTTTGGTTTGCTTTTGTAGAGATCACACAGTTCATTTTGTAAAGGTTACACTGACATTGTCTCTTTCAACAAATACTTATTGGGTCCCTACTGTGTGAAAGACAGGTGCAGTAGGGCAGGAAGTGACAGAAGGAATTATCATCTACTGAGCTTCAGTTATACATGCACTGTAACCTTTTATGTTTATTTAATTTGCCTAAGAAGTATAAGTCATTATACCAGAGGTTTTCAGTATGGCAGATAGGCTTCTTCTTCCATGCTAGCTCCGATTGTGTGTCTGTGGCACTGTGTCGAGAAGGATTGTGAGGCTGAGCTCAAGTATGATGAGAAAACATGTGAGATCCGTAAATATGTCTTCTATAATTGTAAGAGGGGGGAATGGTGAGGCATACTCCATGTAAACTTTCATTTAGTCATTAAACTCTTACTGAATACCAAGTATGTACCGATCACCATGAAGATATACATGAATGTAAATACAACACAAGGCAATATGTGACTAATGCCAGTATGGATGACCACATGCTCTGTGCACCAGAGAAATGCAGAGAAATTATTCTGGAATGGTCAAGAAGTCATTAAGGAACTGCAGTTACAGGAACTGAGCCTTATATACCAGTCAAGGTTTCATCAGAGAAGCAGAACCAATATGAGTGTTATGGAATGAGGGATTTAGTCTAGCAATTAGACATTACATAATTGTGGGAGGACCTGGGGAAGTAAGATCTAGAAAGGGGAGCTGAGGATCAGAAATGAAATCACTAACTAGCCCTCCTGAGACACTGGCACTTGTAGATTCGTAAAAATTTGCAGGGGAAATGTGGGAGGGCAGGTGCGTCTAGCTGCTAGGTGGGACCCCCACTGTGAGCTGATGGAGCAGCCCATGGAAGGTCGTCGACTCTGCATCTGGTGGTGGCCTGGGGGAGTTGGTCATCAGGTCCAACAAGTGGGAAGAAGAGCTGGTCACGAAGCAGGGGTGAGCTAGGACAAGTCTGAACCTGCTAGTGCCTCTGTTTTCGTCTCTCATTCCATCTAATCAGGACTTTAACCTTCCTAGAGTTAACTCTCTTGGTTAACTCTAACCTGGGATTATACAGGAAGTGAGATCCTGGGAGATGGAGTTCTAGCTTAGCTAGGTTGACACAGTTCAAAACATCACACCTCAAAAAAGGAGACACATTTGCATGAGAGAACGTGAACACATGGGAAGGCCTGTGAGCAGAGGTTTGGAGGTAGGAATGAATAAGATAGTGTTTAGGAAACGATGAGTAGATTGGGCTGCGTATAGTGAAGCTCGTGATGGAAAACACTGGAAGATAAGGCTAGAAATAAAAGTTGGAATCATTAACTAATGAATTAATTAACTTATTCGACCAGTATTTATTGAGCACATGTTATCTACCAGGCACTGTACTGGGTGCTAGGAGTACGATGAATTCAAGAGGCAGATTTGGGAAGGATTTGAATGTAAGATTAAAATGTTTGTTCAGTTTTTGATCCATCTCTTGAGAAATATTACAGTAGACACTCCCAATGGGAACAACTGATTAGTTGAATTTCTGCCCTTAATTCAACTCAACCAATACTTAATTCAATTCAACCAACATTTATGCTCCTTTTCTGTGCAAGCTCTTCACAGACACACTGTCATTTCCCTCTGAAACTGAAACATGGCTGCACCTGATAATATTGATCAGAGTGGAAGTACCGAGTTACTCCTTTCCCTGGTAACTTTCTAGAATGATCTGTGCTCGCATTTTATTTTGTGCCATGATGTCCTTATTCCGAAGCACAGGTGATTTATTAACCACCTAAGTGAGACAAACAACATGCAGATGAAATTGCCTAAAACCCCCAGATTTTTGTTGAAGTATATGTTATTTCAGAATTCTGTAAAAATGTGTTGCCTAAGTCACATTTGCTTACCTTAGGTCATACATGAAGTCTGTGCTAGTCAAGTGTAGAACAGCTTAGCATTATGCCTTTTGCTTGGTACATGTGATTTTTTTTTTAATTGGGGAATTGGGGAAGGGGAACATTGTGTTTTTCCAGACCCATCAGCTCCAAGTCAAGTTGCTGTCCTTCAGTCTTAGTTATGGTGGGTGCAGCTCAGCTCCAAGTCCAGTCGCTGCTTTCAATCTAGTTGCGGGGGTGCACAGCCCACCATCCCATGTGGGAGTCAAACTGGCAACCTTGATGCTAAGAGCATGTGCTCTTACCAGCTCAGCAACAGCTCGGCTCAGGCAAAGCTCACTGGCCCATGTGGGAATCGAACTGGCAACCTTGTTGCTCAGAGCTCGTGCTCTAACCAACTGAACCACTTGGCCTGGCCTGGCACATGTGATTTAATTTCATCCTCACAAGTGCTCTAAAAGGTACTTACTGTTATTGGCCCAATTTTGTGGAAAGGAAAGTTAGACTAACGAGATTAAGTATCTTTCCCAGGATTATATGACTAAGAAGAGACTGAGCTGGAATCCACTCTTCTTAACCACTCCAACATACAAGCAGCCAACCCTTCTATAGTTTGACAACTGTTGACTTAAAGATTCCTCTAGATGACTCAAGAAGAATTAAGGTGTCTAAGAAACATCGCTCATTGTCTTAATAGATACAAATTGCAGATAAAACATCTGTGGAAGGAAATCTGCAAAGAGTAAAGAAAGACCTTTGAAGTCTTTCAGCTATGCTCCCACCGTGCAGGTTGGCATATGAGCTTTTCCTCTAGATTCCAAGATGCAGGCACCTGAGTGCCAAACCTCTTCTTGTGCTACTGGCTAGCTCTGAGCATTGTGTGATGGGTCCTGTTTTCTTTACAACTGGCCTCTAGACTGATTACTGGATGATGTGAATGTGCTGCCATTTCTGCTAAATAAGCAATGTAACGAGGATCTCATTGCGTGCATGGTGTGTGTGCATGTGTGGGAAAGAGCATCGAATATTCAGAGTAAGAACTGAACTGAAACCAAGGACAATATCTGACCCTTGAAGGGTTTGCCATGGAGTCAAAGTGGCATTTCCTTCTTTTCATTTCTATTTTATCATTTCCTGCCACCCCAGATCCTTACCGAAGTGTTTCTATCAGTTCCGCGGACTCTCTGAATTCTTTGGTACAGCAGAGTCCATTATCCTCAGGCTGCTACATCTAGCAATAGATTTCTAGATTACTTTGTAGGTTACCAAGCAGTGTTGTATTTAGCCTTCATCACAGCGTAGTGAGGTAGACAAGGATAGAACTACTCTTTCCACTGTACAGAAGATAAAACTAAAGCCAAGAGTGATGAAGAGATTTGCTTTGCTAGTTAATAGCAGAACCGAGACTAGTCCTTGCTTTTTCTGCTCTGCCACATAAATAATGTCAGCCTTGGGAAGGACAGTATATATATTTAATCAAATTTTCCCATGCTGACATCGTGTTTTCTTTTGGACCTATTTAAAATTAATTTGGGGATGGGGATATGCGGTTGTGTTATCGAGGGGGAGGGGTGGACAGGAATCCAAAGCACACAAGCCTATGACCAATGGGCTGCCTTCTTTACAGCAAGGACTATCCAAACCAAATGTGACAAATGGGCAGAAACACGTAAGTATTCCAGCTCTTCACTTCCCTAGTTTGATTACATTGTACCGGATGGCATTTAGAACTTGGTTCAGGGTGCATATAGCTGAATTATGCAATTTGCCGATATGCAATTAACTGGAGTAGCAACACAGTCAATCTAATGGGGGCCAGACAGAGCCTGCATAATTCTTGGGAGCACAAGCTGATTATGCAGTTAAGTGGTATGCACTTAAGAGAAGTGCACCACATCTATCTGATCCCATTTCTTCCAATATATTCTTCATGGCACTTTATTCTAGCCTTTCTGCTTTTATGGTCAAACATATTCCAACCTGTACCCGCTTGAAATGGGAACCTTACAGTTCATATGTAGATTTGGGTTTCATTGCCTTTAAAAGTCAACCTTTAAAAATCTTCATTCTTGGGTGCAAAAATGGATAGACATAGGAGAAAGGAAAGGGGTGAATCTGGGGCTCAGTGTGTCTGGGTCGGAGAGATTGGGGACAATACCTGATGTGTAACTGAGGATGCTTCGCTTTTAGTTTTTTTTCTTTTTCTTTCTTTCTTTCTTTTTTTTTTGCTTGCTTAGGAAGTTGTGTTTCAGATGCAAACGTGAGGTGCATGAAAAGATTTCTTTTTAAAAGCAAAGGCCATAGCTGTCAGTATTTTTTTTTAACTTGAAAATGGATATTGTAGAAAGGGGGCCCTTTTACGAGAAACTCCAATTAACTGACAGTTCATTGAGTATAGCCAGTTTTAAGTTACTCTGATGATGATGGATCGTTAATTTAATTTGGCAGGTTTTACTGTTTTACTGTATGCTTGCTGTGTGCCCTGAATTGACCTAAATCCTTTGGGGGTCCCCCAAAAGTATAAAATATGGCTCCTTGTCTTCAGCCTCCTTGGGAGGTCATGACTCCTGCCTACAAAGTAATTGAGGAACAATAAAATGCAGCATATGATTAGGTATCAAAATTGATTGTTAAAGAGGATGAAAGAGAACAGAGAAGGGGAAAAATGAACTGGGCTAGATTTTTTCATCACTAGAGGGAGACAGAGGGAGATGAAAGGGTCAGTGCCTCACATATATTAGATCAATCAAAATAACTCTGTAAAGGTGTTACTATCCCTAATTTACAGATAAAAAAACTGAGGCTCAGGGAGGTTAAGCAACTTGCCCATGATCCACAGGTAGTAAGAAAATAGTCAGAATTTAGAATCAGGTATGTCGATCTCCACACTTTCTCCTTGGAGGTGTTCAAGCAGGAGGCCATGGAGGACTCAGACATCTGCTGGGAGAATTAACTGCTTGACCACCACAATTTCTCCCAACCGTGGGGTGCTGTGGTCTGGAAGGATTTCAAGGAGCCGGTAAGAGTTGTGGCATCTTGTTTTGGAGAATTCCTTAACCCTTTAATAGAAGAGATGCCAGCTGTAAATGTAAAAATACAGTTTTTAAAAATTTGAATAAATTACTGCAATTCAGCAAAACCAAAAAAACCCCAGTAGTGATTAAGAACAGAATAACCTGGCATTCAGGACAGTTGTGGTAGGCAAGGAAGAGAGAATGACAAAGATAAATGGTCAAGTTATCAAATCTCCTTTCCCCTAAGGAGAATCTGGTCCAGGCCCAGGAATGGGGTGTGTGACTGGGTCCAGCTGGGACCACAATGATCCCTGTCCTTTAAGTTTCTAACAGAAGCACTTCAGGGCTTTCTGCTACTCAATTATTTACTCTTCACCTGTATTGGTTTTCTCCTGCTGTGTAACAAATTATCACAAACTCAGCAGCTTGAAACAACACCCACTTGCTACCTCACAGTTTCTGTGGGTATGGAGTACACACATGGGTTCGCTCAGGATCTCACAAGACTGTGATCAAGATGTCAGCCAGGATGCATTCTCATCTGGAGGTTGAATAGGGGAGGAATCTACATCCAAGCTCACTTAGATTGTTGGCAGAGTTCAGTGCCTTGAGTCTGTATGATTCATGGTGGTTTCTTTCTTCAGGGTCAGTTTGCTGTTGGAGAGCACTTTGTCATATGAAAATGCTTTTCCATTCTAAAATTAACCACAAACATGTTCCTGCTATTCTCAGCTAAGGATTCCACCACTCGGAGAGTTGTCCACACCAAAATCCTCAAAGTCACCCTTGATTCCTCAATTCATCACGAAGTTATATGGTCTACACCTCCAACATAAATCCTGAATACAATAATTAGTTTCCATTTCACAGTCACCACCATTATCCAGGCCACCATCATCTCCGACCCAGCCTACTGCAATGTCCTTCTCACTGCTCTTCCTGCTTTCCCTCTAGTCTTCCCCAAATTCATTCTCCACTGAGCAGCCAGGGTGGTCTGTAAAAGATCATGTCACTTCCTTACTCGAAGTCTTCCCATGATCTCTTATTGTTATTACAATAAACTCCAAATTCCAATGCCTCCATGATCTGGCCCCTGCTTACCTCCCTGATTTGATTTCCTACCTCTCCTCCCCTTGGTCATTAGGTTTTGGACGCACTGGCTTCCTCCTGTTCCTCAAATGTGCCATGACCTTGTCTGCCTCACAGTCTTTACACTTGCTTTCTCCTCTTCCTGGAACTCACTGTCCCTAGACCTGCACATGGCTGGCAACTTTTCATTATTCAGGTCTCAGTTCAATGTCATCACTTTTCAGAGATTATCTCTGACCATTTTTTGCAATGTAACAACCACCTCTCAATCTAAAATCACCCTTCATCCCATTACTTAATTCCCTTTTTCTCATTACTGTCCAAAATACCTTTCTTCTCTCTCTCCCCCTCCCTTCCTTCACTCCTTCGATGGTTAACTTTATGTGTCAACTTGACTGGGACACAGGGTGCCCAGATTAAACATTATTTCTTGGTGTGTCTATGAAGGTATTTCCAAGTGAGATTGACATTTGAATCAGTGGATTTAGTAAAGCTGATTGCCCTCCCCAATGTGGGTGGACCTCATCCAATCTGTTGAAGGGTCTGAACAGAAGAAAAAGACAGAGGAAGGGAGAATTCACTCTCTGCTTGATGCCTTGAGCTGGCACATCAGGCAGTCTTCTCCTGCTCTCATGTGAGAGGTATACCACTGGCCCTCCTGTTCTCTGAACTACACCCTGGCTCTCCTGGGTCTCCAGCTTACAGATGGCAGATCATGGGACTTAGCCTCCATAATCGCATGAACCAATTCCTCATAATAAATCTTATCTTCCTTATAATTAAATAGTTATATATATCTTATTGGTTCTGTTCTTTGGAGAACCCTAATATCTTTCTTCCTTCCTCACTCCCTTCCTCACTCTCCTGCGCCCTCTCTCTCTCTCTCTCTCTCTATATATATATATATATATATATATATATCTTCCTTCTAGATATATATCTCTTCCTTCTAGATAAAATATATCTCTTCCTTCTAGAATATATACTCCATAAGTGACATTCACCACTGTGCCTGACACATAATAGAAGGTCAATAAAAATTCATGGGATAAACAAATGAACCTTGTTATGAGGGCAAAAGAGGGGTTATTAATTCCTATTTTAATCAGAAATATTAGGTCGTTTGCCCAAAGTGACTAATTTGCCCAAAGTATTGTTCAGTGTTTACCCATGAGTTCTCCAAAGTTTGGTATCATGGGGTTTTTTTTTTAGATTTTATTTTTTTTAATTGGGAAATTGGGGGGATGGGAACAGTGCTGGGGAATTGGGGGAAGGGGAACAGACTAGTTGCTGTCCTTTTGTTCTTCAGTCTAGTTGTGGAGGACGTTGCTTCACTGGCCCAAGTTGGCACCATCATTGCGCTCTTCCCGGGCGAGGCACATCAGTCGCCGGCTTCTGGACAGCCGCTTACTGAGGCTGTTGGCCGCTCATGCTGGCTGCTGGCTACACACGGTAGCCCATGGCAACCCACTGCAGCAGGGGTTGCAGCCTACGCCATCGCCGGCGACTCACGGCAGCCCAGCCCCAGGTTGAGCTGTTGTTCAGCATCTTAGCTGTAGAGGGCAGTGTCACTGGCCCTCATATGTGGGATCCGAACTGGGGCCCTCTGGCATCCCAAGCCAGTTCTTAACCATCGCGCCACTCGGCCAGCCTGGGATCATGTTTTATACATTTTTTTCTTGCCCCAACACAGTCCCTGAGAACATGATAGAGTAGTGGCTGATGAGTTGGAGCTCTGACTCTGTCATGTACTTTGTGATTCTGGGCATGATTTTCCTCATAAGTGAAATGGGAATGAAAATAGTGCATGCTCATAGGGTTATGAAAATCAACTCAGTTAATACAGGCTAAGTTCTTAGCTCAGTGCTTGACACTAATTGAGACTGTCTTCATTTTCTTCTTTTACTTTGTCTCTTTTTTCTCTTTGTAAGCATTTAATTAATTTTGAGCTAAATCAAAATTTGAACTTTCTATAGTTTTTACTATTTCAATGAGACATCTTATTTATTTTTAGCTTCTTAATCCCAAGTAAGACTTCTTGCTGGACTTCAAACACAAAAGGGCGTGGCATTCACTTCATGCAAAATAGCAACATTACCCAACTGAAAAGGTGTGTCCGCTCCTCTTTGTAGCATTCTGTGGGCTTCATGGCCAAGAACTAGGGCCCTGATGAAGGGGGAAGGGACTGCCAAGACTGGATAAAGTTTTGCCTTCAATCGTGAGCAGATATATTTCAGGCCTTAGGCCATTTCCAGGGAGGCCAGCTCTGTGTGGGATGTTTAGAATCCTTATTCATTAGAGATGGAGAGAATGCTCCCCTCTCCCCACTTTATCCTCTTTTCTATTTCCTTTCTATCTTCTCTCTTTACCTAGTCACTTGCATCTTCCCTCTTCAGCTTCCCGCATCTACATCAACACAATATCTCTAATCAAAATCCTTCTGCCTGGGGCCGGCCGAGTGGTGCGATGGTTAAGAGCTGGCTTGGGACGCCAGAGGGCCCCGGTTCGGATTCCACATATGAGGGCCAGTGACACTGCCCTCTACAGCTAAGATGCTGAACAGCAGCTCAACCTGGAGCTGGGCTGCTGGGAGTCGCTGCGATGGCGTACGCTGCAGCCCCTGTGGCAGTGGGTTGCCATGGGCTACCGTGTGTAGCCAGCAGCCAGCATGAGCGGCCAGCAGCCATGTGAGCGGCCGTCCAGAAGCCGGTGACTGATCTGCCTCGCCCGGGAAGAGCACAATGATGGTGCCAACTTGGTCCAGTGAAGCAACGTCCTCCAAAAAAAAAAATCCTTCTGCCTGTGAATCTGTTTCTTTACCACACCTTCTGAATTCAGAAATGCAGCCATTAGAAGCAGGGTTGCCGAAGGGCCGGCCAAGTGGCTCAGTTGGTTAAGAGCTCGCTCAAGAGTTTGAGCTCTGAGCAACAGCGGTTCGATGCCAGCCCGAGCTGAGCAGCCGCTAAGCTACCAATAGGTAGCAGGATGGCTCAGCTAAAAAAAAAAAAAAAAAAAAAAAAAAAAAGCAGGGTTGCGGAAAGTCAAACTTGAGATAGACAGGCCTGTGTTCACATTCCTGGCTTTGCTACTGATTAACTTTGTGACCTTGGGCAAGTTCTTTAACTTCTTGGTGCCTCTATTTCCTGACTGGTAAAGTAAGAATCACATCTATTTAATGGTTTAGCGTCCTTGCAAAGATTTGAGAGATTATGAATATTATGTATATTGATGAGGACTTCATAGGTATCTAAAAAATACTAGTATTATCTCCCATCTCCATGCCCCAACCAAACAGATACATTTGAATTTCACTTTGAAAGTAAGAGTCAAATTAATGTTTACAGCAGCTTTATTCATAATAGCCAAAAGTTAAAAGCAATCACAAGGTTTTTCAATAGGTGAATGGATAAACTGTAGTTATAGAGCAGGCCTACCATGGAATACCACTCAGCAATACAAAGGAATGAACTATGTAAATGCAATGTGTGTGAATCTCAAAAACATGTTGAGCAAAAGGAGACCCACAAAAGGGTACATACTATATGATTATGTTTATATGAAACGTTAGAAAAAAAACCAAATATAATCTATAGTGATAGAAAACAGATCAGTGGTTGCCTGGAGCAAGGCGTAGGAGTGGAGATTAACTGGCACAAAGAAATGTTTTTGGATGATGGTCCATCATCCAAAATTGATTATGGTGGTGGTTCCATGAGTATATTAACTTTGTCAAACCTCATGGATATGTACGATTAAAATGGATGCATTTTACTGTATATAAACTCTACATCAGTAAAGTTGATTTAGAGAAATAAGAACCAAGAGAACCTGATAATTTGGATAACTCACACTTGAGAGTACCTGGTAACTGTGATGTTTTTTCTTTAACACCCCTCATCTAAGGAAACAGAAAAAAAAATTCCTTTATTGTACAGAGATTCCAGTAAGAGGTACTAGCCACTCCTTGGGGCGAGGAGGAGTTTGGGGGTGTCAAGTGTTGTGCTTTCATCTTTTGGGCAGGAGAACATCTGTTCTCTCCCATCAGCTTTGTTCCTGTGTCCCCAGAGGGTATGGGGTGTGTTATGTTACTTTTTAAAGCCTTCTCAAGTTCTACCCATCTTCTCTTACTCCCGTCACTGTTCCTCTTTCCTTTTTTACTTCTTTGCCTGCCAAGTTCTGTGAGGTTCTGAAACACAGAAAAACAGATCACTTCACATTAATCTGAAGAGCCAGTTTCAAACAGGAAAAGTAAGCAGGAAATTTTCCTGCAGTTGTCCCAAGATAATCCAAGAAAAAACTCTGCTTTTTACCTTGTTCGCATAATAATCTGTCCCCCTGCACCCCCTCCCGGAATAATTAAAGCTAATTCTTCATTACCCTCTTCATCTGTGCCAGGGGAGAAACATGGTGAGTTCCTGGGGGTTTGGAATTTGGAGATCAGAAAAAATGCTTATGAAATATACAAACATTTTGTAATTAGTTGTAGTAAATGCATTTTAAAAAGAAATTACAAAAAAATTCGCATTACAAAAGGCCTAGAAATAACCATGTTAACTTTTTGTTGAATATCGTCCTTGTTTATTTTATATATTTTTATTTCTTATGTTTTTAACATAAATGTGTCATACTATATGTACTGTTCTGCAGCTTCCTTTTTTCATTTTCCAATTTGCTTAGAATTTTTCATATCTGTACATACATTAAGTTGAACCACATGAAATTGTTATTTCTGTAGATGTAAACAGGGAAGAATTTGCAGTTTCATATAGTTAAGCTAATACATACCATATACTCTAATATTTTAGTGGCTGCATAGTATTGCATTGTATGGTTGTACCATAATTTAAAAAACATCATTCTCCTATTGGACACTTAGGTTGTTTTCATTTAATGTTGCTAATACAAACAGAACTATAATGAATACACACACACACTCACACACACACACACTATGTGTATACATACATATATAGCTTTGCATCTATATCTTCATATATATATATATATAAATATATATATCTTTGCATGTAAATGTATACAGTAATACCTTGGTTTGCGAGCATAATTTGTTCCGGAAACAAACTATTCATATTGCAAGACATCGCTCGTTTACCAAGTTAAAATATATTAGAAATTTCCTCGTCTTACAGAACACTCGCAAACCACATTACTCGCAATCCAAGGTTTTACTGTACATATGTGTATATATGCACATACATATCTTTGTATGTACATGCAGATTTTTGTATGTGTCTCTACAGACACACACACACACACACACACACATAAAATCTTTGTCTATATGTATCAGTATTTCTGTGGAATGGCTTGAATAGGTTCCCAGGTGTGTAACTCTTGTGGTCAAGGAGTTTACACATTTCACATTTTGATAATTATTGTCAAAGTGTTCTCTAAAATGACTGTAACAATTCACACCCCCAGAGTGTCTTTTTCCCCCCACACTCTCAATAATCTGATGAGTAAATTGGTTTTTGAAGCATTTTGAAATTAGTTATTTTAGTCAGCAAAAGATGTAAGAAAGATCTACCATAGGTCCAGCTCTGCCAGGTCTGAGAAGTAAATATGTGCATGACTAATATGGTCATTGCCCTCACAGTGCATGTGTTTTGACTGGTGAAACAAGACTAAATCACGCATGCACGCGCACACACACACACACATAGTGGCAATGATTTTATTGTCATAATTACCAACCATCTCTAGCAAGATTAACTGGAAATACACCTACTGCCTACGCTGAGGGGCCACTGGAGTCAGAAAGAGTGTCATTCCAGTTCCTCCACTTAACTATCTGCATGACCCTGAGTTTCTTTATTTGTAAAATGGAGATAATAGTAGGAGTGCCCTCATAGGGTGGTTGTGAAGATTAAATGTAGAGTGCCAAGCACAGTGCCCTGCCCTTAATAAGGACGCCACGAATGTTAGCTACTGCCATTTGCTTTCATTTCAAGAGCACTTAACGGCTTCATTTGCCTGTTATTCCTCTCATAATGTGGCATTAAGTACTGAATAAAAAATATATCTCATGTGGTGTGTCTAGCCCTGAGGAGATAGGGACTATTGCATCCTTCATTCTGAACATTGTACTTCCATTAGTACAACCTGGTTGCTAAGGTTTCTGCTCTAAGGTTATTGTAGGCTAAGAACTTTAAACATTACCTGCACCCTCAAAGAGGGGGCTTGCTCATTGTTATTTTACAAAAACCCTGATTATCGATCAAAGAAGGGCCGTTTCAACTGCCACCAATGTGTTTTAGAAGAAAGATGGTAAAGGGAAGCGCTGCAGACATTTTTCACCAGGATAGGATGATGGAAAGTTAAGCCTTGGAGATGTTTACCCATAACAGACAAATTTCCTGCATTTATTATTAATGTTTCAGAAAATACGTTTTCTTCCAGATATGTAAATTTTGTGTTCACTGTGGTAGCATAAGCAGGTGGGTGGAAAAGTGCCTGGCTCATTATGCATGACCATGAAAGTACTGTAGTCCATAAACATACAGCTTCCTTCTCCAGTACATTTATTTAATCTGTTCCAATTAATTGAGCCTGTTCGATGCTCAGGTGGCTGCAGCAACTGCTGCTCAATGGAAACTGGGAGAAAAGATCAGAGACGTGTGAACAATTGACAGTCTAACAAGAGGGCATTGTCCCCACTGGAAACTCATTAGGAGGAAGGACTCTGGTGCATATAAATAGCTTTTGGAAAGAGGCATCTCCATTCGCTGCTAAGGATACCCTGACAACTGGACAGGTCTGGATTGATAAGTAGCAGCAAGGAAATGCTAAAATGCCACTTAAAGGCAGGGCTGAAACCATTCCAGATTACTCAGACCCATGGCTTTCTGTGTTGGGGTTCCATTGGCATAATTATTTGTAATCAGTAAGTGAATCATAGGCTATCTACAGAATCTTAACCTAGTCTGGATCAGGGGTCAGCAAACTGCAGCTCGCGAGCCACATGCGGCACTTTGGGTACATACATGTGGCTCTGAAGTAAAATTGAAAATGAAAATAAAACTATCATAGTTTCATTTATAAAATTCTTAAAGGATATTATTCACGTAATGGTGATTTCATTTGTTTTATGGCTCTCGAATAATTTTCAAATTGTTGTGAGGGACTGGATTGGCTCTTCCGTCTCAAAAGTTTGCCGACTGCTGATCTGGGTCATTGGGTTCCTTTGACTATCTATGAAAGTTCTAATCTTTTTCCTCAGACAAATAGCCCTACACACAGACACCTAGGATTTTGCATATAATTTCTGGGGCTTCATAGATGCCCCAGAAGCTCCATGGGCCCAGGATGAAGAAACCCTGCTTTGTGCTCGTGACTGTTTTCTTTACCCTTCATTCTTAGCAGTGACGCTGGTAGTTTTTCCTTCTCAGATGGATGTCTTCTGATGTCCCCTACATCCTACAGATTCTACCCTCTCTTCAAGCCCAGTCTTGTTCACACCATTCTGGAACTCTTTGTGCTCTGAACTCCTAGGGCGCTTGGAGTTGTAACACTCAATTTAGTACCCAATGATACCTAGGATGTCCTGAGCCTATCACTAACACAGCATTTATAGTTTCAGCCAATCAACACATTTAATGAGTGCCTACTATGTGCCAAGCACTGTTCCCAGTGGATTATTGTAGTGTATTAAAATCAGGATCATACAGGACAACTTGCCGAGGACCAGATCTCCCACCTTGCCACATTTTATCTCATGCCTTATTCCCACTCAAGTGTCAAGGCTCAGTTCAAAAGTCTTCTCTGCTGGGCTGGGTGAGGTAATCCTCTTCGCTTACCACTATTAGCACTCTTACCATATTATTTTTAAGTCATCTGGTCCTATGTTTCTGCCACTGTGCTTGCCTCCAAAGCAGAGCCTTATGCCCAGTACAGAGCCTGGAAATGGTAAAACTCAGTATTTGTTGAATCATTAAGCTTTCTTTCACCTGCAGGGCTTCAAGCATGTTGTTCCCGCTGCATGAAATGTTCTTCTTCTTTTATTCCTTGCAAATTTCTATCGCCTTAAACACTTCCTCAGGAAAGCTTTTTGATTCATAGGTGAAGTTAAGTCCCCTCACAAAACACTCCCCAAACAACTTTGAGCACCCCCTAGCATTGTACTGTATTGTAATTCCTTGTTTAATATTTATATTCATTGTTAGAGTATCAACCTCATTAGGGCAGTGGCCATGGCTATCCTATTTTCCTCTATATAGCAAAGGATTAACACATTCTGTAGTCCCTGACTACTCAAAGAATGGTTCACAGCCCAGCAGAGTTGGCATTTTTGGGGAGCTTGCTAGAAATGCAGAATCTCAGGCCTCACCCCAGACCTTTGGAGTAAGAATCCCCAGGTGATTTATATAAATAGTAAGGATTGCAAAGCAATAGTCTAGTACAAATGCATTCAATACATATGTGCCGAATGAATAATAAGCATTGAATTGAACCAAATGGAAGCAATTCAGCCTTGGTTACCCCTAGCACAGGGCTTAGCTCAAAGTAGGCACTCAGAAAGAGAGGAACAAATATCGTCTTCTATTCATCTATATTCACTGTGTTTCCGTCAACAGCTTATAAGTCAAATTTTGGGAGCCAGGCTCCAAGTTTGGCCTTTTTTCTTACCTCTATCACCTCTAACTCTGCACTGTATGCATAGCAGGTACACAATAAAGACTTGAAGCCAACCTGATACTTCGAGATTAAATTGGATATAAGCAAACTAGTTTGAAGGGTGGGGTGTGTGTGAAGTGACCAGGGGCATTTTCAGTTGTCTAGAGACCCTCAAGCCCTGATACATGTGCCTTTAGACTCAAGCCTCAGCTCCATACAGAGTATCTCATGTAGGGCTACAAAATGGAGAGGCCATGGCAGTGAGAACTCTGATTTCTGGTTTTCATTCTTTTCTCAGGATACTGGTTCAAAGAGGCCTAATTATGCCACTTACACAAGCAAAGACAGTGCAACAGATCCTTCTGTGCAGTATGTTTGAGTATAATTACCTCTTACAGATTTTCTCAAGGCAAAAACATGTGCTTTTTGGCATTGGTCTTAGTATTAGGACAACTTACAGACTGTGGACAAAGGCTTTGTGAAAACAGGCACATGGATGCATAAGGTTAGGCTTTTTTTCCTTTTAACTAGGTGAAAATAAATCTGGATTTAAACATTATATTAATGTATTGAGTGAATACTCTTGATGCTTTGGGAGACTGTTGCACTGAGTTAAACTCAGCAGACAGTCCTTGAGCACCTCCTGAGTTTGGTGCTGCAGACAACCCCTGACCTTGAGGTACTCTAGCGCAAGACGAGATTGTATCCTGATTTCTTTTTTAACTCTACTTATTAGAATGTCAAAGTCTAAGAGATTGTGGCAAGAACTTATGTTTCTTTAAAGCTGTGGGATTTAAAAAGAAGAATTGGAACCCTGGAATCTTGAAGCCTTTGACCTTTAAGTTGTAGCACACAAACTTTCCAAAATACTGGGTTGTCGGGAAAGTCATGACACATGTTTTCTGTTTTTTTTGTTGCAAAAATGCGTCATGACTTTTCTGACTACCCAATAGTTAAAAGATTATTCTGCTATGGAGAGAGTCACACAGAACCACAGGGATGGCCGTCAAACACCATCCACATCTGACTCTTCTGCTGCTTCTCTGTGAGCATTTCCACCTCTTCAGTTCCTTTCAGATAATCCTGGAAGTTTTCAAGAAGGCTTGTACTCTACCTGTTGGTCCTTGGTGATTTAGTGGTGCCCACCATCTTGGTCCTTTCCTTCTCCAGCTTCTTGTAGTGAATCTTCTTTCATGGCCAAAGCTGCTGCCCTGGGTCACCAAAGACACTCCAGTTGCAGGCCCCGCAAAGGCGTGACACGGCTGCTGGTGCCAGCGGGTGTGTATGGCCACTCCTCTGTCAGCACCTCCACCAATTCTGGTGCTGCCACCTACTCTGTCTACAGATATGGTTGACGCCTTCCCTGCCTGTGGCCAAAAGGCCCTAAAACAAAACCAGAGCACACACCTGGATCCAGTTAGCAATCTGTTTGGGAGCCAAGTAAACAAGGAATTTCTGAGTCACAGCCTTTCTATCCCCTACTTCATATCTTCTGCTTGCTGCTACCTCATCAGGCAGGAGAGGCCTGACATACGAAGCTGAGCTTTTGCTTCAGACATTCCAGACCATGTCCCATATTTACTCCCATTTGCCATCCCCCTGGGAGGAACCAATTGAACTCCAAGTAGATTTAGGGAATCTATTGTGTAGTTGTGTTTGTAGTGAGGCCTATGCTTATGGTCCCCACACCTCCAAAATCAGCCCAGAGAAATATTTCCTTTCTCCCAGTGGGGCCTGAGTTGCCTCGTTTTAATGCCTGCCTTAGAAAGGAACAGTCTGGTTTGGTCAAGAGGTTAAGAATCCCAACTGTGTGCCTAGCACACAAATCAGTTAGGAGCATAGGCTTTGGCAGCCAAATCTTGGCTCTGCCACTTCCTATCCACTCTGAGCTGTGCCCTTATATGTAAAATGGGGAAATCCTTCTGACAATAGGGTTAGGGGAGCACTAAGTAACTTTACATATATTGTGGTTTTCTTTGAATCACAATAATGATGCAATTACTGGTTGCTACTGCTAATAAACATAGATAGGTGGTTATTTTTAAAAAGGTAAAGTGTACGGCAGTAGTGCTATGTCTTCCTGTTTTTCACTTTGTATTCTCTGCAATTCATTTCCGTTCGACTGCTAGATTCATCTCCCCAGAACATTGTGATCACGTTCTCTCCTATGTGAAAATGTTAGATGGCTTCCCATTACTTACAAATAAAGCCTGAAGTTCTTCTCTTTGCACCCAAGACTCTTTGATCTGGTCCCAACAAAACATTACCTCTTTTTCTCACTACTCCTCTTCACACCTCCTCCACTCCAATTAAAATAAGCCAACATTCCTCATATGCACCCACGCCCTGTACACTGTTTGTTCTTTTTACCGGAATCCGGATCTTATCTCTTCTTTGTGCCTGGCTTAAGTGTCACCTCCTCTGCCAAGCTCTCTTTAAGGACCTTGGGGCCCTTAACCCTTATCACCACACAGGTATCTATGTAAACTTTGTGCTTTAAATTTACACATACATCTCTATCAGATGATTGATGATGATACCTGTTTGATCCATCTTCATATTCCTAAGCCAGGGTTTCTCAATCTCAGCACCATTGACATTTGGGGCTGAATAATTCTTTGTTTCGGTGGGATGTTGTGTGTAGCGTAGGATGTTTAGCAGCATTTCTGGCCTCTATTCACTAGATACTAGTAGCACCATCCTATAGCCAAATATGTCTCCGGACATTGCCAAATGTCCCCTGGAGGGCAATATCACCCCCCGTTGAGAACCACTACTGCCCTAGACCAAGTTTGGAAGTTTGAACATGGATGGTTCTTAGTAAATGTTTATGAAAGGAAGGAAGGAAGGAGTTTGGCTTAGGCCCTTTTAAGTTTAAGTAATAGTGGAATATATAATTTATGATATTCTTTCAGTAATTGGAAATAAAAGTATAGTGTTCCAATGAGAACTCAGAACTAGAGATAGAGATTTGAATGCCACCAGCATGGAATTAGCCAATAGGTATTTATTGTGTAATAGAAAGTTTAAGAGTCTGGAGTCAGGTACAAGTTGGGTTCCAATACTGGCCTCACTGCTGTGAACTGTCACCATAGGTGAGTATCTTAAACGCTCTGAGCTTCAGTTCTCTCATTCGGTTAAATGGGGATAAGAATTGTAACCCACATGGGGTTGTTATGAGGATAAACTAGATAATGCTCTTAAAGTGGTTAGCAGAGAGCCTGGACTGTAGTAAGCACTTAATAATAATTCAGGCTATTATTAATATTGTGATTATTATTGTAGTAATGATCCATTTTTAATCCTTTCAAAGGTCATGACAGTATTATTTTCATTTTATAGATGGGTTGTGGTTAGAACATGGATTTCCTGATCTAACTCGATCATACTCATCTGACGTAATGCAAATGGAGTCCCATTTACAAGAAGAATCTTCACTTTTTAATTTGGCAACTGAGTGGTAACTGCCTACAGCAAAAATTCTTTCCCAATTGGTAAATACCATCTTCATCTATAACTATCATTGGGAAACCCAGTAACTGCTTATTAAGCACTTTGGATAAGTAGATGTGCTAGATGTTGGATATAAGACACCTATGTTATTAAAACAATGCACCTGCCTGTTGGTGGCTTACAAACTCCTTAAGCTCAAAGAGTTTTGTCCTTTAGGCATTAAGAAATGTATAGACAAGCTAGCAACTAGTTGGCCTCAGCTCCAGGCAGCATTTGCTTTTTGGAGTAAAGCAGCATGAGTAGCAGCCTTGGCCCAGAAGCTGGGACAGAAGCTCAGGGGTAGGACAACAGGTGGGGGGAAGCCAATTTCCTCCTGAGAGAGCCTATCGTCTAAGCATATCCATGCAGGCCAAACAGCAAGGCAGAAGCATTCTCTTGCCTCAGAAAACAAACACCAGAGAGAAGGTCAGGAAAATTTAGCCCCAAACCAGTTCTGTCATCAAAAATCTGGTTCACCTGGGTAAAAACTCTCCAAGCCTATTTACTCATCTGCAAAATAAAGGCATGGGCTGAAATGAGTGGTTCTTAATTAGTGCTACGCACGTTGGAGGTGGAACACTGGATTCGTCTAGAGGGTGCGGGATCGTTGTAGCAATTACTACCCATTTAACAAAGTACCTGACAATTCGTAAATATACCTGAAAAAAAATAGGGTATGTTTTTTAAATCACATTAGATCTCTGCTGTTTGATAGAGTAGCTTATTCATTAGGCTAGGTTCATTTGTTCATTCATTCATTCAACAGTTGAGAAAACCCACGTGCTGGGCCTGTACTGGGGACGAGATACTGTCTTTGCCCTCAAATGGGGCTTACATATAACCAGTTAAATCAAGGTTTGCAGGAGGAGGCGTGGTGTATTTTCTCCTCCAAGTATGAATCCCTGTGCTGAACCTGATACGCCGCCCTTGATCTGGGGATGGAGACCCCTACGTCCCAACTTCTTACGGCCTACTCCTTACACCCCATTTCTCCTGGCTGGGAAATTCTCTAGGCCGTTGTCGGAGTGCCCCCAGGTCCCTCCTGGGGTCTGTGGAAGCAGAGGCATCTAATTGGTTTGCCTTCCGATTCCTGTAGGTGGAGCCAAACCCCCTGGCAGAGCGGCTACGGGCCTTGCTCCCTCCCAGCCACTCGGCGGTGGCTTTCTCTTTCCATCTCTTTTCCTCTTTTCCCTTCTCTTGTGCGGTCTCCCTCAACATCCAAACCGACCGAGTGCGTCTGAGGTGAAATCGTGCCAGACTTGGAGATGGCTGCCAGGTTTCTCTCAAGTCTTGGCTTTAACAAAGGAAAGCAAATTACAAAAATGGAAATTTTCGAACTAGCGTTCAGTGGTATTCAAATCGACGTTTGGGTAGCACGCAGGCACAGACCGCATTCGTGCTATTTTGTGATTAAAACGATACCGAAAATACCTCCTTGCTTTGGTTTCCATCTTCTAAAACAATCTGTTTCTTTCCCTCGTCGAATTTCCCCTTTCCCTGGGGAGTGGCAACCCCCAGACCACTCTAGAATCGCTAACATTTGGATCTGCGTCTGTTGAAATCTTGCCTCTGATGACTTTTGTCAAGAGTTGAACTTTAAAAATGCCTGCGCTTTTCAGTCTGGAGAACTACTGATTAAAAAAAGTTTCTAGGCACTTTACCAGGAAGTGCCGTGTTTTGTGTAAGGGACTACGAGTTCTATGACAGTGCACGCATCGTCTTTATGTTTCGTCTTTATGTTTCATCTTGATGCAAAGAGAAAACCTGACTGTGTGCCTTGCCAGAAATGCATCTTACTTTGTTTTCCTCTCAGCTTGAATTGTGTGCTGTGTCTCATCCTTATAAAAAATTAAAAAAAAAAGTTTTAAAGTGGCCCTTGACTTGGGTCTAGAAATATTTTACGTATCATACAGTTTTTTAAAAAGCCTGACCATGTCCTCCTTGCTAATTTTTGCAGTTGCTAGACAGGCCCTGTCCCAAGTGGGTTTGTGAGAAAGGCGCTTCCATAGTCCCCCACCCACCCTTACCCCCCAGACAGTACCATTTCTTTCCTTGGAAGCTTTGACTGTCTCCTTCTTACACAGCTGTGTTTGCAGTGTCTGGAGACAGGTGGGGGAGCAGCCTCCAGGCCAAAGCTGCTAACTCCTTCCCTAAGGACTGTGAATAGCTATTAAAATTTAAAGATCACACACACACACACATGCAAACATACACACACTTTTTTGGGGGGAGGGGGGTCACTCACTATACCTGACTATGTACAAGGGCAGTTATGCCAATTTGCCAGACTGAAACTAAATATCACATTCTATTGTCTGTATTCTCCAGCCCAAATAAGCATTACCTTGGGCCACTGCCACATCTTCCTAGGCACCTTAGAAATCTGGGTCCCGTGTCCTTGGCCAAGTTGTAGGAGTGATTATGAACTGTGGGAAAGAGGACCTCCCATCTCAATAGGTAAACTCAAAGCTCACATGAACACAGGTAATATTCAGGTAATATTCAGGCAGTCACCTTAAGAAGCCTCTTGGGCTGGGCCTACACAAATTAGAATTTTCTACCTAGGTCAAGTGATAGTAGATACATCAGACTAGGCTGGTAGTATTTTTCAGACTTCGGAATGGAAGGGTGACTTTTTCCCATCTGGAATCAGACGCCCTATGGTTTCACCCCAAGGGCTTTAGCCCTGAGGAGCCCGTGCTTCTTAGGACCCTCATGCGTGAGATATTTCCTCTTCTTGGCATTTCTCCCCCATCCTCTTCTCTGCTTAGCAAACTCTTGTTTGTCTTTCAAGACTTGTCTCAAATGCAACCTCTCTGAAGTCTTTCATCGCTACACCCATGTGCCAACCCGCCCTGTAGAATTAATAATCCTGTCATCTGTTAAATATAAGTTTATGGCTTGATCTATGTAACACACCACACCGTGTTATGCATATTTTTTATGCCTCTTCCTCCCCTGATAGAATATACTATTCGCCAAGGCGAGGGAACACATCTTATTTACCTCATACCCCTCACGCTAACAACGCTCGGGGAAAAATCTGTTGAATGAATAAAGGAACATGCTTGGTTTTTAAACATTTTCAAAGGGGGCAATTTGCTTTTTTTCAGGTTCTCCTTGTTCAACTGCCAGATATCTATGACTGTGCCTGTAGAGCTGAAAGTACAAGTCTGAGTTTCATAGCTCAGGGACATTCTTCTGCTTCGGGTAAGGAAAGTTTGATGTGGATGTAGGTGGAAATTTCTGTACCTCCATCAGCAGATTAATGCATCTGTGCCTACAAAATTTAATGAGAGCAGGGTACCACTGCAGAGACGGGAGCTTGTGAGAGTGATGCAGTTCTCCTTAAAGCTTTGGTGTAGCCTGAAGAGTCATACTAGCAAGTTGTTATTTATTAGACGTTATTAATTAAGCTGCTCCAGTTAGAAACCTGGAAATGTCCTTGGAACCTCCCTTCCCCCCACTTCCCATGCCTCCTTATCACCAAGTCATGTCATGTCTTCTCCAAAATATCTCAGGTTTGTCCACTGTTTTTCATCTCTGCCATTGCCCTGTTCCAAGCCCCTATCACTTCCTACCTGGACAACTGCCAAGGCCTTCAAGTTAGTATTTCTGCTTCTTGTCTTGCCTGCCTCCCATCCTGTCACTCCCTGGCCTACTACCTTTCAATGGCTGCATTTCGCATAATCCTTTACACGGCCTTGTGTGGTCTGGCTCCACTTTCTAACTGAATATACTAGCCTTCAGGTCCTTGAACTTGCCAAAGTCTTGCCTACTTCAAGGCTTATCCACGTGCTGACTTCTCCTGGGAATACTCATTCATTCTCTTGGATCTCTTCTCAGCTTTCAAAAATCAATTTCAATGGCACTTTCTTGGAGATGTGTACCTGATTTTCCTCTCTACTTCGTCTCTCCTGGATAAATCAGAACCCTGTTATCGTCCTTCCAGATGCCCTGTTCTTCCTTCATGTTAATTATCACAGGTTGCAATTAAATTATTAATGTTTTCATTTGTTTTAGGTCTGTCTCCCCATCCACAGCAATCACAGAAAGGCAGGGATTGTATCTCTTTGTGCAAAAAAGTTTACCTGTTTACCCAGTGCCTAACATACAGGAAGTTGTCAGGAAATATTCTTTGGGTAGTGCTTCAATGAGAAATGCTAGCAGGTCATGTGTAACAGGCCTGTGACATGAAAATCGTTTCATGCAAAAAAATAAATGGTAACCTGAAATGAGACTCAAAGATGTTTATGCACATGGAGCAAGCAAGGGGAAGACTTGAATTATGATATGATATCCCACGGCCTTTCTCCACTGCTATTTGAAAACTAAGAAGAGAACAAGAACAAAAATATTTGTTTTACAGCTCTACCAAGATTCAGCCCTCCCCTTTCTCTCCCCCTTGCATCAAGTACATCCTGTACTTTTGGCAACATGTTGACTGGATATTTAAAAGCTGTGAACTGTTCAGAAAATTTCACATACTGGGTTATGGGCCATGTGTGTTTGATCAAAATTCAATTACTACACTGTACCATACTTGGAAACCTATCATCCCAAGTTATGAAGTATGACGAAATAGGCGAACCTAATTGGTTCAGTATGGGAACAGTATCAACCAAGCTTGTTATGATAAATAGCTTCCTGTGTTAAAGGTTCTCTAGAGCTTATAAGTATCTTGGCTCACCTCCTTCAGTAGAATAGGAATATTGCTCCCAGGGACCCCCTAGATCACTGTCCCTCCAATGCAACAGCAATTCTGAGTTTTCTTCAACTTACTGCCCCTTAAAAAGGAAAACGTTGTTCAGTTTTTCCTCTTCCTTCTCATTTCTTTATTTAGAATTTGTACACCTGGTAATTTTTTTAGTTTTTTTTTTCCTTAGAAAAACAATTTTAAAAATCATGAAGCATTCCAAATTAAAAAAGAAAATACACAACCTCCATCCCCCCAAAAACCAGACATCCTTGTACCTACTACTCAGAATAAACAAATAATACTTTTTTCCTACTTTCATCAGATCTTTTGTTTTTTCTGTGTCCTTTCTCCTGCTTCTTGGGACCGAAAATGGTCCACCATCTACTAAAACACAGTATTTATGAGACTTATAAATTAAGTCCTGAGATACTTTAACATACTTGAATCAAGAGAATGTACATCTCATTACATACATAGAAGTACATGTAAGGTTTTGTAAGTCTTTCAGGTGTTGAAATGGAATCAATGAGAATGCTTGGTTTATATTGTGGATGAGATTACACAGAAGGAGGAAGGTTGTTGAAGGTGTGGGAAGAAAGATCAAGAAATTGCCTTAATAGTTTAGAAAGGATATAAAAATAAAACAAAATATTTTCATGCTTTCTGGTTATCACGGGCATATGTACATATTCTTTCTTTAGAACTGGTGACATTTTGGGTTGGGATAGAAGTATATTCTTGTAGCGATCTCAGTAAAGGGCAAAACAATTGGGTGATTGCCATTTTAACTTCTGAAAAACAATCAGTAACACTGGCATTTTCCTCAGAAGACAGCTTTAAGGCCAGGAAAATTTGCATATATTTACCCTTTATTCAGGTCCAGTACTGGTAGTTGCTTTGAGATTGCTCTCATTTTATTCACCATTTGTATTAGACTATCCTCCTTAACCCATTAACAAAAATACATAATGCTAAACTTGCATTTCTCCCCTGGAAAAAAATTGGTGTTCCATAAAAAGTTGTTTTGGTAAAAAGCGAGATCCTTACTTTGTCCTTGACAATAATTCATCAATCATGAGTGCTGCAATACATAACCAAGACACAGAGAAAGACCCTTGGTGAAGGCAAATATGGAAGCCCACACAAAGGGAAAGTGAGTATACAGTGTGGTTGAGCAGTTTGACATCGCAGTGCTGCCAAGATTAGATTAGAGATGGCCTTGTTCTCTGCAGAACCATTAGGTTTACTTTGGAAATTGCAATTAGCTTGAAAGTTGTGATTTCAAAAACTTGCCTTTCTGTTTTCCTCTATCAGGTGGATGCTAGTATAGCAATCCTTCCGTAATTGCGAATTCCAACAAGTGCTCCCTGAGAGCTGCAAACTTCAAAAAATAGAATGTGACTGTAGGCACTTATTAGCATAAGTGTCTACATAATTTTTTTTACTTAACAAATGTCTGATTTTGGCAAATCAGCTTTTTTTTTTCTTGGTATTGAAATGTGTGATTGAATAGCATGGGAACTGCCAGAATAAATGCTATTATCTATGTATAGTAATTAAGGAAATAGTCCTCGTCACTCTAGTAGGGACCAGGCTCTGCCTGCCTGTAATGAAGTCAAATGATAAAAATTTCTGGAGGTAGCTTAGCTAAAAATAGTTAACAGCATGTGGTTATTCCAGGTGAATAGTAGATAAAATGGAGGGATGCATTCCAAAGAGAGTGGTGAAGAAGTTAAATAACAAAAAAAAAAAAATATATATATATATATCAACTTTTCTAATTGAATGAAATAATTATTTTAGGAAAAGAAACTTGCCAATTTCTCACTTTGGGAAGAGATGTTTCTTTCATAAACTTCAGTGTATTATTTTAAAACATAGTGTCACCAAATACAGGTCAAACTCTACCATAGTAAACATCAATTTTAAAACAACAATTCTCTCAGTAATCACAATAAACATTTTACCGTCATAAAAACAGTACTAGGCTTTGGAAATGGCCATGTTACATAATTTTGAAATGATGCCGACAGAAGGAAAATTCCCCTATGGATTCAGTGTGCTAAAGTGTGCTGTTTGTCGTCTTTTTCTCTGATGTTTTCTATCACTTTCTTGCCTTCTCTCTCTGTGTATTTATCTGTCTTGGCTGCTATATAAAGTAGTCCGCCCTTAACCAAGGGGGATATATTTTAAGACCCCCAGTGGGTGACTGAAATCATGGGTAGTACTGACCATTATATATACTATATTTTTTCCTATACATACATACATACATACATATGATAAAGTTGAACTTATAAATTAGGCATAGTAAGAGATTAATAACAATAATTAATACGAAATAGGACAATTATAACAGTATGCTATGATAAAAGTTATGTGAGTGTGGGCTCTCTTTCTCTCAAAATACCTTACTGTATTGAAATCACCTTTTTACTTAAAGGAAGCACTTTATAGTTTCTCTTTGGCATATCCGAGTTGCCAGCATCACTACTCTTGTGCTTTGGGGCCATTATTAACTAAAATAAAGGTCCCTTGAACACAAGCACTTGCAGTACCAACATGTTGGGTTGTCGGAAAAGTCACGATGCATTTTCACCACGAAAAACATAGAAAAAATACGTCATGACTTTTCCGACAGCCCAATAGTTCATCTGATAACCGAGTTGGCTACTAAGTAACTTATGGTGGCTGGTATGCTGGACAAAGGGATGATTCACATCCTGGGGGGGAAGGTGCAGGATGGCATGAGATTTCATCATGCTACTAGAACAGCGCACTATTTAAAAGTTATAAATTGTTTATTTCTGGAATTTTCCATTTAATATTTCTGGACCAAGGTTCACTGAGGGTAACTGAAAGCATGGAAAGCGAAACCGCAGATATGGGGGGGCTACTGTATCTCTTCGTTTCAAACACGGGAAAGCGGAGCACAAGGGCACTGATAAGTCTTGAAATAAACCTCGTCCTGAAGCCACGAAATATACAATAAACAGTTTGGTTTCTTTAGAAGAAATTGAAGTGGACTAGCGGTGGTCTGCAAAGGAAGGAGGCTGCACTGTGTGAACTATCGTCTTAAAAATTGTTGTGTTCTCTACTTTGGAAGATCTGGTGAAAGGGTTGGCACACTTTTCCTGTAAATGGCCAGGAGCAAATATTCTCAGTTTTGCAAGTCATGCATTCTTTGTCACAACTACTCAGTTCTGGCATTGTAGTACAAAAGCACCACAGATAACATGTAAATGAATGAGTGTGGTTGTGTTTCAATAAAATTTTATTTACGGACACTGAAATTTGAATTTATTATGTATTTTTTCAGGTGTCATGAAATGTTATTCTCCTTTTTGTTTTTCCCCCTAACCCTTTAAAAATGTAAAAATCATTCTTAGTTCATGGGTCAAACTAAATCAGGTGGCAGGCTAGATTTATCCCACAGACGGTAATTTGCTGACTCCTAATCTAGCTGATCATAATTTTTTTAACTTAACAATGTCTGTTAAGCACCCACTTTGACCAAATACTTTTAAATCATTATGATAAATATTGAAATGTAAAAGACATTCAACAAACATTTAACACGTATCTATGGGGCTCTACTAGGTCCCTGGCACAATGCTAGGTGCTAGAGATAAGGTGGAGAACAATATATTTAGATGTTGCTCTTCTCTCATGAGTTTTCATTATAATGGAGCATGAGAAGAGCTATAGCATGGAGATTACAAGGGTTGTGGTAGCACATGACAAATGTAACCTGACTTTGAGTAGCTTTTGGGTTTTTTGAAATGGTACTTTGATCTTCCTATCTCTAATCCTTCCCCTATAACCACTCTCTGGTTATTCTTTTTTTTTTTTAAAGATTTTTATTGGGGAATTGGGAGCGGGGAACAGTGTTGGGGAGTCAGGGAAAGGGAGCACACAAGTTGCCGTTCTTTGGTTCTTCAGTCTAGTTGTGGAGAACGTCACTTCACTGGCCCAAGTTGGTATTATCATTGCACTCTTCCTGGGTGAGGCAGATTGGTCACTGGCCTCTGGATGTCCACTCACAGTGGCTCTTGGCAGCTCACGCTGGCTGCTGGCCACACACAGTAGCTTATGGCAGCCCACTGCAGCAGGGGCTACAGCCTATGAGTCGCCGGCAACTCACGGCAGCCCAGCTCCAGGTCGAGCTGTTGTTAAGCATCTTAGCTGTAGAGGGCAGTGTCACTGGCCCTCATGTGGGATCCGAACCGGGGCCCTGCTGCACAGAGCTGGCGTCCCAAGCCAGTTCTTAACCAACGCGCCACTCAGCCGGCCCTCTGGTTATTCTTAAGGTAGAGTATGGTGATCGTACTTCTCTGAAGACAGGGAAGTAAAACCATACCAAGAACAAATTTCTGTTCCATTAAAAACAAATTGTTGCCCCCTTCATTATGGAAGTAGTACAATTAATCTGACACCAAATGTCAATCTCATCTTTCCAGGATTTGGTGTCCTACAGAGGAGCTAATCTTGGGTCTCTGCTGTTAGAATGTGAGCACTCGGCAGCCGTGCCCTCCAGACCTAACCTGGTGAGAAGAAAAATCTTTCTATGATGTAAAACTCATAAATAACAGCCATCTCTGTCACTTATGGCCACTTACTTTATTTGGGAATGCTTGGAGCAAACTCAGGCATAACTAAGAAAGATGATGACTTATAGTCACACAACAGATCACCTTTTCTTACTGTTATTAAGAACCTCCTCTGCACTGGGAGTCCTCTGATGAGCAGTCATGCAGAAAACAAATATTCTCACTCTCTGGGGCCATTCTGTGAAGTCCTTCCTTACAACTCTCTCCCATTCATCCTTGTTACCAACCCTCCAATCTCATTTCTCCTAAGTCTATGACCATTTAGTTAAGCCATTCAGCACTACTCACAAATTACTATAGGTCTGTACCTCTTCTGTTTCCTTCTAGGCAAAGGAACGATGGTATGTACTGCTTGAGGTTCTGCCTACTGAAAGAATGATGTTTCCTTATGTTCCTCAGAGTCATGCTTAAGTAGGGCATACTGCTTCTGCAGTCCACTTTTAGCTGGTGCATATTCCTGCAGGTTTTTCTACTTCCTCAGGTCGCTTTTCATAAGCAACTCCCCACAAAGCTCTTAGAATGAACTGAAGGAGACATGGCAGTACCTCTGGAGCAGGAGCACTGAGAGTGTGAATGACCTGCCCACGCAGCTCACCACTGCCTTTGCCACCTACTTCAGTCCAATCTCATGTTTAACACTTCCTCTTGGAGGGTGACTGTGCATACTCGATTTTATGGCTTGTTGGATTAGATAATATACAGTTGTTAATGGGCAGCTCAGATCACATGGTCCCTTGGCATTCCCATGGCCAAGCGTTCAGTTTCTATCAGCTAGAAAATGTTTCTCAAAACAGAGACTGTGTATTTGTGGAAGAGCACTTGGCTTTGCTCCAAACCCTTAGGGCTTGTATTTTGATTCTGCTATTGGAGCTGTCTGTCCAGCATCCATCACTCATACACACTTTGAGCACCATGATTTTGCTAGATCCTCTGTCTACACTGTTTGATCCTCTGGACCAAGCTGGAGCATTGTTGCTTGCTCTGGGATCTAATCAAAGTCAATAGTCTTTAGGTGTTATTTGGTAAATGTGTCCAGCAGCATATCCAAATGTGGCGTGAGTTGCCTCCAAAACCCTGAGGGGCCTTCTATGCATCCCCGTGCTGAGGTGGCAGAGCCCCAGATTTTTGTGAGGTTTATCTCACACCGTTTTATGCACACATGTTCTATCAAGGAGCCTAGGATTACAGCTGCTTCTTATTTAGTATGTCTTGAGAATACAATATCATCAATGTACTGAACTACCATGATGTCCTCTGGGATGGTGAGGCAGTCAATGTCCTGTTGACTATTTTTTGATAGAGAGCCAATGCTGCTAAGGTAAATTAGTACAGGTGAGCTGCTTTCCTGCCAGATGAAAGCAAACTCTTCTAGTATTCTCTGCTTATTGGGATAGAGAACAAAGCATTTATCAGATCAATAACTGCATACCAAGTGCCAGGGTCTGTGTTGATTTGCTCTAGCCAAGAGACCATATCTGAAAATGCAATTATAGTTGAAGTGCTGCAATGTGACTGAATTTAAGGCAATCCATTGTCATTCTCCAAAACCTACACTATACATCTTCTGCAATGGCCACAGTGGTGGATTGAATGGGGCTGTGATAAAAATCACCACCCCAGCATCTTTCAAATCTTATTTTTTTAATAGCTTGGCGAATTACTTTAAGGTGCACATCCTTGTAACTATCACATGAGTCAAGAAATAGAACTTTGCCAGTCACCCTAAAAGCCTCTACATGTGCCTCACCCTAATCACAGCCCGCTTTCTCCCTTCAAAAGTAACAGCTGTCCTGACTTCTATGGAGTGATCGCTTCATTGCATTTTTTATGCCTTTATCACCTAAGTGTGCATCCTTAAATATTACAGTTTAATTATGCTCATTTATGTTTTTAAGTTGCTTTTAATCTAAGGTTCCTTGCTCATACCTCCTTTTATCCTTATAATTTATCCTTGCCCATCTGAACTGTAGAGTTTCTCAAAGTCTGCATATTTTTTAATTGCATATGCATGGAGTAATTTAATGTGCTTCTTCCCTTTGTATTTCCTGCAGATTGGCAGCTGGAGCCAGAGGCCTGATTGACTCAGGTTCAATCCCTTTGCCAATACTATGGGTGATGCTGTGTTCTTTCATTAGAAGACACATAATGTCTATCTGATTTTCACTCTTTTTATGATTTCAACAGCTGGTGATGCTCAAGGCCTGGACCCATTCATTTATCATGTTTCAAATTGTGATATTCCACCATTTTGTTTTCATAGTAGCTGGAATAATTTTAATGAAGGGCTACTTCCCCTTATCTATTATTTGGTTAGCCAGTTCATGTAGAATAAGCACGATAAATGCTTGATTCTTTCCTTTTGTTTATCCAGTTCTCAAGGAAGTGAATTGAGTTCTTTTTCATCCTCAGAAGGTGCCCAATTGGTTGTTTTTTTTCTTTTACTATTATTATAAGCTCACAGATTTAAACATATTTGATGAGTTACAATCTATTGCAGTTTTTATTGAAGCTGAAATTGTCCCATCTTTGGCTAATAGGAGCCTCTTCAAGTTCACTCCTGACTCTCTTTGACATGACCCCAGGGGTCTTTGTTAACTTCTTTGCCACCTGGTATGTCAAGGTGCTCTAGGTACAGCTTGCTCATGTTGTTTCCTAGATCTTGGACAAGTCATTTCTCCCCAAATCCCAGGTTTCTTTTTTTTTTTAAGATTTTTATTGGGGAATTGGGGGAAGGGGAACAGACAAGTTGCTGTTGTTTTGTTCTTCAATCTAGTTGTGGAGGACGTTGCTTCACTGGCCCAAGCTGGCACCATCATTGCGCTCCTCCCAGGCGAGGCAGATCAGTCGCCGGCTTCTGGACCGCCGCTCACTGTGGCTGCTGGCCGCTCACGCTGGCTGCTGGCTACACACGGCAAGCCCATGGCAACCCACTGCCACAGGGACTGCTGCCTATGCCGTCGCCGGCGACTCACGGCAGCCCAGCTCCAGGTGGAGCTGTTGTTCAGCATCTTAGCTGTAGAGGGCAGTGTCACTGGCCCTCATATGTGGGATCCGAACCAGGGCCCTCCGGCGTCCTAAGCGAGTTCCTAACCATCGCGCCACTCGGCCGGCCCTCAATGAGAAATGATATTTTAAAACTACCATCTGGGTTCTAGGGATGTTCATTATTACTGGGTTGGTAATGGGTTCTAGTTCATATTGATATTTTCAATTTAAGTTCAGGCTACAGGGTTTTCTACTTCTTCTATATTGCATCTGTACCTCCTTACTTTCACACTGAGAATCCTGGTTCTCAAGGACATGATAGACTTAGAACATCCCCTAATTATTCATTTGCTTTGTCCCACATTACACATATAATAGTGTCAGAACAGCAATACTAATACTACCACCATTATTTATGATTACTGAAAATATAATTTTAAAAAATTTTCATTTCCATATGTTATTTCCATCTTCCCCATTTTTTACTGGTTTTACTATATCTAATTTTCAAGTTACATAGCTATCATGTGCTATAATCTCTCCATTTTAACCCTCATTTAATCTTAGCTGTTCAATTAAGTATATATTAAATCTTACAATCACTTTTTTTTAGCTGAGCCACTCTGCCACCTGTTGGCAACTCATCAGCAGCTCAGCTCGGGCCCATGTGGGAATCGAACCAGCTACCCGGTTGCTCAGAGCTTGCACTCTTGAGCGAGCTCTTAACTAGCTGAGCCACTCGGCTGGCCCTTACAATCACTTTTAATGTCAATGTTTCTCCAGTCATTTTTGTTGTCTATTGGCCAAAATAGTGCTAACCAGTAGAATTTTCTGTGATTGTGGCTAGTGGCTACCATATTGGTAAGCTCAGCACTAGTAGATTTCTTAGGAAGTGTCCATGGGAACAATATTCCTTGAAGTTTTTGCATGTTGATAACAGCTTATCTGTACCTTTTCTATTTTTAGGTAAGTTTCATTGTATTTAAATCTTGAGTTTACATTTTCTTTCTCTGAGCATCACAAGTATGTTACTTCATTTTCTTCTGGCATAAAATATGGCTGTTGAAAAATCTAATGATAATGTAATTTTTCCTTATAAGTCATGCATGCTTTTGCTTAGATGCCTGAAAGATGTTTTTTTTTTTTGCTTAAAGCTCAGTACTGTTTCTAGAATATGTCTTAGTGCTCTGTAGACACTTCATCATAGCCGCAGATGATAATTTCATTAATTGTGAGTGGCACTGTGGGTCATGGATTACCTAGCATCCTGTTTTACACTGGCAAAGCTTTCAGTACTTTGTTCCAGACCAAGGATACGACCGAATCAATCCTCAAATCCAATCTTTGAGATCTTTGAGGTTCTGTTTCCTGAGACCACTTCTGGTACCAATTTCTGTATCAGAGTTTAGTTAAAAGGCAGAAACCATACCAATAATTACAACAAAGAGAATTTATTATAAAACAGAGACAATAGCTTTAAAAATGGCATGACCATTATTGATATATGTTCTCAGGTACACAGTGTGCTCTTTGAAGATGTAACTTAAAATGTTTTTATTTTCTATTTCAGGAAAGATTTTAGTATTTGGTCTGTTCTCCCACTGTGGGTTTCTTCAGGGATTTCTATTATCCATATGTTGGATTTTGTTTTCCTGTCTTCAATATTTGTCATTTTTTCTTGACTTCTATTTTATTTTTCCTCATTTCTTTTTATCCTCCATTTTAAAGGCATTACTTGTTGTATTTATTTATTCTTATCTTTCCCCTATAGGAATCTTCATATTTAAAAAAATTTTTTTTACTTTTATTGGTAATTTTTCCTTGAGTTCTGTTGCATTACTTCTGAGTTTTCTTAATTCTGATTTATCTTATTTTCCTTATATTATATAATTTTCTATTTTTTTGTGTGTGAGGTTAACTTCTTTTTACAAATTTTTATTAAAATATAGCTAACACACAATATTATATTAGTTTCAGGTATACACTATAGTTATTAAACATTTATATACCTAAAGAAATGATCACCATAAGTCCATCAACCATCTAACACTGTTCTATGCTATCAAAATATTATTGATTATATTCCCTATGCTGCATATTACATCAGGTGTACAGCATAGTGGTTAGACCTTTATATAATTTGAGAAGTGATCCCCCTAACTAGTGTAGTACCCACCTGGCACTACATATATTTATTACTTTATTATGGACTATATTCCCTATGCTTTACTTTACATCCCATTGGCTATTTTGTAACTTCCATTTTGTATTTCTTGATCCCTTCACCTTTTTCACCCTGCCCCCAACGCTGCTCTCACCTATCAACCTGATAGATCTAGTACCCATCTGACACCTTATGTAGTTATTACGATATTATTGACTATACTTATGCTATACCCTACATCTTCATGACCCCTGTGTAACAACCGATTTGTACTTCTTAATCCCTTCTCCTTTTTCACCCACTCCCAACCACCCTCCAGTCTGGCAACCATCAAAATGTTCTCTGTACCTGTTTGTTTCTGTTTTGTTTGTTTATTTTGTTCTTTAGATTCTACTTATAAGTGAAATCATATAGCATTTGTCTTTCACTGCCTGACTTACTATACTCAGCACAATACACTCTAGGTCCATCCATGTTATCGCAGATGCCAAGATTTCATTCTTTCTAATGGATGAATAATAGTCCATTGTATGTATGTGCCACCTCTTCTTTATCCATTCATCCATTCAGGGACACCCAGGCTGCCTTCATTTCTTGGCTATTGTAAATAATGCTGCAATGAACATATGGATGAACATGTCCCCTCAAGCAGTGTTTTGGGTTTCTTTGGATAAATACTCAGAAGTGGGAATACTGGGCCTTTCTTTGTCTCTTTTTTTAGCTTTTGTTTTCAAGTCTATTTTGTCTGGTATAAGTATTGCTATCCCAGCTTTTTGTTTGTTTGTTTGTTTCCATTTTCATAAAATAACTTTCCATGCCTTTCAGTCCATGTGTGTCTTTTGATCTGAAATGAGTCTCTTATAGGCAGCATATGTATGCATCTTATTTTCTTATCCATTCAGTCGCCCTGTGTCTTTTGATTGGGGCATTTAATCCATTTACATTTAAAGTAATTATTGATAGATATGTAGCTATTGCCATTTTATTATTCATATTTTTTATTTATTTATTTTTTTCATCTTAAAGAAGTCCCTCTAAGAGTCCATGTAATACTGGTTTGGGGGCGATGAACTCCTTTAGCTTTTTCTTGTGTGGGAAGCTCTTTACCTGGCCTTCAATTCTAAATCATAGCTTTGCTGGGTAAAGTAATCTTGGTTGTAGGGCCTTGCTTTTCATCGCTTTGAACATTTCCTGCCAGTCCCTTCTGGTCTGCAAAGTTTCTGTTGAGAAATCAGCTTATAGTCTAATGGAAGTGCCCTTGTAGGTAATTAACTGCTTTTCTCTTGCTGCTTTTAAGATTCTCTCTTTGTCTTTAAACTTTGGCATTTTAATTATGATGTGTCTTGGTGTGGGCCTCTTTGGGTTCGTCTTGTTTGGGACTCTGCACTTCCTGAGCTTGAATATGCATTTCCTTCACCAGGTTAGGAAAATTTTCCATCATTGTTTCTTCAAATAGGTTTTCAATTCCTTGCCCTCTTTTTTCTCCTTCTGGTACCCCATGATGTGGATGTTGGTATGCTTGATATTGTCCCAGAGGCCCCTTCAACTGTCCTCATTTTTTTGGATTCTTTTTTTCTTTTTGCTGTTTTGATTGGGTGTTTTCTGTTACCTTATCTTCTAAATTACTAATTTGATCCTCTGCTTCATCTAATCTACTGTTAATTCCCTGTAATGTATTCTTCATTTCAGTTATTGTATTTTTTATTTCTGATTGGTTCATTTTTATGTTTTCTATCTCCATTTTTATGTTTTCTGTCTCTTTGTTGAAGCTCTCCCTGAGGTCATTGAACTTCCTTATAACCAGCATTTTGAACTCTGCATCTGGTAGGCTGCTTGTCTCCATTTTGTTTAATTCTCTTTCTGGAGCTTTGTTCTGTTCTTTTATTTGGGATGCTTCTTTGTGTTCCCATTTTGGCTGCCTCCCATTCTTGATGGTCAAACCATTCTGATTATGACTGTATTTTTACTGCTTATATGGTAACCATTTAGTGTTACTATTTGATATCTGCCATTCTGGAATCTTATTATCACCACTGAACTCAGAGAACCTATTTCAATAGCAACATCTCCTACAGAGGGCAGGCACTAGAGTGTTTTAAAGGACATTGGTGCTTCATGCAGATGTACTTCTTGTGTCTTAGTTAAGGGATCACTCTTTGGACCCTCTAGGCAAACATAATTAGATGGTGAATGAGCAAGTCATAAATAATAATTCCATTTCAACATTATTATCTTTCTAAGTCTTTGTTTCCCCCCCACACACACACACACATTATATCAAAGAATTTAGACATTTCATTTCAATCCCACTTGGAGTAGGTTTCTATTGAAACCAGATTTCAGTTGATCAACTGAGCAAACAGATACATTGTCTTGAATTAGATCACTGAATTAAAAATCTCTAGTAAATGCATTCAGGTTGATAATTACTTCTCATTGACCTAGACCTTCCCCGATCTGAGTCAATTATCATGCATATTTCCCAGGTTTCTACAGATATAAATAAGCAGGAAATTGTAACTATTTTAATAGGTAAACTTTCTTCACTTGTCTCCCTGAGGCATAATGGTATTTGACTTTTTAGGTCAAGAGACAATGAAAAGTGTTATGGCGGAATATGAAGTTAACTGGTATCTCTTGCAGATAGATACCTCAGGTAAACTTAGTGCAGGGTCTCCACACGAAGCAGAGCCAGCTTTATGAGATGGGGAGGAATGACTGCTTCTTCTGACAAGTGAGGTTCAGTGGATAATGGGGGCTCCAGGGGCTCATATTCATCTGAATTTACCCAAATGTTCTCATCTCAGTTTCCAGGCTTCCACTCTACCCTAATCAAAATCTATCTTGATCATAAATGACCTGGTGAGGCTGTGAATTCAATTTAATTTGCAATTCAAAACTCTCATGATCAGCCTTGGCATCTTATTTTTGGGCATGTCATCATAATGGCTTTAAGAAATTAGAGATTGTTTGATGTGGTTACAGAAACTCTCCAATCCTTTAATTTTGCCTAGAGCATATAATTTAAAGAAATGAGCTTATACCACCTTTCTTTAAGCTCCCCAGGGCTTCAGTATCCAGCTTGCCCCATAGTGCTTGTCTGCCCCATTTTTATCATACTAATCCACCAAAATGCTTGCCTTCAATAGGAACTTAATTAAGTCCTCCAAATATGAGATAATTTAAGTAACTATTTGCAGCTGTGCCACGGACTGCCAGTTCCCATTTTTCAGTGGGAACGGATCATCTCTGCCTTCAAATCCAACCAAATCAGATAACCACTCCCAAATCCTTGTTGTTTAGATTCTGTTGTCTATAATCACTTCCAGTTTCTGAAACTATATTAGTCAGGGCTCAGTATTGGAGATAGAAAACACCCTAGGTATTTTAAACATGAAAGTATTTTATATAGGAAATTGGGTGCTTTAAAAAATAGTTGAAAATGCTAGAGTAGCATGAATCAGGAGACTACCACTGGCATGATTAAGTTCAGTGCTCGTCCTTATAGATGCTATTCAGAGATTAGATAGTTAATGTTAGAAAGCCTCTTCCTCTGCCACTATTGAAACTTTCTTGACACTTATAAAGGTGTTAACCAGGCACTGAGTCTGGCCACCACTGCTCCCCACCTGATTTTTGATGCTCATGTTTTCACAAGCTTGCTTGTTAGCAGAGATAGCAACAAGAAGGTAGCCTTTGTTCCATATTCATCTTCCAAAACTTTTCTGAGTGTATTAATTGGCAGAACTAATTTGCATATAGAATTCTAGCTGCAAGGGAGTCTGGGAGATGTATTTTTTTTAACCTTCAAGGCTCTCCAAGAAGGTGAGCATGGATACCATCCAGTATACCAAAAAACTAAATGCTTTTTTTTGGGGGTTTTTTTGGGCTTATTTTAGTCAGTTTCTGTTGCTGTGTACAAAATGGGAGATAAGTTGTAGTGAAGCAAAGAGTTAATGGAAATGAGTCTGTATAAACAGCAAAAATAGCATACTCTTTTTAAAACGTTTGTATATGAAAAAGAGAAGTATGAAGATGGTAATTGGTGGGACAATTCAGGAAAGGAACAGTTTCTATTCAGATGTAAGAGATTTAAGCATTATTATTGGCCAACTGAGAGGAAAGAGTAGAGAAGTTTGAAGATTTAGAATAGGGCACTAGAGGCAACTGATGGAACAAGGTCTAGAGGAGGCGGAAGGTAGGAATCAAGGTCACAGAACTCAAGGTTTTTTTCCAAACAAAGAAGCAAGGGGAGATGCTTTACTCTACAGAGAGCTTTGCCAGGACCTTCAACATGAAAGGATGTAACACATGCAAGGACCCTGCCAGGTGTGAGGAATCAGGGAGCATGGTCATAGGTAAACACCTGTCTGCATCAGTCATTCAAGAGCAGTTTGTGCAAAATAAATGACTAGATATGCATGTAATTTCAGTTTTTACAAATGAAGAACTTCTTATGGGGCATCTCACCTATTGAATACTTTAAACTGCTTGTTGTTAGATATGTACTTAGAATAGATGAAATCCAACCTGCGTTGTAGAAAACATGAACACTGTTTCACAACTACTGTGAAAGGAGCACTCTTCGCCCTTGTAAATGTGTGAAACCAACTAACGTTGGGTCAGTGGACTAGTCAGGATTCGAAACTGCTCTACTCAAGCCTAGTTCTTACACAGAATCACAGAATCCTTTGTTTTTGCCAGCCAGCAGATCATAACTTAAATCTAGGTGTGATTGATGTGACCCTTTGTAAGCCCCCTAAAAGTAAGTTAGCTTTGGTTGAGGCAAATAATATATCAATGAGGTTATATCCACTGTAAAAATGTCTACCTTTAGGAGTGAATGTAATAAAAACAGATATTTTGAACTATGCAAAAAGACCCAAACTGAGTGATTAGGGCAGAATGCAACCTGCATTTCACATCTGTCTTTTGCTAGAGTTGCTAGTTTTATAGCACCTGGGCAGGGCTTTTGCATGTCAGGGAAAGTGGAAAGCAGAGTAAGTCAGTTCTCTCACTCTAGTTGATGAGACTGGGTATTTCCAGGTGGCGAGCAGAGGCGTGAAGGCTGAGCTGACTGCTTGAGTGGAGTGGTAATTTGGAGGGAGCTTTCCAAGAGAAAGTAAGATTTTCCATTTCCCTCTTCTTCTTCTTTGGTCAGTCTTAGTGTCAGGAGGTCACTTGGGTAGGCCCTAAACTTATCCATATAACCTCGTCTTTATCCCTCCTACACCCCCATCATCGTAAATAAACCTGTAATTCAATTAAGAGTGGTTTGTGCAAATGTAATGCCAATGTGTTCTCAAGATAGGCCCTGAGCAACCCTTGGGCAACCAGCAGTTGCCCAAAGCTCTTCTTATGAGTATATAACTAGTCAGTAGCTACTGCAGTCTTTGATCACATATGCATGTTCTGAAAACATGCCTTATTCTGAAAACAGTTTAAAAATACTTTCCTGTAATGTGTTAAAACTTTGGCCTATGATTGCCCCTTCTCCCTGATATGCCTTTCACTGCCTCAATTTGCCAAGATCTGTCCTATTTCTTACCCACCCAAATCTAGGGTCCTTTTTAAAGATGAGTCTTACCTGTGTCACTTTTTCTCAGGGCTCTGCAAGGTGACTGGCTAGCAAATTTAATTAACTAATGCACAATAAAGTCTCATTGGCTTCATGCATCACTCTTTAAGGATGACATTTGCATTTTAAATGAAGCTTCTTAGACTGTCAAGCTTAGCAAGTGGCATATATATCATCAGGACAAATGCACTGATTTCACAGAGGAAGCCACCAAGGCTCTGAGGCCTCACAAGACTTGCTGGGGGCCTCAGGGCTAGTAAGAGGCAGAGCAAGAACTGGAACTGGTTTGAGGTCTAGTGCACCTTGGACCATTGCACACAAGCTCTCACGACATGGTTAGTTAAGAACAGAACTTTTAGGCACCCTGAAGAAAAATATTTTGAATTATGTGTTGATTTAGTATTCAACATACCTTTACATACAAAGTTACCACTCTTTACCTAGAATTCCTATTCTCACCAGTATTTATCTCTGTGCTTAGCACTGAGGACTATAATTATTTCTTACTTGTATATCTTTCTAATTGGACTCTGAGACCCCAAGGACAAGGATTGGGCTTTACTTGTGATTGTATCCCAGGCCAAGGTAGGACAGATTGGGGGATTCACATGTTGCTGAAAGGACGACTCAACAATGAATGGTGGCCAGCAACAAGGCTAGAATCTTAGGTACCACACTTTCATAGTTCTAAACAAAGTTGAGGCCTATTTCCTAACATTCTTCAAATGACATCAGATACTCACCTTCCTCCTCTATGTTTTCTTAAGGCTGGTTGCTGGATGTAAATAACTTTTACTTTTGTGTCATTTCACTGTCGTACACTGATACTGTTACCTTTCTAGTTTCTTCTATTCCATACATCTCCTTTCCCTCATACGGTTAACATCTTCCTTTTGCTAGATTGAGAAATGACATACTTAACGAGTACCAGATTAATCTGTTCAAAATTTTTTTTCTCAGCTAGGGATAAAAAAAGCCTTTTGAAGAGCCTTCAAATCAACAGTAATTTCAAATTTTCACAACACAAAGAGGCAGAGCGCAAAGTGAATTTGACACTTTGAAAAATGCAGTAAGCCTCCCAGTAGACAGATGAACATGCTTCTACTTCATGAATGCTTGTTTCAAAAGTATTCCATAAATATCGATGTCAGGGTTGTTAAGTAATTAATATTAACCTATTGAGAAAGCGTTTCTTTTCTACGTGGTTGATTTCCAGTGGGGAGACTAATTAAATATTAAAAACCATGTGAGATGTTTTCTGTAATTACAGTTTCTAGCTGTATTTACAAATGAAGGGTCTACATGCAGAAGGAAATAGTAATATGGTGTCAATCCTTTTTATTCCTATACAGGATATATAGATTTTTTTTTTCAGTCTGGAACTTCTCAGCCCAAGCCTTTCATTACCCTTCACAATTGCCCTCATGGACTCTTCCCTAATTATATCATGATTTAAAAGCTTACCGTTCTACATTTTTATGCCTCTCTGTTTTTTAGGTTTTATCTCCAATCATCTTGGGCTATTTGTCAATTCCTATTACTTATGTTATTTATAGAATAAACTCATTGTGTGTCATCTATATGACCCATCCCCAGTAGTTAACTGAGTGCTTAGACCTTGGGGCTTGGGGGAAATCACATCATGTAAATAGCTTATATAATCTGAGTGTTATCTGGGGGCATCCTTGCCCCTTAACATCTTCCTAAGATTAACCTGAACCACATTCCACACCTCATGGTAAAGCCTAATGTCCTCCCCAGCATTTGTGCAAATTCTCAAGCACCTTCATCTTTTATAGGCATCTCTGAATCCCATCTCATATTTCTACTCAATTTTTATTTTCCATTCTGCCTTTTTGTGGCTGGTCATTTCTTTTCTTCAATTTGATATTGACCCCAAAAGAATTCAAACATTTTTTGCCACACACATGCATATACATATAAATAATACATACATGCATGTAAACATATACATGTGTTTCACAAAATATGGTGAATGTTGCTGCCGAGTGCCATCCAACAGAAAGGCAGGGATCTTCAATACGGGAAGCGTTGCATCAAACCTTAGTAACAGTGTGTGACAAGGTTCAACTTGTTTGGTACAGTCAGTTGGGTGTGAGCTACAGTTGAGAGAAGGTGTGTTTTTAAGTGTGCTGTAAATCATGGATCACAAACAATGCATTAACATGAAATGGGCAAACGGTTTCATCCTCCATCATGATAACACTGTGTCACACATTGCTTCAGGTACTGCAATTTCTGTCAAATGAAAACATTATAGTGTGTCCCCCTCTATCTTATTTACCGGATCTGGCACCACACAACTTCTGGCTCTTCCCCAGAGTCAAAAGGACCATGAAAGAAAAATATTTTGAATCCATTTAAGACATTGAGGCAGCCATGACAGTGAAACTAAAGACACTCACGAAATAGGACTTCCAGAACTGCTTCAGAAAGTGGCAAGTTTGGTGGGATAAGTGGGTTCGAAGCAAGGAGGGGATGTATTTTGAGGGGGATTGATGGTAATGTGTCTTTTACAGTAATAAATTTTATTTAAGCATTCACCATATTCTTTGATACCGCATATATACATATACATACGTGGGTGTGTGTACATAAAATTTATTTTTAAATCACCAAAGACCTCTTTATACATGGCAAACTAAGGTTTGATAAGACAAATGGGAGATACAGCAATACAGATAGATTAAAATAAAACTTAAAAGTTTTATTTTAATCTATCTTAAAAGTTCTTCTACTCCCTCATCTGCTTGCCCATTGTTTCCCTTCTTTATATCCTTCTTTCTCCTCTGCCCTCTTCCTCTCAGGAGCAAAGAGGCTTTCTCAAATTATCCCCAGTGTCTATGCAGAGTCATCTAACTCTCCCCACCCTATTCCAAATCTCTACAATTCCTGGCTTTTCTTTGTAAATGTAAGAACTCTGTCAAAGTATAAAAATCATTGCATGTAAGAGCCCACACCACTACGTTCTTTGATAATCCTCATTCCCTGCTGGGGGGGATGGGTCATGGCTGTTTTGAACTCTTTCAATTACACTTAAACATTTCAAGCAGAAACCATCAGATACTTTCAGATCTTCCTAATCACTCAAGAGCACATGAACAAGGCAATTCTCTGTTTTGCTTTTATTTTTCTTTATGTATTTAGCTTTTGCTGTAAAAATACATCACACTTTTGGTGATTTCAAATTATTGACCTTAAGAAATAATCAAAAGGAAAATTTTTAGAAGCATCCTTACTGACCTTGCTAAATATTTATATGAATTAAATGGATTCAAGCAGAATTGTTTCTGATGCAGAGAACCTTGAGTTGTTTTTAGCATATAAAAAGCTATGACTTTCATGTGTAAGTTGAAAGGGGATTAGATCTGCTGTGTTTAAAAAAGGGAGAAATAACTTTGAATAAGACATTTACCTTATATGGAGAAAATGTTTCAAAAACAAATAAAAATTGCTCATAAAAAACCCCCTGCCTTTTCTTCTCCAAAAACCAAGGAGGGGATTAATCTACTAATGGGTTAGAAGCCCTACTTCCTTCCATGTAAGGCAGAATCCTCAATAGCTGCACACTTGATGACTTACCCAATCAATATCTGCAACAAGGACAATCACTCTTCAGACTTGTTCACCCACGGTCACAAAGCTCAAGCACTCTTATGTACAGGTCCCCCTTACGAAGTTCAATGTCGTTAGAGAGTGCCTAAATCTCTTTGCTCAGTGCATTGGACCAGGCATGATGACTTTCCTGATAAGAGCTTACTTAACTTTAGGTTCATTTAATACTTTACGTAGGAAAGTAAGATTACAAACTAGAGTCTTTCCAAGTGTTTACAGATTAATAGACATTTTAGATGTTTGCTAACTAGACAAATACTATTTAAGGAAAAACCACATGTAGACATGGGTGGTGTAGCCTCTATGTCAAAGTAGAAGTGGATGCACTGTTGATGAGCAGCAGACCTTAAACATTTTTAGGGGCAGAAGGAATTCACTTACACTGAAGTAACTCCTAAATCTTTTGCTAAGTTATTTGTTCACCCATGTAACATATTTTTATTGAGTCCTTTGTGCCAGTGACTGTGATTCAAAAGAGACACAAATTCCAAAGATGAATTAGGATTCTTGGTTGCAAGTATAAGAATGAAATTCAAATGTATTAAGCACAAGAGGGAATTTATTGGCTTATATACCTGGGAAATGCAGAATGTGCTTACTTTTCTGTACTAGACCCAAAGGGCTAATATGTTATTTGGGTTTTGTTTCCATATTCTACGTGTGCTTCCCAGTCTAGGGTTAGCCTAACTCCATGGAAATGCTCTCTTCATGAGGTGGGAAAGATAACTATTGGTGGTCCAAGGCCTGTATCATTACAGCATTCAACCCAAAGGGAAAAGAAGGACCTTCTCTTTCTGGAATGCATATATTAATATCACAGAAAGACTCTGTTCAATAACATGCCCATGCTTAGGTCAGCCACTGTTGTCAAGAGGATATGGTACCAGAATCTTCCTGGGTCACAGGCCAAGCTTGCTGCTAGCAAGTAGACAGGACACCGTGATGAATACTCTTCACCACATGGGTGAAGGCATGGCAGTTCCCTAATGGAAAGAATGGTCCTGGGCAGACAAATATAAATGATGCCCACAATAAAAGATGTAATGCCTTCTTCAAGAAACTCTGAATGTGGTGAAGGAGACAGGCATATAAACAACTGCAATAGACACATGAATGCTAATACAGTGCAGATAAGCACAGAGCACTATGTGAACACAGAGTGGAGACCTATAACTCACGTTGAGGGGATAAGTGATGGTTTCCTAGATAGTACACGCTTTGGTCGCGTCTTGGTGGACAAATAAATAGGAGTTATCAGGTATATAGTGGAGTGCAGAATAGACTTCTCAGCAGTAGAAACAGCATAAATGACAGCAGGCAGATGACAGAGATCCAATGAATATTTGCTAACTGAATAAATGAATGATTTTCTAGAATTGCCATTTCTAGGGTCATTTTTGATATACTATTTATGAAATTCAGTGAACACCTTCAGATTTTACTGTATTTCTCTGCTGGTATTAATGCTTTAGTCTCTTGCTTTTAATGGCATCTCTCTTGCCTGGTTCTCTTCCTAGTTCATTCACGCAAAGAATTGCTCAGGTCAAAATGTTTGTAGCAAAGAAGACTCTTTCACTTTTCCTTATGTGCATCAAGTCCTTCAAAATACATTCTGATTTTCATCAATTCTCAACACTTGCACTTCTGTCACCCTGGTCCAAGGCTTCATTATGCCTCATGGGGACCAGTGAAATGGCCCTGCATCCGTTCTTCCTGCTTTCTCTTTCATTTCTCTCCTGTCATCTTCCCACAAGGTAGCCAGAATAATTTTTAAAAATGGAATCCAGATCATATTCCTAGAGAAAATGAAGTGTGCCAACAATGTGGTATCTAGGGGAAGAATATTCCAGATAGACAGAATAGCAAGTACAAAGGCCAAAAGTTGAGAGAATATTTGGAGTGTTTGAGTAACAGAGGAGAGGTCAGAGGACCGTGTTACAGTGAGCCAAGGGGGCTATGGCTGGGATGGGGTCTGTGAGGCCTTGTCCATTTCTTCCTCCTGGTGCTCCCTTCCCTTACTCCTCCAGCTTGCTCTCCAGTGTCTGATTCTTACAGCGTGTGAGCAAGGGAGGGGAGGAGAGATAAAGGAAAGAAAAGCCTTATTTGAATTTGTTGTATCATAGGCTGGCCCCATGCTCTTGGGCCTGAGAGATGTTTAATGTTGTCCCTTTTTCCTGTGGAATGCTTTCCAGGGCTCTGCTGGAGGTTCCCAGTGAGGCCTTCCAACTGCAATTGTAATGCACATTTTCTTTTGGCTTGACTGTTCTCCTTTCTGCAGAACCTGGCTCAACAGGGGCCACTCTTCTTAGGCACACACTTGTTAGAGTCCCCTCACCCAGGAGGTTCCCCTAGATAAGACTTAAAAGGTCTGCAGCTCAGCCTTCTTTTCAGCATTGACATGTCTGTTCTCTGGGAAATACTCTTCCCTTGTCCCATAAAATTAAGGGTGTGCAGGGTTTCCCCCAGGTCAGCAGCCCTCTCCTGACTCCACTATCAAAGTGGCCAGTTGTCCCATGGCTCCTCTTCTAGATTTCCCAGCAGGAGTCAGAGTACAAGCCATGGTTGCTCTTGCCATGTGACCCAATGAAAATCACCTTCATTTGGCTTGAAATGAAGGAAATAGGCCCCTCTGTTGTCTCTCCATCTTCACCAACTCACTCCTTTATAGAAAGGGGTAGCAACTCAAAGCCATGTTCAAAAAGTTCTAGATTCTACATGCCAACTACAATAGAAAAGAAGAAGGCTATCAGTTTTAAGGGTGCTGGGTATACTTTCTACTTAGTTATTTCAAGGTTAGGAAGAATCACTTATTCAGTTTGTTTGGACATGAGACAGTGACAGCTCTTTCCTAAAATAGATGAAAAGAATGCTGTTGAAAAGAGAATTCTGACCTTAATTTGAGAAAGGTGCTATTAAAATCCTGAGTCAGTATTTCAAATGACATATCTAAAGAGATGTACTAGGCAGTCATCTAGCTTTAGTTCTTAAGACTGATGATCTCTTTCACATAGACCGCCAGGAAGAAGGAAATGCAAGAATGAAGAGGTTCCCTTGCTCATGATCATGGCTCTCAGAACTCTCATACTCATCAGGAATATTTCTTTATCAGGGAACTGTTAGATGGAAGAATAGTAAAGGTTACTCAGGCAGTGATTGTTGTTGTTGCTGTTTTTTCACTGTATAAATAAAGAACATTTATTTACTCAACAAATCCTTTTTGAGTGGCCCCATGTGTTAGGAGCTGAAGAGAGAATAATAAAGAAGACACTAAAAGGGGGCTTATATAATCCACTAGGAGATAAAAAGAAGAACGCTGATTTCAGTGTTACTTTGCTATTTGAATTAGCCAAACGAGATGCTTATAGAAATCTGTAGCAGGATCTATAGTGTTTCTCAGAGAAATTTTCCCTGAGGAGGAACAGTGATTTTGTATTTTACTACAGATAGGCTTCCAGACATTCTGAATTCAAAAGGCAATGAAAAATGGAAGAAAAAAAAAGAAATAAATGGGTAGGAATCACTAGGAACAAATATTAGATTCAATAATGCCATAAATTATCATTGTTATAATAATTTTTATAAATAACATTTATTAAGTAAGGACTTACTATGTGTTAGATCCTACACCAACCACTTTCATGATTATGTTATTTAATTTTCATAACAACACTTCAGAATAAGTATATTATTATCCCCATTTTATAGATGTGAAATTTGAGGCACAACTAGTAGGTGACAGAGCCAGATTTGAAGATGGCACCTTGGTCTTAACCACTGCTTCATGCAATCGAGGATGAAAGTGCATTACGCAAATACTCCGTCTTCAATTCTCCATCGGAATCAGTAGTAAATGGAACCCATCCTCAGGGGGTTTTTGCAGATAGCCCATGGTTTGTTGGTCACAGGGGAAAAGCTCCTAGCCCTCAACTGTATTTTGTGATTTGTCATGGTGCATAAATATTGAGAATCTAGTAGACTTTCTCCTGGAACATCTTTATTCCATTAATATTATCATCCTTGCCTGCTTTGTGTTTGAAAATCAGTGACATTCTGTTGTAAGCTTTTTGTCTTAACTTGTCTTAAATGAAATCATACTGAAGAAAGTAAGGCATTTGGAAATGATGAGCTTTAGGAGAATTGTCCAGGCATCTGGGAGTATCAAAGCCTTCATTGCCTGTGGGATATGTAAGCCCCAAATGCATGGCTCCTTTTACAAAGGAGTCTCTCCCTTTCCCAGCAAAACTGAGATCCTCTCTATGAACATTTCCTTGACTGGCTATCTCCCACCACTGCTCTAGTCACAAGTGGAAAGAAGCCCACGGCCCCAAGATGAGATGCTGAGAACCCCCTGCTGTGCACTTGACCATGTGGAGTTGAATTTGAGCAATATCTGCTAGAAAAGAAGAACAGGACCTCATGCTGAGAGAAAGTCTCCCAAGTTGAGTTGGCTCTCTGGAAAACAACTGGATATGGTATTTGTCTTTATTACAGTTTCCACAGACTAAAAAAAAAAAAAAGTTTATAAAACAAAAGCCACATACAATTTGGTATGGTAACATTTTTTAGAATTTTGTTTTTGCACAGCGGAAACCAGGGCTGATGTGGTCATGGTGGAACTGGAGCCAGTTCTGTTACCCCAAAGCACCTCTCTTAAAACATGAATCTGAGTAAGCCAGGCCCAGTCTTGCCAGGAACAGCCGGCATTGTTTGGCTCTTTGGAGAGACTTCCGGGACAAAATGCTCCAAACAACCAAGCAAAGCCCCACACCAGGCAACAGCGCACCCATGGCACACCCAGCCTCCTATCACTCTGGTTTTCAGAAGTGGAGGGAAACCTCCAGGTCCCCTCCTTTCTTCCAGTCCATTCAGGGTAAATCACAGTCATTGTTTTCTGACAATATCGCCGTCTACACGGTTCTTGCCTTTCCTCTCTACCACTAAGACATCCTGGACCAGTGGAGACGCCTCTTGTTTGCAGTTCTTCAGTTCTCAGTCAAAGATGCCAAATGAAACATCCAAGTTTCCTGATGTTTTGAGCCAGATCATGTGAAAACTAAAGAAAATCTGTGTTCACTGGCTTTGAGAACAGGAGTAACAACTACTTCTTAAGCACAAAGGAAGTGGGTTACAGAAAAGGCCAGGATCATGGCGAGAAAGTGAAGCGTGTAGGAATTTTATTAAAATTTGAGCTTTGGGAGAACTTCTATTGGCTCTGTCTTCATTACCCATATGACTGGGATAATTTATTGTCCCTGTTCCTGCCATTCTTTGGTGAAAATTAAGTTCGCTGCAAGCAAGAATTTTGGGGGAAAGATTTCTTATATTTTGGAGGCTACTGTACTATATACACTTATTTGGATAGTTTTTATACATCTATTTTCCTAAGACAGTGAAAAATGGATACTTTGTTTAATTCATGCAGTGGCATGGTGACTCAGGGCTGGATAGAAACAGAGCCGGCTCTTGACCTTAGGAGCTCACATGTAATAAGTGGGGGGAGATAGACAATAAATACACCTAGAGATAATGTTTTGAGGGAAAATAAAGCAGGATAAGGATGTAGAAAATGAATAGGCAAGGTGGCCAGAGAAGACCTCTTGGAAGAGAAGATATTTGAGCAGAGACCCGAGGACTGGAAGGAGTGAGCTATGCATTGTGCTAGAAGAAGGGCATTCCAAGCAAGGCTGGTGGCCTAAGCTGAGTACAGGAGGGAGAGAGGTGGTGGCCGAGCTTGGAAAGGTAGGCAGAGGCCGGGGCATGAGGGCTCCTGTTGGCCATGATAAGGAATATAGATTTCATTCCAAGTGTATAGAAGTCTTTGAGCAACTTGGTTTACTATCAGCTTATCCTCTACCCAGTTCCAAAAAGAGTTAGAAAGAATTTCATCCATTTATTTGACAGTTATTTATTGAGCACTAGCCATATATCAGGCTGGGTCCCATGCTTACAAAGTTGTGACCTCTGTCATCGAATGAAGGGATAGGAAAATAACATGAACAACCAGAACAAAAGCAGAATGAGGCAAGTTTCTAAAGAGAGAGAGTGATACTACTAACTATGAATAATGTAATAAGGACACAAATCACAAAAATTAATGTTGATTACTATCCATGCTATGCATTATTCCTGTATTTTTATCCCCATGAATCAATGTCTTATATACTATTATTACTGTTCCTATAAACGAGGAAACTGAGGTCAGAAAAGCCAGGTACTAATGCCACAGGCCAGGAAGCAATGAAGGTGAGTAGCCGGGATTTGAATCCAGGTTTGTTGGTCTGATTCTAAAGTGCCGGGTTTACCTACTCAGAGGAAGGAGCTACCATGGCAAACAAAGCTTGGGTAAGTCAGTATGTATAACTGCTGCTTCTAGAAATAAGGTACGTCATCTACCAGACTTGGATCAGACTGCTTTCAGATGTATATTCCCAAGTTAAACAAGTACGGTGTTATTAAGATGGGTATTAAGACCTTTAAAAACAATTCCAAAACACTGTAAGAAGAACAGCCTACAAACAGTTTTTTTCCTACATAAAAATGTTATATAACCTGTAATGATAGTGTTCTATTTGTTCGTTCCTCATTTATTCCTCTCTCCCTGACTACATCATAGCTGCTATAAGGGCAAAAAAAAAAACGTGCTTGTCAGTTCACCATTGTATTTCCAGAGCCTAGCACAGCACCTCGAACGCAGTAGGAGCTCAATTAATATTTGCTGAATGAATGAATTAATTAAACTTCATTTTATTTTTTTCCAAGGCCTGCCTTTGGTGCCATGTACCGCTCCAGACAGCATGCAGAGATGGCAGAGAGTATAATAAACATCCGAGGTAGTTTACAATTCATAGCTGACCCATACTGACCCTTTCTTTAATTAAATCTTTCACTTGTGAATGAATCATTTCTTCCATTAATTAAAATAGGATACACATATGTCTCTGTAAAGTATGTGTCAAAGGAAAGCATTCCACCTAAAATATACAGGAGGCGTTGACCACTGTGGTGAGTCATTCATCATAATCTTCAAAAAAGATTGGCTCTGGAATTAGAACTAGCACAATCATCCCTTATGACCTCAAAAAATATTAGTTGCAGCTCCTCAACCAATCTGTCAGCTCCTGTGTTAATATAGGGAAACACACATAGTGCGAAGCCATAAGAGAAACACTTATTTTGGAGGGCAGAGCATGTGGCCCCGGCACTCCAAGGGATGCCATCCTCTCTAGTCACTGCGTGGAGCCCATGCTCTCAGGAGACTTGTCTCTTGATGGTTAGAACTGGAAGGCAGCCGGGATTGTACTGTTGCAAGGCTCAACGCTTGCTCATCTGGAAGCTAAAATGATAGCTGCAAGAAAACTGATGGTGCTGCCGAAGTGGCAAAAGCAGTTTGAGTTTCCATTCACCCTAATAGTCTCCCCCTGAAAGAAATAGGATGCAAACATCTATTTGCAATATTTAGCTCCAGGAAAACAGTGAGCATATCTAGTCATTGTTCAAAATCTTTTGCCTCAGAGTCAACTATGCACTGCCCAAACTCCAAACTCCTTCATTAAGTACCTTGACATATTTAAAAATCACCACTGGGGATTCTCTGGGCAAGATGAAAAGGAGGGAGGGATCAAGCATTGAGGAAAGTCAGTTTAAAAGTGCCTCAGGTCCTCTAAAACAACTTTTCAATATCCTGCAAGATTTCAAACACAGCAATTCTGAGAAAGTAAAAATTGTAAAACCTATTCTCTCAGTGAAGTGTCAGGTTCCTTAGGAGCAGGAAGGATGAACACTCCCCTGGCACATTTAGGAGGTTGTTTCAGAAGAGGCCAAGTGATAGCTAAACTGGTCATGGCAACTGAATGTATTTTGTTAACATACCTTTATGTGAATACTAACTGCTAGTTTATTTTTCCTTCAAATTAATACTGTAAGGCAAGCATTAGGAGTAGGAATGGTAATGACCTTTGAGATAATTGGGGCTATTTCCAATGGTGGAAAAAAGGTCCCTCCCACCTCCCAAGTGAAGTCACTTGTTCAAGGCCACTCGGCGGGTTAATTCCAGGGCCAGGCCTCCCAACTATGTCTCCAGTCTCATGGTCCTGGGCTCATCCCCTGTGTCTGTACTGAGGGCTGAGCCACTAATGATTTGTTTCCCCAGCACAGTGTTAGGTACACTGCTAGTGAGTTGATTAATACATTGATTCCAGTAGAGTAAGAGATTCAGAATTACTTGACAAATTTCTTAAGTACTCAGGAACAAAAATCAATAGCTTTTCTTAGACTTCAAATCCAAATTATTTGGATTATTTCTGAGATTGGGTTTAGTCACTGTTACGTTATCTGTAAATTTTTTGGTACTTTTCTCCTATTTTCAACACTTCTCTGATACTCATTGGCTTATTTCCTGGAAAAAATATATATATTTGATTTTAACATATAGTAGAGATGGACGACAAAGTTGGATAATTCATTATTTATGTGGTATAGAGTAGTGATTAAGAGCATGGACTCTGGAGTCCAGTTGCCCTGGGTTCAAATGCCACTTTTGACACTGAGAAGATGTGCAGTCTAAGATCACTGATCTTGGGCGTTTTAAATCACAGAGCCTCAGTTTTCTTCTCTGTAAAATGGGGATACAGTTTATAGGATGGTCACGAGGACAAATTGAAAAATCTGAGATTACTCTTAGAGGTTTCGTTTATATGTATAAATGAGTTGCAACAGCCTCTTCGTTGCTGTCCTGCATTTCTCTTTTTCTCTATTTCCAATCAAACTAATCTTGAGTAATTTTTTTTAAAGCACATATTTGGCCATACTGCACTCTAGCTTAAAAGCTTTCACTGAGTCCTATGGCTTAAGGATAAAGCAGAACAATCTGGTCCCAACCAATCATGACAACTCATTTTTACCAGCATCATCCTCACACCCTGTGTTGTTCTAACCAAACAGGACAACTCACCGTTCCCTCAGCACCTGCACGTACTTATACACCTCTGTACATTTGCTCATGATGGGCTCTTGGCCAGAAATCTTCTTTCCCCACTTCATCACCTACTAAACCCCTAGTCATCCATCAAGGCCCAGCTACAGTTTCACCTCTTCAATTAAGCCTTTCCTTACTTCACTCCCCTCTTGGCAAAATTAATTACTCCTTGCTCTGTATTGGATGCTACTTTATTCTTAGCTCGCAAATATCACTTACCACATTAAATTATATTTTGTTGTATGTGTGTCTGTCCACAGTTACACCTGGATGAGCATATATTCAAAACCATTTTTTCTTCCCATACCTATGGCTCTGTTCCCCACTAGGATCAAATGCTATCTAGAATTATTTTAACCATTGCTCTAAGAAGTCCCTTTAAATCCATTAGAATTGACACCGGAGTGAAATATATTTGCTAATGTGTAGTTAAACTGTGACTGCCACAAAGGCAAGGTCATGCCTTACCTATTTCTCTACCTCCAGGACCTAATGCAATACCTCGTACTTAATAAGTGGTTGCTAAATGCGTAAAGGCAAAGTACAAGAGCACTTTTAGATGTGAACTCTAAGAAACAAATCTGGACACTTTAAATACGGAGTCAGACCTAGGCTGTTAATACTGGACACCACACTTCATACCCTAGACCAGCGGTTCTCAACTTTCCTAATGCCGTGACCCCTTAATACAGCTCCTCATGTTGTGGTGACCCCCAACCATAAAATTATTTTCGTTGCTATTCTATAACTGTAATTTTGCTACTGTTATGAATCGTAATGTAAATATCTTTTTGTTTTCCGATGGTCTTAGGTGACCCCTGTGACCCCAAAGGGGTCGCGACCCACAGGTTGAGAACCGCTGCCATAGACTCTGGGATTTGGAAATGTAAACTCTGATTATAAAAGGAGCTCAGATTTGGGAAATAGTTACATAGAAATTCAAAACTGTTTTATGCACACATATACACAGATAAACGTCCTTGGTAGAAAATGTACCTCCCATACACAAGGAACTTGTAATATCATATGGAACTTATCAGCCATATGGTAGGATATTCATCTTCTTCATCAAATATTTCTAAATAAGTCTTTATATCCAGTTTCATAGGGAAAAAATATATCCAGTTTTATAATGTAAGTTAACAACACAGTAAGATTCATTTTATAGAAATTACAATTATTATTTTATTAATAAAAGCAAACATTTATTAGATCCTCACTATTACCAAGGACTGTCTTAGCTGTTCAATATGTATTAACTCATTTGGTTCACACAACACTGTTATGAGGTTGGTACCATGAATGTCTCCATTTTACAGATGAGGAAATTTGAGTCTCAGAGAGGTTAAGTAAATTGCATAACATTACATATCTAGTAAATAACAGAAGTGAGATTGAAAACAAGATATACCAAATTTTAGAAGCCATACTCTTAACCATCATTTTATAATATCATGAGAACTCACATTGCATCCTGCATTAGCTTTTTCACAATAATGCTGTGTAAAGGCTACCTCTAAACTCATTGGCTTGAAACAAGCATTTATTATATTTTCATGCTCAGAGGTCTGCAGGTCAACTGTGATCTGGTGGAGTTAGGCTGAGTTTCAGCTGGGAGAGTCTGTGGGTTCAGTTTCTATCTGCTCCACACTTGTTTATTTTGGAGTCCAGGCTAAAAGGACAATGCTACCCAGGGCATCTCATGGCGGGTCACCAGGGCACAAAATGAAAACTGAACTGAGAAAGTGTCTTTAAGATATGTGTCATGCCCACAAACATTTCATTGGCCAAAGCCCACTGCATGACTAAGCCCTACATCAATGGGGGAGGTAGGTGAAGGCCCATGATGGGATTTGGAGGGAAATAAATATTGACTGATTGATAATAATACAAAGTATTACACAGTTTATTTATTTGTTTATGTAAAAGTCCAGCATACGTAATCCTTTGCATTTAGGCAGGTATTATTTCATTTTTGTCCCTGTACAAGGACAAAATTTCAAAGCCACCCTGAAGATTTCAGTCCTTCTAGCCCTCATTATTTCTATGCTGAGTCCTAATGTGCTGGCTATCAAACTCTTTAGAAAGGTACCATTGTTAGCAGATCGCAAATCCACCCTATTCTTCACCTGATTTGTTGCCAAGTTCAAAAAGGTGTTTATATATTTTTAAAAACCCTGCAATAAAACTTTGATTTTCTCAAGAGCAATGTATTTTCAGAAACTGAGAAGTTCTTGTGAACAACTCTTATAAAGAAGCATAGAATAAGGTGATAGCATTTTAGAGCTGCCTTAGAGGGCACTTCGTTCAACCTCCTCACTTTACAGATGAGGAAAAAACCAGTTTCAGTTTCAAACGTCCAATTACTGCATACAGTGGGCTACATTTTTTTCTCAGGTAATAAAACCAATGAGAAAAAAATCTGGGGCAACCTTTACATGTCTTACTGTAACTATAATTCTGTAACGGGGACCTCTGTTGAGTTTATTTTATGAGAACCCTCATATGACCTGCTAACTTTATCACTGTAACCAACTTCCCCGATTGCCTGTGAAAAACAAAAATTAAGTCTTTCCATTTCTCCTTATAATCTTGGGGATCTTCCGCTTGTAGAGAGCCAGCAGAATAAGCTGAGAGACACCTGGTCACCGGCTCCAATATCCTGAGGACATCTAGGGCTGTTTTCACAAGGGAGAGAAAAAAGGTCCAGTTTCTCAGAAAGGGAGTTACAAGTATCTTTCTAGGCCAAACCTTTCCAATACTCAGCTAATATTCTCCCCTATTAGAACAGTAGATTTAAAATGGAGGGTATACTTGGGTGAGGGCAGAGCAAAGGTTGAAATAATCTAAGGTGAAAAGTACAATTCATTGAATATCTGCTATGTACCAGGCCTGGTGCTAGGTGCTAGGGTTCTGATGTGAACAAGACAGAAAAAGATCCTGTATTCATGATGCTTCCAGTCTAACCCAGACACGTAGCTACGTGTTATCAAAGCAAAGGCACGGGTTGTTATGGGAGCGTGTAATGCAGGATTTAACCTAGTGTATATGGGGAGGGTTGAGGGGTAGTCAGGGAAGGTCCTCCTGGGAAAAGAATGTTTTGAATATAGCCTTTGGGAAGCTGAGGTAGAGAACTTTCCAGGCAGAACTAAAAGAGCATGTCCAAAGGCCTAACGGAACTGAGAAATGACCAAGGAAGCCAAAGCTTAGCTAGGGAGGGGAGACTTATATGAAACTGGACAAATAGTCATGGCTCAAAATGGGGTGGGGGTGGGGGGCTCATAGGATAAAAGTAGAGCTTTGGACTTTATTCTAAAGGGCAAAGAAAAGACATTGAATGTTTTGAAGTAGGGGAATGACATACAATAATTGGATTTGCATTTTTAGAAGGAACACTTTGGCTGTACTGTCAAGAATAAATTGGAGAGGAAAAAAAAAGAATTGGGGAATGCAAGGAAATTACATGGAGAACAAAACAAGAATCTGGAGCTGGCAAATCTAAATATTCAGCCCAGATTGGCTGTAGAGTATGCAGAGGACAGTTGGGATAAGTGTGCATTTGTGCGTGTATGTGCACATGCGTGTTTTCATAGACTACAGAGCATATTGAAAGTTCTCTCCCTAAGCTCACATACAACTTCCAGACAGCCTAGGAATTGGATCACTCCTTTGGGATTTGAAAACATCTCCAGAACATGCTGGTTAGAAGACAAGAGTGGGGCCGGCAGGGTGGCTCAGTTGGTTAGAAAGCGAGCTCTGAGCAACAGGGTTGCCAGTTCAATTCCCACATGGGCCAGTGAGCTGTGCCTGAGCTGAGCAGCCACTGAGCTGCCAGTGGGCGGCCGGATGGCTCGGCTGATGCGAGCGCGTGCTCCCAACAACAAGGTTGCCAGTTCAACTCCTGCATGGGATGGTGGGCTGCGTCCCTCCCACAACTATTAGGTTGTCGGAAAAGCCATGACGTATTTTTTTCTATGATTTTCATTGTAAAAATGCATCATGACTTTTCCGACAACCAGATTGAAAGCAGCAACTGGACTCGGAGCTGAGCTTGTGCCCTCCACAACCAAGATTGAAGGACAACGACTTGACTTGGAGCTGATGGGTCCTGGAAAAACACACTGTTCCCCTTCCCCAATTCCCCAACACCGTTCCCTTCCCCATTCCCCAATAAAATCTTAAAAAAGAAATAAATAAGCAAGACAAGAGTGACTTTAGAGTTAAGGCTGGCAAACTGGACATGTATATTTAGCTCCCTCTCTTCCTATAACCCACTTACACAAAAAGAAATAGAATGGAAAAGGAGAAAAGAGCAGAACCTTGGATGCTGACATGCTGTGAAAGACAGGTGACTGGCCTGGCCAACTGGGTCAATAAAGCCACATGTTAAGCCTGAAGTGGGCAACTCCAGGTGGAGGTCAGGGTGATACATCGCCAAGCCAAGGAACATCAAAGATTGCCAGCAAAGGGTCAGATGCCAGGGGAGAGGCATGGAACAGGGTTTCCTGCACAGCCTGCTATAGCCACCAACCCTGCTGACAACTTGATCTTGGACTTCTAACCTCCAGAACTGTGAGTCCATACAGTCTTGTTGTCCAAGCCATCCAATCTGTGCTGCTTTGTTATGGCAGCTCTAGGAAACTAGTACACATGGTACTGATGGCTCATTTCTGTGCACTCCACCAAGGGAAGGCCCATATCGCTGAATCTTCCTCTGAAGGAAGAAGGAAAAATGAGGGTAAGGGTCAAAATGTGCCTAGATCTAATTTGACCCCAGCTGGAAAATCTGACTTTGAACAAGAGGAGTTAGTAATACTTCTGTCTTTAATTCTTTCATAACTGGAACATATTTATAGATTATGTTCGTAGTTGAAAAAATAAATACAAACATACACACATACCAAAGAAAAACGGAAAGAAAATTCTTCCTCCATCCTTCAAAATCTCCAAATGGGAGGGTAACTAATTGGTAATGCTGAGCTTCATAAAGGATATTGAGATTGATAAAAAAAATTTAAAATATTGTACTTTAATTTGTTTGCTCTGTGTTTTTCCGTAACAAAGTAAGACGCGTGCATTGGGGCAGGATGTCTTATTTCTCCCTTGGAACTCAGAGTCAGGGAGACACTGACCCAGGGCAGTCCTTCTTGGACTTGTTTGGGAACATTTAGAAGATTTTCCAGAGATTGGCCCTGGATGGATGTAGGCAATAAGGTGATAGCTACCACTTCCACCCTGTTGTCTAGGTTCCAGTACATGATACATAAACCACACGCAGCCTCTCTGTGGTTCAGAAGGTTAAAAGTTACTAACTGAAATCAATGGAAATAAAAACAGTCGCATCTGCCATGGTCCACAATTCACTTCTCCAGACAGCTTTGGCCTGCACTGCAGGACACACACACACACACACACACACACACACACACACACACACACACAGAGCAATCCTGGGGGAGAGCAGAGGCAGCTTAGAAGCCAAAAACCTCCCCAGTCCTAATTAAACCCTCCAAGTTTCCAGGCAACACAGCCAAGGAAAAAAATCATTGCTAAGCTGAAGACCCGCAGCCCCCAACCCCCGCAAAGGAAACGGGTCGTTTGGTTTAATCGGCCCACGTGCACATTCTCTCTCCCCAGGTTGCCAAGACGGGGCCTGTACCTAGCAGAGGTATTTGTGTAATCAAAGCTTCTGGAACTTTCCCTGCCAAGGCTACCAATGTGAATAGGCTCCTGAGGTAAAAATGTTCCCCCCGCTGGGGACGGCGCCCTTGAAGTCTACATCAAAATCAAGCCAGGGTCACAGCTGTTGTGGCACCCCACAGCGGAAAACTTGCAAGAAATCCTAGCCTGTACTACTGCTTTGCCTCAGGTCTACAGGAAACAGGCCCCAGTTGTGTGTATGTGCGAGAGACAGCAAGCGAGAGAGCGAGAAAGCGAGACCAAGAGAAAGAGGAGAAGAGAGAGGAGAGGGGAGGAGAGGGAAGGGGAGGGGAGAGGAGGGAAAGGGAGAGAGGGAGAGAGGGAGAGGG
>NW_017731590.1:916202-985070 GCF_001890085.2 Hipposideros armiger
GAGAGAGAGAGAGAGAGAGAGAGAGAGAGAGAGAGAGAGAGAGAGTGAGAGAGATGCTTTCAAAAGCCAGTACTTCTAACTTGTACTCAGGGGTGCAAAGACAAAGACAAAGTCACTCCGGAGCTTTGCTCGTTAGCCAAGTCAACCCCACCCAGTCACCCTCACTTACCCCTTTCATGTAAACTGGGGATCCCGCAGGTTGACTGAGGGCCACTAGGTGGCAGCACATTAACTCTTCAAATGCCAGAATGCGCTCAGCAGTCAGGAGTTGTGAGTGAAAACTTTGCGTTTGGTCACTTCCCTCAAAGGAAAGGAAAAATAAATGACTTTTTCCATACTCAAAGACCCTTGGCTTGCAGTGTAAGTATTAGAGGAAATCCTATGAGGAAAAGATTGCTTCCTGGTCACCCATTCGTATGGTGGCTTTAGACAGGGTGCAATTGTGTATGCTCCAGGCTTCATGACTTCAGTGACTCTTGGTTCACACTTGGTTCAAGGGACTGAACGATCCTTTGAGAAGTTTATGCTCACATTCAATTCACTTTAACAAATGCTGAATATAATAAGAAATGAGGGCATTCCATTTTCCAAGGACAGTGCTAATGGACGAGCCCTGCCCTTGGGGAGTGTGAGGAAGACAGACATTAAAGGAATAGCATCTTATAGTTAACCACCTTGGGTGAGTAAAGGAATGGAGACTCAAACTTGCTATGAATAATAGGGAAAGACGTAAGTGAAGGGAAAACAGGCTTATGAAGATCATTTTAGACCAAGCTTCTCTGATATGGGAAGCCTTATGTGTTTAAGGTGAGCAAGACCTAAACTATGGGAGCTGCCAGAAAAAAACCTTTGCCAGCAGGGGCTAAAAATGCTTGCTGTTCAGATGACAAGGAAAACTAATCATTCTCTGGGGGTATTCTAGCCTCTGCAAAGCACCCCTCTACTCTGCCTATTAAACTTCTGCCACAGATATAAAAATCCTGTGGTGTTGATTGGAGTAGTGGGCCAGAAAGGAGAGATTGCTTTACTTTAGAAAGGGGAGAGGGAGCTGGGGGTGAAAAGACAAGTGCCCTTAGATTCGGGTTTAAGAGAGTTTGGAGGAATACAGGGAGAAGAAGGAAGACATGAGGAGGAGAGAGCCGTAAATGTGTGATATAGATGACTAGAGAAAGAGCGGGAAAGGCAATTTTAAGATGATTTGCTGTTCATTTGGGATTCTCTTCGACGTGTTTCAAGAAAACTCAGTAAAGATTAAAATTGCCTTACAATTATTTTTATTTCTGCAACTGGCAGGCCTCTGAAGACACAAGCAAGCCCTGCTGTTGCATCACCACTTTTTCTTTCTCTCCTGTCTGGGTAAGGCAGTACCCAGATTTTAATGTCTTTTAGGAAAGGCCATCTCAGGATCTCCAGTAGGTGACACAAAAAATAAGGATTTTATTATGCTAATTGCCGAATAATAAGCAATTTCTCATTCTTCAGTGGGCAACCTTGGAGTTTAAATTTTACTCTACAATTTCATCAAAAGGACAAGAAACATCACAGTAAGACAACTCTCTGATCATCAAGCACTCTTGGATGGTGATATCATGTTGTTTTCTTGTATCATCCATCATACTCATGCAAGGCTAATAGATGTTTGATGGACTTGGGGCTCATAGTGGCCCACTAGCTTAGTTTCTCATTTGGGACGAGAATTGCTGTCCTTGAGAAAATTATGAGTTAGGTCCTGTAGTCTGACCTGATTACACTTTCATGCCTTGATGCATTTTCTCCCTCAGCCAGTTTTCCTTACCACTACCCACCCCTTTACCACTCAACCATGTCTGGTCTGCTGAGCAAATGCCCACTCTAAAGTGAAGACTGTTGAAATGTGCTGGCCATTGTGAAAACTGACCTGACCACTCACCCCACTCTCTTGTACATAACTCACCCCCTGGGACTGCAATATTGTTTCCATATCTACTTTCCTAATTAGAGTCAAGATATGAATGATCTTTGTATCTGCAGGGCCTAGAACAGTGCTGTGTGCGATTGATGTTCAGGAAATGATAGGACAAAGAGCTGTCACTCGTATATCTTGTCATTCCATTCTGAGAAAGCCTAGCTTTTGAAAAGCCATCCTTTTCCAAGCTCTTACCTTAGAATTCGTGCTGCAGTAGGTGCTAGGGAATTCAATCAATTTCTCATCCCTCTAATCATAATATGTATATCTTATTCTTCAATTGGCAGTCTCAGAACAAAGCTCAGTCAAATACACAGAAAGTGGAGGGAAATTTTCCAAAAAGATGACTTTCTGATCAACAGGGCTGTAGGAATATAGTTCTCAAAGCCATTAGCAATACAAGTTTCTGTGCTTATTCTGTTTTTGACATAAAATTCTTATTCTTTTCAAAAATGTTTACCTTTTTAAAATATAAAAGTACTCCATGCTCATTAAAGAACATTTGCAAAATAGAGAAAAGTAGACAAGGAAAAAACAGTTTTCAATCAGTCTCACTATGTAAATAGTAAGTCTGTAACATTTTGGGGTATGAATTACTCTTATGAATTACTTATGGAATTTAATAAAAACCAGACGACAGCTCGTGCTGTCTGCTAAAATCAGAGCCAGCTCCCACAGAAAATCCATAGGTGGATTTCATAGTTGGTTGCTGCAGCACACATGTAGGGAGCGCCTGCAGACACACCCTGGTAAGCTACCCTGGGTGGGGGAGATGAATTAAGGGAACGGGTGAATTAGCATGGTTGGGTGCCTTTGCTTGTTCCTGTGGAGCTTTGTACACTGTGAACCACTTTTCTGTTCTCTTCAAATTGCCTGAAGTCACAATAAGCCTCAGGCTGCAGTTCCTTCCAGCTCCTATTCATGCAATTACTGGCTGATTCTTTCATGCTGCAGTGATGGTCACGAGGCCCTTCGTAAAAAATAGAGGGCCTCCCTAACAGCCCTACCACTTGTTGCCTTGACTGACCTAGCCTTGAGTTGCCGTAGTACTTGACCTCTAGCATCCAGCAGGACACACATCCTGGGACTCCTAGCAGCAACCCTAGCACTCTCACTTGTTAGTGTAATGGGACTAACAGCTCACCAGAATGGAAAGATCATGGCAGAAAGACGACACCTTTGTTGAAATAAATGAACAGATAAAGGCAGCTGTAAGAGGAAACAATCAGGATGCCCTGACAAGTGCCATGGCACGCCATCTTCGTGGAATGATCGGCTCTGAGAAGAGCATTCATTGATTCTGGACACTGCAATGGATTTTTACATGTGCATATGTATATTTGTTTTATTTAATGTAAAAAATATTTTTGGGCCCAGAATAATGAATCAACACTGTAATTGAATAAATTGTATCTGTTTTTTGTTTGTTTGTTTTGTTTTGTTTTTGCCAGGCACTGAGTTAGTTGCTGAGGATACAAAGCTACATATGGCAGTCCAGCTAGGGAGACAACCATGCACCTATGTGGAAAGAGAGGAATGTAATATTTATTGAATGCTTACTCTGTGCTTGGCCTTGTGCTTGGTTTTTTTTTTTTATTAACACATTTAATCTTAGCAAAGTGTGAATTAGTATTTCTTGTAGTTTTATGTTACAAGAAACTGAGGCTCAGAGAGCTAATTAATTTCCTAACTCACACTGCTGGCATCTTGAGCCAAAACTCAACCCCTACATCCAACTCAGTTTGATAAGAGCGCAGGGAGAAGCATTTCAGCGCAGTGGGCGGGGCTTGGGTATGACCTCCTGGTCGGCCTTGCCTTGCGTTCTGAGTCAGCCATGACTCAGGAGCTACACCTCCGCAGAGAAGCTGTCGGAGTCAGCTGCAGCAGGGCTGTCAGGTGGGACTATCCCTCCACTTTGCAGACCTCTAGTTTTAAGGGAGGCATTTAAATTCTGTCCTTCCAGCTAAGCTTCAGCCTTACTATCTCCTTCCTTGACAATGCAAGGAAGGGAATGGTGGAATGAATTTGATATGTAGATTCAAATGGACCTGTACTACTACCAGTCGTGTGGCCTCCGGTACCTGTCTTGATATTTTTGCGCTCTGGTTCCTAACCCATACAATGTTGCAATGGCGGCCTTATGGGGTTATGATTATGTTTCTTGGGATATAATAAGTGGTAGCTCACACAGCCCATGGAACATTTCAGTGCTCTATAAGCACTAGCTCTTGTCCCTTCATTGCTTTCCAGGCTCCACTAGCACATACCTACATGGTCAGCACTGTTCCATGTCCTACAATACTCTCTACTTTTTCTGTGTGTATTAATCTTTGTCCCCCCAACCGATTCCCTCCTCTACAAGTTGGCCTTAAGTTCTTTGAGAGAAAACACTATGTCACATATTAACACCTTTCAGAGTGTGTGACCCAAACAAACATCAAAAAATTTTTTTGATTGATTGTTTTGTTTATATCACAGTCTGACTGCTAAGTGATGTGTTAGCAGTGGTGTACTGGAGCCAGCTCATAATGGCTTGTGAGAGCCATGTTAAATTTTCAGGAAATTTGTGAGCTGGTTGTTAAAAGGTGGGTAGCTTACATTTTGCTATGGTAGGAGTATTTACACCATAGAAATTGGCAAACTACAAATCAGGGCTTCGTTCCCTTCCCACCCCAAACACACACAGAGAGCCAGTTGTGTGCTAGGTTTCTTGATAGTCTAATTTCTGGTGCATCATCATTTGCAACAAGCTTCCAGGTGATAGCTTGATTTCGCCAGAGCAGAAGCCTGTAGAATATCTCAAGACTCCCTATAATCATAACAGGATTTCCAGCCTTAGAATTGAAAAATTTGAAGATCTTACTTAGTTTAACCTCTCTTCCAATGTAAAAGTATCATCTTTACAACCCTGATGAATGCCCATCTGGCCTCTAAAGAACAGCTTTACAGATAGGGAGCTCAATTGCTATCTTCCAGGCAGCCTTACCCATGGAGAGCTCCAAGATTGTTCAAAAATTCTTCTTTATAATGATCTGTTCCTACCTTTTCTGTAACTTCCACAAATTGTTCTTGGATCTGCCTGGTTTTTGCAGCAAAGCAAAATGTTTACACACTTTCCAAGTGATAGCATTGAAACAGTTGTCATGTCACTCACTGTCAGAGCTCCTCTGTCAGGCAGTATGGCTTTCCTTTTTCATCAACTGCCTCACCATTGTGGTTATCCAGAACAGAACAAAACATTTTAGATTTGGCCAGTTCAGTACAATAAAGTGAGACTACTACTTCCTGTGCTATTTTTCCACAAGCATATTACACATTTAGTTTGTGTTGTACTTAAAAAAAATTAATTCTTTTCATGGGTGTCATTTTCAAGCTGGGCCACCTTAATGCTATACCTACACAGTTCATTTTATGAACTCAGCATTTTACATTTATGGTGGTTATACGTCATAGTCTCACTATTGATGCATTATTTGTTGACTACTGATTTTAGTATCCATCATATTCATTTCATTAATTTTTAAAATTTTTGACATATCTTACTAGCCTTCTTATAGATAGATTTTCAAGACTAAACAAAAAATTCAACCAGTTGTGGTTTTACCTAATTACGATTACCCAATATAACTTTCTGAAATCTGACTCCAAGGATGTCATGAGAAGTGTTGTCCAATAATTTGCTGAAATCAGGCATGTTTATATAGTTCCCTAGATTTGTCAGTCCAGCCACTTAATCAAAAGTGGTACTGAATTTAATGTGGTATGCCTTGTTTTTAGTGGACTCAGTCAGTTTCTTGTAATCGTCCACTTGTTTCCTAGTTTGATTCTAAATGTTGGATTTAATAATTGATTCTAGAACTGTGTCCTTAGAAAAAACTTACCAATCAGTAGTTTCTCATAGTCCCATTTTCTGGTTTGTTGAAGTTTAGGATGACATTTTCTTTTTTCAACTTTTTATAAAGCAAACTTTATTAACCTTTCTAATATTTTTTATTATATTAGTTTCAGGTGTACAACATAATGACATTTATATAACTTACAAGGTGATTACCCCAATACACTTAGTACCCATCTGACACTATACACAGTTATTACAATATTATTGACTATATTCCTTATGCTATAATTTATAACCCAATGACTATTTTGTAACTACCAATTTGTACTTCCTAATATCTTTCCCTTTTTCACTCATCCCCTCAAACCTCCTTCCATCTGGCAACCCTTAAAATGTTCTCTGTATCTATGAGTTTTTTTCTGTTTTGTTTGTTCATTTATTTTGTTCTTTAGTTTGCACATGTAAGTGAAATCATGTGGCATTGTCTTTCTCTGTCTGACTTACTACACTCAGCATAATGCCCTCCAGGTCCATTCATATTGTTGCAGATGGCAAGATTTCATTCTTTTTTATGGCTGAGTAATATTCCATTGTATATATGTACCATCTTTTTATCAATTCATCCATTGATGGACTCCCAGGTTGCCTCTATATCTTGGATATTGTAAATAATGTTGCAATGAACATATGAATGCACATGTTCCTTCAAAATAGTGTTTTGAGTTGCTTTAGATAAATATACAAAAGGGGGATTAATGGATCCTTCTTTTTCTCTTAGTATAGGCTTTGTTTTAAAGTCTGTTTTGTCTGGTATAAGTACTGCTACTCTAGCTTTTTCTTTTTTCATTTCCATTTTCATGAAATATCTTTTTCCATCCTTTTACTTTCAGTCTGTGTGTGTCTTTCAATTTGAAGTGAGTCTCTTGTAGGCAACATGTGTATAGGTCTTGTTTTCTTATCCATTCAGCCACCTTAGCTTTTGATTGAAACATTTAGTCCATTTACAATGAAGGTAATTGTTGATAGATATGTAGTTATTGCCATTTTATTATTCATATTTTTTAGTCTTTTTTTTTTTCTTGTTCTTAAAGAAGTCCCTCTAACATTTCTTGTAATACTGGCTTGGTGGTAATAGACTCCTTGAGCATTTTCTTATATAGGAAGCTCTTTCTCTGTCCTTTGATTCTAAATAATAGCTTTGCTGGGTAGAGTAATCTTGGTTGTAGGGTCTTGCTTTTCATCACTTTGAATATTTTGAGCCAATCCCTTTTGGACTGCAAAATTTCTGTTGAGAAATTAGCTGACAGTCTTATAGGAGACCCCTTGTAGGTAACTAACAGCCTTTCTCTTGCTGCTTTTCAGATTTTCTCTTTGTCTTTAAACTTTGGCCTTTTAATTATGATGTGTCTTGGTGTGGTCCTCTTTGGGTTCATCTTGTTTGGGACTCTTTGTGCTTCCTGGGCTTGTATGTCTTTTTCCTTTGCAAGGTTAGAAAATTTTTTTATCATTATTTTTTTAAAGGGGTTTTCAATTCCTTGCTCTCTCTCTTCTTTTTCTGGTACCACCATGATGCGAATGTTGGTATGCTTGATGTTGTCCCAGGGGCCCCTTAAACTGTCCTCTTTTTTTTGGATTCTTTTTCTTTTTGTTTTGTTTTGTTTTTNCAGGGGCCCCTTAAACTGTCCTCTTTTTTTTGGATTCTTTTTCTTTTTGTTTTGTTTTGTTTTTGTTTGTTTGTTTTTTTTTTTTTTTAGCTGAGCCATCCTGCTACCTATTGGTAGCTTAGCGACTGCTCAGCTCGGGCTGGCATCGAACCGCTGTTGCTCAGAGCTCAAACTCTTGAGCGAGCTCTTAACCAACTGAGCCACTCGGCCGGCCCTCTGGATTCTTTTTCTTTTTGTTGTTCTGATTGGGTGTTCTCTGTTACCTTATCTTCTAAATCACTAATTTGATCCTCTGCTTCACTTAATATACTGTTGATTTCCTCTAATATATTCTTCATTTCAGTTATTGTATTCGTCATTTATGAAAGGTTCTTTTTTATATTTTTCTATCTCTATTTTTATGCTTTCCATCTCTTTGTTGATGTTCTCACTGAGATCATTGAGCATCCTTATAACCAGTGTTTTGAATGCTGCATCTGGTAAATTGCTTGTCTCCACTTTGTTTAGTTTTTTTTGTTTTTTTTTCTGGAGCTTTGTTCTTTTCTTTCATTTGGGACATTTTTCTTTGTCTCCCCCCCCCCATTTCAACTGCCTCCTTGTGTTTGTTTCTATTTATTAGGTAGAGCTGCCATATCTCCCAGTCTTAGTAGAGAGCCCTTATGTAGTAGGTGTCTTGTGGGGCCCAGTGGTGCAGCCTTCTTGGTCACCTGAGCCAGGTGCTCCAGGTATGGATTTTGTGTGCCCTCCTCTTGTAGTTGAGCCTTGATTTATTTTTGCATGTCAATGGAAGGGATTGACTCTAGGATGATTGGTTGTGAGGACTGTCAGTGACTACAGTGGAGGAGCTATTGTGTAGGCTCTGACCCCTCAGAGCAGGATTTACTTTAGCAGGGCACTGGTGCTTGCCCAGTATGCCCTTTGGGTGTATAATTTGTGGAGGCAGTCAAGTGGTGCTACAGCTATGTCCAAAGCTGGCAACTGGGCATGCCCCCTGCCCAGGGCCTTCTTGGAGGGGCCCCACCATAGACCAAGTTTAGCAACAGCCTGTGTCCTGCTCAGGGCTGCCTGAAATGAGCCACAAGTCAATCTGCAAATGACAGCAACTTGCACTGGGCTTGGAGGAGCCTGGAAGAGGCTAAGCTGTCACGCAAGGCCTACTGCTGCTACTTCTGGGCTTGGGGCTGCTTAGCAAGAGGTATGGGATATGCCAAGGTCAGATGCTGCTTGTTTGTGTACCTTTGAGAGATTTTAGGAAAGTTCACACATGATCTAAGATAGGCCAGTTGTATGGAAAAGCCTCTGGAAGTGACTTGGTTGGGCCTACAAGTTGAGTGGGGCAGGGTCTCAGGAAATCACCAGGGCAGGACCAACAGCATCAGCCTGGTTGATGGAGACTCAGATATGGTGCCGAGCTATGTCTGCATGCTGGGAAAGCGGGGCTCAATAGAGGAACAATGGCTTCTGCTAGCATGTCTGTCTGGGAGAATGCTGCCCTTCCAACCCCCATTTTGAAGACAGACAACTGAGTTCCTCCCTGTATGTCACTGGCACCTTTAGAGCTACTGTCCCAGCACTGGAGCTTAGAGTGAGTGAGTCTATCAAAGAGTAAGTCTGTGTGGGGGCATTTTAAGAGGAGCACCTGGGACTCCAGCAGCCTGCTTTCTCTCTCAGCCCCAATCTCTGCTGGTTTTCACAGCCAGTAGTTGTGGGGACTTCTCTTTCCAGCCCTAGAATCCTGGATGGGGGAGCCTGGTATGTGATTGGAATCCCTTGCTCTTCAGTGGAGACCTCTGCAGTTGATATATCCCTCTCAATTTTTGACTGCCACATGTGGGTATGGGATCAGCTCATTCAGCATCTCTGCCTATCCTACCTGTCCCAATGTGGCTTCATCTGTATATCTTTAGTTATAAGACTTCTATTCAACTAGACTTCAGGCAGTTCTCAATGATGGTTGTTCCGTAGTTTAGATGTAATTTTGATGTGGTCTTGAGGGGGTACAAGCATTTGCCTACTTCACCATCTTGATTGAAAATTGACATTTTCTTAATACTTCTTTTGATACTGGTCCTGTTCCCTTTGATGTCACCTGGATTCCCAGTCATGGAAATCTTGCAGGTCCTAGTCATTTCTTGTTAAATAATTTGTCTGGTCCTTGAGTGCACTGCTGTCCAATAGAAACCTGATACAAACCACAAAGGAAAATCACTTATATAATTAAAAATTTTCTAATAACCACATTAAAGAATAAAAAGAAACAGGTAAAATTAATTTTAACCTGTATCTTTAAATTATTATCATTTCAACATATAATCTATATAAAATTATTAATGAGATATTTAAACTTTGTATACTAACTCTTTCAAATCTAGTGTGTGTTTTACACAAACAGTAAATCTTAATATGTACTAGCCACATTTCAAGTGCTCAAAAGCCACATGTAGCTAGCAATTATATTGAATTATGGAGGTATAGACTTATACTGATTTCAAGTGTCTGGGAATTATTGTTGTTATAATTATTTTTATTATTCATCTTTTTATCTTCTGCTTCATTCCTATTTTAATAATATTTATTCTTTCTTTTTCAGCATGAAGGCTCATTCATAGTCAAGAAGGCAAGAGCTAAATAGGGGTGGAGTGGCCTTGTTTTCTCTTTGTCTGTTAATATTAACGAGGGTACCTTTTACAGTTAAGAACCATAAAGAAAGCTCGTTAAGGGCAACAACATCCCCTAGCACACAACTCTCCCTAGAACCACAAAATGGGTATGTTACAGAGGCCTGGGAGCTAATTCTCTCCAGATGTTTGCAAAGCGAGCAAAACCAAAAGGTGGAAACTGAAATTACTAAACACTTAATAAGGAGCTGATGGAACCAAGGCCCCAGGGTTGGCTCAGCAATAAGTAAAACACAGAGACCCCGTTTGTTCAGAGGAACTTCAAAGCCCCCTATAAACTCCTAGGAAAGGTGAGAGGCAAAAACGCTACAGAGAACCTAGCATTCCTACAAAGTCAAACTGGAGACTAACTTGAGATGCTTCCCCTGGTGCTTAAGAAGAAGACTGAGGGGCAGGTCTGGTGAGCAGATGTTGGACTTTTGTTTACGCCCATTCTTACATACAGTATGTGCATGTCGGATATAGGCGTTTCTCTAGCTAAGCCAAAGGGAAAAAACCAATTAAACATCAGTAAAAAAAAAAAAATAGAAAGAAAATGCCTTTTCTGTACTATTACTCTTCACCAAAACCATAAAATTGCTAATGAGACACAGCAGATCCACATAAAGTTGGTTATATTTATCTTCATTTTTTTTTCTTCCTTCCCTCCCTTTAATAGCGGGATGAACAGCATGGAATTTGGGCTAAGATCATAATTAAAGAGGAGGAAGAAGGACTAATTCATCAAATGTGGTATCAGTTGAAAGTCTGATAAGTTATCTCTTTGGTCACCAGTTACCTGGCAGGAGAAAGGCTTGCAGGATCCAATCCTGTAACTGTTTTTGTTTTTTTATTCCATTGTTAATCATTTTGACCTGCCAGGTGTAGGTGTCATTTGCCTTTCTTATCTTTCTTTGAGGTTCAAAGAAAATGAAACAATGGCAGCCCAAAAGGATACAAGAAAAGTGATCAGGGCCAGCTGAGTGGCAGAGTTGGTTAAGAGTTAGCTTAAGGGCCGGCCAAGTGGCGCATTGGTTAAGAGCTGGCTTGGGACGCCAGAGGGCCCCGGTTTGGATCCCACATATGAGGGCCAGTGACACTGCCCTTTACAGCTAAGATGCTGAACAACAGCTCAACCTGGAGCTGGGCTGCCAAGAGTCACCGGTGACGGCGTAGGCTGCAACTCCTGCTGCAGTGGGTTGCCATGGGCTACCGTGTATAGCCAGCAGCCAGCATGAGTGGCCAGTAGCCGCCATGAGCAGCCGTCCAGAAGCCAGCAACTGATCTGCCTTGCCTGGAAAGAGCACAATGATGGTGCCAACTTAAGCCAGTGAAGCAATGTCCTCCACAACTTGTCTGTTCCCCTTCCCCCAATTCCCCAGCGCTATTCCCATCCCCCAATTCCCCAATAAAAATCTTAAAAAAAAAAAAAGAGTTAGCTTAAGCACGTGAGCTCTGAGCAACAGGGCCGCCAGTTCGAGTCCCACATGGGCCAGTGATGCTGTGCCTGAGCTGAGCTGCTGCTGAGCTGCCAACAGGTGGCAGGATGGCTCAGCTGGTGAGAGCACATGCTCCTAACAAGGTTGCCTGCTCCATGATGGGCTACACCCGCCCGCAACTAAGACTGAACTTGGCACCTTGAGCTGAGCTGCCACCCAGATGGTTCAGCGGAGAGAGCGTGCGCTCTTAACAGTAAGGCTGCCGGTTTGACCCCCACATGGGATGGTGGCTATGTCCACCCGCAGCTAAGATAGTAACATAGTACCTTGAGCTTAGAGGCCATGAGCTGCCAACTGGCAGCCAGATGGTGACTGGTGCCCTCCACAACCAAGATTGAAGAACAACAACTTGGCTGGTCACCCTCCCCAATTCCCCAACACTGTTCTCCTTCCCCAATTCCCCAATTAAAAAAGAAAGAAAGAAAGAAAAGTGATCAAAAGGGACCCCATTACCTAAGCAAAATAGCTGCCATAGAGGAGGGTGGAGAATGACTCTCATTAAATAGTTACTAAGGGAGAGAAAAACAGACAGTCCTGATGTTGTTAGAAATTGAAACAAAATCCCATCTTCTCCTTGGAGAATTAACAAAGTGGGTCCAGTATCTCCTTCTCTTCCCCGCTCCCTCCCTCCCTCAGTCCTCCCCCCTCTTTTTCAGAATGGAATTCTGTAACACTACATTCAGAATACAATGGTTAGTTACATGCATAGTATCTTTGTACATCTAGGTTGGAGTCCCAGCTCAGCTATTTACTACATGTGTAAACTGTAAATTTGTTTAACTTCTCCTGAGTTTCAGTTTCCTTACCTACAAACATCATGAAAATAGTGCCTCCTTCTCAAGGCTTTTGTGAGAATTAACTAAAATATGTAAGCAAAATGCTTACCTCTTATAGCCCAGCTCCTGGCACAAGGTGAGAGATAACTAATGGTACCCAACTATTTACTATTCACTATCTGGGCTTCTGTTCAGCTCTCTTTCTGCAGGAAGATGTTCTTTTTTCATTCAGACTTAGTAGATTCCATGATTTGCAGGCAGATAATTTTCCTTAACCTCCAAAAGGTGGGTTCATCGAGGTTTGTGACCTGTGCTAGTTTTCCTTATACAGAAGAGGGAGTGTTTCAACTGAGTCACCTATTTGGTAAGTTTCTTAACTCTGAGCATTTGCTGGAAGTGTGCGTCTAAAAAAATGGTTTTCTGAGATGGGTCATTGGCTAAGAAGCCGTGTGTTATCCTGTACCCATGCATCCCTCAGTTCCCCTTCTCAGTACTTTTGTGCAAATGATCAATCACCATAATAAAGCATTTCATAAAGTCATGATTCAACAAGAAAAAGATAAATGTAAACACTATACAGACAAACACTATGAGGAGAAACATCTGGATGTCCATGGCTGTTTCCTGTCGAGAGAATTTGGGAACTTGGGGATTTTAACAGTTGGACAGGGCTAATTTTGGAAACTGCTTCATATTTGTATAAAAAAGAAAAGCACACATTTATTACACTTCACTCATCAGATGAAGGAAGTTGGCGGTTAACTTCCCAGGCCTCTCTGAGAACAAAAGGGATTAAATTGGAAACGGAGCAGAGGGTTTCCCTTCCCTTTCCACGCTTTCACTCTAGGGCACCCCTTCTTCATCATGACTTTGTTTTCCTTGATTTCTTCCTTTCTTTCTTACACTCAGGTTCTTCTTAGTTTCCAGAAATCTCAACTTCGAAATTTGGCTTTGCCACTGACTGGCTAGTTGATTTTAGCCAAAATCTCTTAATCTGTCTAAGTCTCAGTTTCTTTTTTTTTTAAATAAAATTAATGACAATAATAGTAGTAATAATAATAAGTACTTAACCATGAATTTCACAGGATTATGTACATTAAGCCTCCTCCCCCTCCTTCCAGTTCCCAGAACATTTACTGTTCTTTCTTGCTTCTATGTATTTTAATACTAGGTTTCCGTCTTTCTCTCCCCAGAAAACAGTAACTCACCCTTTTTAAGGCAGCCCAAATATTACTGATGCTGTGAGAAACTCTTTATCTCTCCTTCGCAGGTATTAAAAATAACAATTTCAAAGCACATTTAGTAGCATGGGAAATTTTACTACATATTTTTAAGAAAAAGCAACTTATAAACTAACACAATACAAATATGATAAAATATTATATGTATACATATTTAAATTTATTTTACAGGATGATAAATGGGACTCTTCTTGTCCTGAACTCCAGACTTCAACTGCGAAGGTGAAAGAACCCTCACATTCTAAGGAGGAGATGCTAGATACATACTTGTAGATGGCATTAAATGGTCAACCAGGTAGTCTTCCAACACCCCACCACCCCAATCAGCCTACATAAGAAAAGACAAGAAACTCAAACCAAATTTGCTTAAATAGAAACTTTATACTAATGAGATGTTGGTTGAATAGGGACTCTTGTGTCATCTCTCCTCTGTTCCCCATGAGTCACCCACCTCTCAGGCCAAATGAAAGTAGCTCTAAGTAAACAATTTCAAGAAATCAGGCCTACCTTACAAGAAGGGGATCCTGGATTTCCACTCTTTGCTAGATGCTGGCTTATAATAGTTATAGATACTCCCAGGCCCATGGAGGTGCTGCCCCCCAAGCAGAGTAGAGTGAGAAAGTTTTTGGTAGCTTGACAAGTACTCCCTTCCCTAGAGGTGGAGGGGGAGGGCACATGTGAACCCAGAGAGTTGAGCCTACTTCCTGTCTGAGAAGCCTGCAGGTGGAAGGCTGGACGAGCAGTATGCAACATCTGGGCAAGGAGAAAAAGCAGTGGAGGAAGAGTCTGACTCCACCACTCAGCATGGAAGGGATGCCTGAATTTTCCATGAACCAAGAAGATATTTGCGAAGGCAACTGGATCTAAAGACCCTTGAAGGTCACCCCAGCAGAACATGGTAGTAGGGTAACTGCAAAAGTTGGGAGTGGAGGATGCCAAAACATCAGCCCTAGTGTGTGTCACTCACACTGATGTCAGGGAGCTGCACAGTGTGGAGGTCCTCAGGGTGCCTTCAAGTAACCCACACACCCAACCCACCGAGACCTCAGGTGTGGCAGCCTCCTATCAGAGACAGGCAGTGTTAGCCAAGTCGAGACCTAAAACAGCAGCAGCAGCAGCAGCTAAGAAAAGATATTTCTCTTCTTTTTCCCCTCCCTTCCACCCCAATTCTGGAAAGCCAGTAGATGGAGGAGGACAGACCCAGACCCTCTAAAGATTCCTGACCGTTGAGGGTTGCAAATTGGGAATATTGGGGAGAACAGAAGTTTTAAATTGGGAGTGAGACTGAAACTTTGATTTATACTCAATAGAACTTGCCATTATAACTTAAAACGACATTTTCCTTATGGATCCATTTTGTTTTCAAGATCTCATTCCTAATGATGGAGGGGGAAATCTTTAGATTTGCCAATTAAAGACATGCAACATTTCCACGCTTACCCAGAGAGTGGTCCATATGGTATTGTTCTGGGTGCTTGCAGTAACGTAAAGGGAAGCTTTCACAATGTCTGGAGCTCTTGATATTCTGCAGATGAAGGAGGAAGATGTCCTCAAATTCCTTGCAGCAGGAACCCACTTAAGTGACACCAACCTGGACTTCGAAATGAAACAGTCCATCTACAAAAGGAAAAGTGAGGGCATCTAGAGCATAAATCTGAAGGGTACCTGGGAGAAGCTTCTGCTGGTGGCTTGTGTCAATGTTACAATTGAAAACCCAGCTGATGTCAGTGTCATATCCTCCAGGAATACTGGCCAGCGAGCTATGCTGAAGCTTGCTGCTGCCACTGGAGGCACAATTGCTGGACTTCACCTCCATAACCTTCACTAACCGGATCCAGGCAGCCTTCTGGGAACCACATCATCTGGTGGTTACTGATCCCAGGACTGACCACAGAGGCATCTTATGTTAACCTGAGTGACACAGACTCTCCTCTGAACCATGTGGACATTGCTGTCCCATGCAACAAGGGAGCTCACTCAGTGGGTCTGATGTGGTGGACGCTGGTCTGGGAAGTTCTGCACATGCGTGGTACCATCCCCTGTGAACACCCATGGGAGGTCATGCCTGACCTCTACGTCTTCAGGGGTCCTGAAGAGATTGAAAGGAAAGAGCAGGTCACTGCTGAAAAAGGCCATGACCAAGGAGGAATTTGGGGTGAATGGACTGCTCCAGTTTACTGCTATTGTTCAACCAGAAGTCACAGGTGGGTCTGAAGGTGTGCGGTGCCTTCTCTGCCTGTCCAGCAGTTCCCTACTGAACAATGGAGCCCTCAGCTGCCATTGAGGACTAGTGTGCAGCTCCCACTGCTCAGGCCACTGAATGGGTAGGAACAACCAGAAATGGTCTTAAGCTGTTCTTTCATAGGCTCTTAAACAGAACATAGAGGTAAGATTGATGGAAAATAATGTTTACTATATATATGAAATATATCATATAGTAAAACCTTAGATTGCGAGTAACTTGGTTTGCGAGTGTTTCACAAGGCGAGTAAACATTTCTATTAGGTTGGTGTAAAACCGCAGTTACTTTTGCACCAACCTAATAATACATTTTAACTTGGTAAACGAGCGATGTCTTGCAATATGAATAGCTTATTTCCGAAACGAATTATGCTCGCAAACCAAGGGGTGTGTGTGTGTGTGTGTGTGTGTGTGTGTGTGTGTGTGTGTATATATATATATATATATAAATATTCAGTGGATTCTATTAATAGGATGATTAGGGCTACATCTTCTTTCTCAAGTTATTTTCCCCTTTCCTTCTTATTTCTGTGACGGTGTCTGAGTTTAGGCAGAAGCTTACATATCCTCATCACTGTGGGGGGAGACGTCTCTAATCCACGTACTGTGTCCTCCTTGTACAGGTGAGAAAATAGAAGTTAAGTAGCCTGTAAGGGCACATAGCCAGTGAGGGACGGAACCACCTCTGTGGATGAGTGGAGGTTGATACACATAAATGCAAGACCAGGTGAATGGATTAGGCAACTGACATGTCATCTTAGAAAAATGAGGAACATGCTGGCTGGGTTGGGTGGCCCAGGTCCCAGATCTTGACACATTTTCCAGGACATTCTCAGACCCATTAAAACCCTCTAGCCTAACACAACTGTCACATCTATATTTCTGGAAGATGAACATGGCCCAGTAAAGGATGTAGGATTTCACATGGTTCAGGGTACAATTGGTACTGTTTATTCCATTCACTTATTCTTCATTCATTTATCACATATCTATTTTGTGTATTTTACAAATGAGGTGATGTTCTAGGCCCTAAGGATAAAGAACATAAACAAGACAGACAGCCCCTGCACTTGGAGAGCTTTTATTCTATAAAGGACGGGAACAAATAACAACTAATTACACAATTCATGCCTTGTTATAATTTTTGTTAAGTGTTATGATTGAGAAATTGATGGTCCTATGAAACCATGGGACATGAGGACATGATCTATTTGGTGGGTCAGAGAATATTTTCTTGAAGGAATGGTATTTGAGCCAAGCTAAAAGGATGACTAGAAGCTAGCCAAGGGGAAGGGAAGAGTTATAAGAAATGTTCCAGCCTAAATGTGTGCTGTTTCTGTTGAGACAGAACTGAAAAAAAGCTGGGATGACTGGACAGTAGTGAGGTCAGTTGCACAAGATTTTAGAAATTACATAGGTATTAGATTTAGCCCATGGCCCACCAGGCAGTGTATGTGGGATTATCCATGATCTTACTGGGAGTTTACTCAGAGAATGCAGGAATTGGGAGAGGTAGCCAAAATGTAGCTGTATTATTTTGGTATGCTTTCAATATGATGTAACAAAAAAAATCCAGCTAACGGTACTTAAAACTGAGGTTAAAATGAGCAAACATTTTCTGTAAAGAGCCTGAGTGTAAATATTATAGGCTTTGCAGGCCATGCTGTCTCCGTTGTAACTGCTCAACTCTGTCGGTGTAGCATGAAAGTAGCCAAAGACAATACATGAACAAGTGAGCGTGGCTGTGTTCCAGTAAAGCTTTATTTATTAGCCCATGGGCTGTAGTTTGTCAATCCCTGTCATAAAATAGGATATTTAAGTTTCGCTTAGCAAGAAGTGTAGCAGTGGTGGTTTCAGGGTCGGTTCAGCAACATTAAGAGATAAGGGAGCTGGAGAATCAGCTGTGAGATCCCCTCGTGGTCAAGTGAGCAAATGAAACAAAGACACCAGGTTTTGAGAAGGAGCAGTTCATGGTGGTTAAGGATTGAAAACTAGTACTCTGTACAGAGCAGAGTGAATCCATTAGCCAGTCCATGATTTGTTAAAACCAGTCTCAGTGTTCACTGATCAGCAGAAGGTCTTGAGTTCAGCCCAGTAGGGATCTGATTCCCTAGGTCTCTCAAAGTTCATGGTCCTTGGATAAGTTCTGCTGCTTAGAACCAGTTGTGATAAAATAGAAGCACAGGTTTTGATATCTCCTAAGCAAGTGTTGATGTAAATGGAAATTTTACCTTTGACAGTTCCAAGATGGCTACTGGAATTCCAAGTATCATTTATTTAAAGAACAGCATCCCATCAGGAGGGCGAGCCTAGCCAGAGGAGCTTTTGTTCACAGCATTCCCTCTTATATCAGGGAAGAAATCTTTATTAGAAGTCTCCTATCCACTACATGCAGTCTTACCTTTGTGTCTCATTGGCTAAAACTAGGTCACATGTCCACCTCTACAGCTATCACTGGCAAAGAGGTCAAAGCTCTTCTCTGGGCTGCATGTCTGATACCTGAGTGATGCTGGGAATCTGTTAACAAGGAGGAAGGACTTTGATGGTTATTGGGAAAGCCACCAACTGTGTCCCTCAACAACTATTACTGGCTTCCCTCCTTATTAACAGAAAATGCAAAGATGATGAGAGACAGGCGCTGCTGAAGAAGCTGTAGATAGAGGAATCTAAAACAGTTTTGCAAAAATTAGGTGGTCCTTAGAGTACAATCCCTGATAATAGGGCCGAGTGCTCTGAGTGGAGCTTCAATAGTGCCGGCTGCTAATGAGAATAATCATATCTGTTTGGATATTTGGATTTTGTTTTTATTAGAATGATTAAAGAGGAACACCCACCCCTCCGTGCAGCCCCTCTTCCTAGAGACACACAGAACCAATCTAAGGAAAAAGCTTAAGGACAGGAAACTCCAGTTTATCTATAAAACAAACACACTTATAGTTTAAATAATCTGCCACAGGTTATTGGATTTCTTCTCTCTATTTATACTTTACTTTTATGAGAAACTGGCAAAGGATATATACACACATGCCAACGTTAAGGATTTAGTAAGAAAAGCCATTTTCAGGTATGTTATAATTACTAATTTCAGCCCAGTTCTAAACAGCTTCTCTGCCTCAGTCTGCACTGTATGGTAATAATATAATTATAACCCTGAAGCATTGTGGGACATGGGAGAAAGAATGAACTCTTCACATTTTTTATGTTAATTGTATGTTACTGTTGTCCAATTATTTGTCAGGGGAAGGCAATGAAGAATGATGAGAAAAGCCTGGGTTTTTGCAGCTGGCCAACTTGGGATCAAATTCTAGCTCTGCCACTGAATAACTGCCTCAGTTTCCTCATATATGGTGGTAGGAGTTTTGAGATATCCTCAAGGGAAGTTTAAGTGCACAGAAAGATTAATCAAAGGCTTAGTTTGGTTTTTAAAATTATGTTCCTTCATTAAAGTTACAAATTGAAAACGAGTTCTTCCTAAAGCTTTTAAGTTCAGCTTCAAGTCTTATTAATACATTTTAGTCTAGCAAATTTTAACAATCACTTTTGAGGGGTCCTATGACAATGTTTGATTTTATTTACAAACTGGGTAAATTGAACATCTTTAAATATTTTATTTTTTATTTATTTTTTTCCCTAAACTTCACCTTTATTTTTTAAAATATTTTTTCAGTTACAGTTTACATACAGTATTGTATTAGTTTTAGGTGTACAACATGCTGATTAGACACATATAATTATGAAGTTACACCCCAATAAATCTAGCACCCACCTGAAACCATACATCATTATTACAATATTATTGACTATATTCCCTATGTCATACTTTACATTCCTATGACTTTTTTGTAACTACCAATTTGTACTTCTTAATTCCTTCACCTTTTTCACCCATCCCTCCAACCCACTTCTTATCTGGTAACCATCAGATTTTTCTCTGTATCTATGAGTCTGTTTCTGTTTTGTTTTTTTATTCTGTTCTTTAGATTCCACATGTAAGTGAAATCATGTGGCATTTGTCTTTCTCTGACTTACTCCACTCAGCACAATGTCTTCTAGGTCCATCCTTGTTGTTGCAGATGGCAACATTTCATTCTTTTTCCTTTTTTTAATGACTGAGTAATATTTCATAGTTTGTATGTACCACCTCTGCTTTATCCATTCATCCATTGATGGATACCCAGGCTGCCTCCATATTTTGACTATTGTAAATAATGCTGCAGTGAACATATGGATGCACACATCCCTTCAAAGCAGTGCTACTGCACCAGAGCTAAGGGACAGGGACCTGCTTTTACCAGAGTGACACCCCCACTCTATACAAGTAAGTGAGCACTGTAGGGGCAGAGGGAGATGGCAGCCCCTGATCTTATCTTGCCTCTCCTGGCATGGAATTCCCACCCTGCAAGCAAGCTGGGATGGGGCAATGGGTCTCCAATGTTCTCAGCCTCTGCACCTGAAATAAACCTTCCGTCCTGAGTTAGAGCTGGGTAAGGAAGGGCAAACGATCCTTTTGGCCATGCCTTCCTAGAATAGAGCTTCTGCAACTTGGGGCTGGGGAAAATAAGAAATGGCCATCTGCTCCTCCTCTGGTGAAATTATAGCTCCAAGCTGGGGACTAGAGGGAGCCCTCACATGCCTGGAGTAGAGCTTCTGTAACATGAAACTGTGAGGAAGCAAAAAAGTGGGTTCTGGCTCAAATGTGGGTTCTTACTTTTCTTAGCAAGATTTAGTAGATTTCCTTGAATGAATTTTTCTCCATTTGCTCTATGCCCTTAGGACAATTTTCAGAGGCTTTAAATGATTGTCTTTTATAACTTTCACCAATTAATTTGTTTTTCTGGGAAGAGGGTTCAGCCAGCTTCTTACTCCTCCATTCTGAAAGTTTTGAATCCACACAATCTATTATTTGATTAGAGTTAGGTACTAGTCATCTAGTTGACAAATATTTATAGACAATCAGCTATGTGGCAGACAAAGGTTTAGTTGCTGGTTGACTTGTTATTAATTTACTGTTTCAGGCTTATGTGTATCTAGCACTCATAACTCCAGTAGGATAGAGTGAGCCTCAATGGATGAGGCCACGTCTATTTGATCTTTGTAAATCTCTGCAGGACTTGGCACAAAGTGGGATGTATAGTTAATGCTTTTGTACAATTAATTTCTTCCTGATGTCCCTACTTGACTAACATCACATTTTCAAAACTATGTATTTTTCTGTAGTGCATTTTCTCTTTATTTAGCAAATCACTCTGGATTTTCAATTGTTTTCTCTGATATCAAAGTTATTTTGCTGCAATTTTTGAGTGTCTCATATGCATTAGGCCTGTATATATGCAATCTCATTAATGATAGCGTTAACCCTGTGATGGAAATATGGTTATCCCATTAACAGAGGAGAAACCCGAAACTCAGAAAGGTAAACGAGTTCACCTAAAGTTACAGCGAGTCAGTAGCAGAGATGTGTTGCCTGACTCCAAAGTTGGTTCTCTTTCCTGGATGCTAACCTACCCTGACTCTACTTCTGAGAGAAGAGAACTATAGCAAGTTTAAGAAAAATTGTTTCAACACCTTGAGTCATCTATAACATCACGTGGTTTGGAAGCCTGCTGTATTTTCCCAAAGGAAATATGTGATCTGTCCTCTTCCTGCTTATTGTACTTTGGCACACAAAATGACTAATGAAGAACCACAGGAGTGAAAAGGGGTGACCCTGTTGCATCACCCTCAAACCCCCAGATGACCCCAATTAAGGCAATGATCTGGCTGATTTACAAAGATGTAGCCCACAAAATGGCAAATATAACTCAACCACAACCAATCTGGCCCTTGTTAGCTGTGTTGTAATGAGAACTTGTATGAATATCATTATGAAACACTTATGTAGGACAAAAATTGTGCTGAATTCAGAATTTTCTCTCTCTCTCTCTCTCTCTCTCTCTCACACACACACACACACACACACGTTAGGAATGGTGGAGCATATCTATACCTCTACTTTTTAAAAAAAACTAGAACATCTTAAAAAACTTGCATCCTTGAGAATAGTCAGTTGTTCAGTGGGATTTGTGTGGTGCAGCTGGATCTCATTGGTTGGCCCCTTTAAACTAATCTAAGCTCAACCTTTTCCACAAAGCTGCAGGATCAATAAAACGAGGAGGGGTAAAACTAGAAAGAATTTGAGTGGAAACCTCTAAGGAAAATGTGTTGTTTTTTATTTTTAATTAAAGTATATTGGGGTGACAATTGTTAGTGAAGTTACATCGGTTCCAAGTGTACAATTCTGTAATACATCATCTATATATCACATTCATTGCAGCTATATTTACAGTGGCCAAGACATGGAAACAACCAGTGTCCTTCGATAGATGATTAGATAAAGAAGATGTGGTATATATACACAATGGAATACTATTCTGCCATAAGAAAAAATGAAATAGTGTCATTTGTGACAACATGGATGGCTATTGAGATTATTATGCTAAGCAAAATAAGTCAGACAAAGTCAAGAACCATATGGTTTCACTGAAATGTGGTATAAATGTGTGTGTTTTTTTCCTTCCATGCAAGAAGAAAAGTTACCGTTTCAGTAAATTGTATTAGACTATAAAATTATTAGGTATGAGACTGCTTCTCCTCTAAGTTCTATAAAACACCTGGAATAGTATTATTTAGTACCTATCAGGAGGTCTTCAAGTATTAGTTGATTATTGCAGCCCAAATCTTCTCTTCATTGTCATAGTTGATGGAACCAGGGTTAAGTCACTTTAAGAGTTTGCCTGTAAATCTGATCTACTACCAGTCCTCACCTGCCATATGGCTTATTCAGACCTTCTGTTTTTGCATCACTTTGGGAATTCCAAGGTGGGGTTGGAATGGCTCACGTATAATTAGACATGCTTTCTAATCATCTCTCCCTTCTTTGTCCTCTCGTTTTTGTTTCTGCTGTCTCGAGTGTGCTGTTTTCCTGCTCAACCGTATTGATGCCCTCTGAGTTGGACTGGGAGGGGCCAATAACACGAATCCTTTCTTTTCCTACCCCAGGCCTAAAGACCCCTGAACCACTGCTGGTTTCCTCATGTGGGATCAGTTTCCTATGCCACTTGTGGCATGAAAAGATAGGGGCAGCTTACTGTCAACAGCAGTAGAGAGGAATTCAGCTGGCTATGCCATTTATTCTTCTAAAAATTACCAATCAGTTCAGTTTTCTAACGGTGCCAAGAGGGAGTGAATAAAGGGGCAGGAAGAGATCAAGAGTGTAACTCTCACTGAGCTCATTCCAAAAAGATGGAAATACCAGCCGTGGTGGAGAAGCATTTATTCTCTAACATCCTGCAATCTTTTGCTGAACACCCCCAACATGGAACTGCTGATCTGCCCTTGGCCTCTAACGCCACTGGGGATCCTGAGTCCAGATCTGTGGTATTTACCTCTCTCTGACCAACTCACCCCTCTTCTTTCCCTTGTTTATATATTTTTCTTTTCACGAGAAAGAAGGCCACAACCAAATTAGGATGGGAGGAGGGCTAGAGTTGTAATTTTGGCTATTTTTGTTTTGTTTTCAGTTTGTAACCAGTTTACTGAATGGTTTAAGTTCAGTAGAGTTTAAACATGAAAAATATTATTTCTTCCAGTGACTGCCCCTAAAAAAGCTCTGTTGAATCTCACTCACCTTTCCCTAAATGATATTTTAGCTAAAACATTATACTCATTTTCAGATATTAAAAAATTCAATATAATACAATTTATTCAGCTTCAAACTTGTATCCAACTTAATTATCTTCCTCCTAACTTGGAAGGCTCAGGGAAGGGAGTATACTTTTCTCTCTCATTTTTCTTTCTTCCTCCCTTTCTTCCCCAGCGTTTTGGGGTCCTAAAGAAGGGCGGGGAAGGAGGAAGTAAAACTCTTCTCTTTAAGTGGTGCTATTTGGCCTTTTCTTCCTTGGCAGTCAAGGCCCATGTATAGCAGAAGTCTAAATGCTCAGTCTCCTGTGGGCTCAAAGTGAGTCCGCACAAGGCCCTCACACTGCACAGTGCCTGCTGTGGGAGACACACTCTGGCATGATTTCTTATAATCCCCACCCCAGCATGAGTTCCCATTTCCATTGGTAAACTCCCACATTTTTCTGGATGGAATACCTGGAAAATAGACTGAGACTTGTGTGGTCGCCTTAACCAAACAGCAAAAGTTTGTTTCCTTCTCATGTAACAGAATTGAGCTAGATGAGTTCTCTAGTCTGGATGGGAAGCTTTGCTCCACAGGATCACTTGGGAATCTGGGTTTCCTCATTTATCTTTGCATTTCAGCTTGCATGAAGAGGAAAGAGGAAGTCAGCGTAAGCAGCTTTTTTCTTTAGAGTGATAACTTGGAAGTTTCCATGTATCACTTCCACTTCCATCTTATCAGCCTGAACTTAGTCAAATGGCTATACCTAGCTGAAAGGAAGTCGAGGAAAACACAATCTTTGGCTGGCTGGCCATATGACCACCCAAAACCCTGGAGAGGTTTATATTACCAAAAGGAAAACAAAGAACAGATATTGGGGCAGAATTTAGCGTCTTTGCCTTAGGCATTTTTGAGTGCATTCTCACATTGAGCTCCAAACCACTTTGCCCGCAAGCCCTGTTGCCAAGTGTGGTGCACAGTACCAGACTTCTTCCTCATTTCCCCTAAACCCTCAATGACCCTTCCTGTAATGTCCTCCTGCTCCCATTTTATCATCCATCACACATACTTATAGATAATGGAGCCCCAATTGTAAACAGGTTTCCATGTTTTTTCTTACTGTGACGCATGAAATTCAAATCATTGTGTTAAGTGACATAAGTGTAACCTTAGGATGCTCTGAGAACATACAATAGAGACACCACACCTAACCCACAAGGAGCGGGCAGAGCTGGAGATGGCTGCCTGGATGGATGTCAGTGTCACCTTGGAAGAGTTCTGAAAGAGGAGGAGTTAGTCCATGGAAAGGCATTATGAGTAACAAGAAGAGCGTGTGCCAGAGCTGGATGAGCAGAGGGACACGGTGCGTTTGCAGAATAGCAAGTAGGCACTATTGCTTGAGAGTCAAGTTTGGGTGGGAATGAGGGATATTTTTAGAAGATGAGGCTTACAGAGGCAGGCAAGAAGCAAATGATGAAGGCCCTTGTAGTCTTGAACTTTACCCTGAGAGCAAAATGGGATTTAACAGAGAACTTTAAGCAGAGGAGAGACCTAATACAATCTGCATTTGCGAGAGACAATTCTGACAGCTGGATGAAAATGCATTGAAGGAGGCAAGAGTCCATGCTACTAAAAACGTTGGGAGTCAATTGGAGAAATCCAAGGGAAAAAATTAAGGGCCTGACGTTGAATCATGATATGTCTGCCTCCAAAGTTCACATTGTCTCCATGGATAATAATGGTTTTCTTCTTTGTTTGTTTGTGTGTACACTGCCTCATTCCAAAAAGGATTTAGCATGGCTTTCATAAATTCATTGAGTATTATAGTGAATATGAATCTCAGTCTTCAAACTCAGGTATAAAAGAAATACTGGGTAGGTGGATCGACTACTCTTCCCCCCTAGAATCTTGCTACTTTGTGACCTCTGCTTCCCTCTGCTCTCTAAACCCACAGATCCAAAAGATACTCGGGCTCTATCTCTTTGACATTCCTGGGGAAATCCCCCTCTTTCCAAGTTTCCCTCAGAAGCCCTTCCTCTCCATGCAGACACTTAGCTCATCCTCCTTAAAGATTTCAGACTTTTCTAAACAAATCCAGAAATGGAAATCAACCATAATTTTACCACCCCTGAAGCAAAAAGTCACGGAACCTGCAAGCTGCTTTCATGGAAGAAGGAAGAGAAGAAAATTCATGAATTAACATGTCAAAAATGGTCCTATCATGATGTCATATGATTATTTCAAATATAAATAATTCATGGTGAAGAAAAAATGAAATAAAACTAGTGAGAAAGTTAATGCTTTGAAAGCTGTGAACACTTTCCAAAATTAGAACCATTTCAGCCCTGAGTTATCTAGTAACTAAAGCAAAAATGGACATACAAACTAATCTTAAAACTGTTTATGGAATCCACCAAGAAAGCACACCTGTTTTTCAGGAGTAACATGGTTTTAGCTGCAGCTGAGATGAGAGGAATGTTTTCCCACTGCATCTTTATAAAGGGGACACTGCATGATACAGGCCACACCCCATGTTCAACATCATCCTTACAATGATGAGTTTTGTAAGAGTGTTTCTTATAACAACATTGGCACTAGAGAGTAAAAAAAAAAAGTAAAAACCCCAAAACAGTCCTTGCTATCAGTTTAGTCTGAACCATGGATAAATAGACAATTGTCATGTCATTAAAGTTTGGTTGTGGGGGCCGGCCGAGTGGCTCAGTTGGTTAAGAGCTCACTCAAGAGTGCGAGCTCTGAGCAACAGCGGTTCGATGCCCGGCCCGAGCTGAGCAGCCGCTGAGCTGCCAAAGGTGGCATGATGGCTCAGCTAAAAAAAAAAATAAATTAAAAAAATAATAAATGAATAAATAAATAAATAAAGTATGGTTGTGGAAGTGTTGTACCAAGTGCAAAGGGAGCACATCTCAAATTCCTAAAAGAAGAAAAGATAGAGGGAACCCATCACCCAAAGATCATGGAGGCTGAAATGAGGATGGAAAATGCTGAGGTCATAATAAGTGGAAAGAATACAATCTCATATTCAAAATAAACTTATATAAAATACTGTAAGGAAGTATACTAAATGATTATTAGTTGTTATTGCTAGGTGATCATATTATAGGTGATTTTTATATTTTTCCTTTAGCTTATCTACATTTTCAAATTTTTATGGGAGAAAGTTATCAATATTTAGAGACTAGTTTTAGTTGTAACCAAAAACGCAAATAAAAGCTATTAGTTTTTGTCACACATGAAATAATCCAACATGATATATTGGGTTGTCGGAAAAGTCATGACACATTTTTGCAACGAGAAACATAGAAAAAATACGTCATGACTTTTCCGACAACCCAATAATATGAGGTCTGGGATTTGCTTCAAAATAACGTGGGGCAGAGAAAAGTGGACAGGGGCATAAATGAGTCGAGACTAGCCAGAAGTTGCTAATTGTTTAAGCTGATGATTGATAGGCCTATAGGGATTCATTACACTATTCTCTACTTTAGTATACACTTTAAAATTTCTATACTAAAAAGCTAAAAACCAAATAAGTGAGGAGAGTGGCCTTGGCACCTGAACCCCTCTCTGCTTTAGTTTTCTCAACTATAGAATGAAAATAGTAAAAACTCCCACTTCATAAGATAGTTGTGAGGATTAAATGGCTTAACACATAATTTAAATGCTCATAACAGTACCTGACACATAATTATCATTGTTATTATGAGAGCTTAAGATAGAGGCACAACGGCCTCTTCAAAATCCCAGGTTCCTGGCCGGCCGAGTGGCGCCTTGGGTAAGAGCTGGCTTGGGACGCCAGAGGGCCCCGGTTCGGATCCCACATATATGAGGGCCAGTGACACTGCCCTCCACAGCTAAGATGCTGAACAACAGCTCAGCCTAGAGCTGGGCTGCCGTGAGTCACCAGCGACGGTGTAGGCTGCAGCCCCTGTGGCAGTGGGTTGCCATGGGCTACCGTGTGTAGCCAGCAGCCAGCATGAGTGGCCAGCAGCCGCCATGAGCGGCCGTCCAGAAGCCGGTGACTGATGTGCCTCGGCTGGGAAGAGCGCAATGATGGTGCCAACTTGGGCCAGTGAAGCAACGTCCTCCACAACTAGACTGAAGAACAAAAGGACAGCAACTTGTCTGTTCTCCTTCCCCCAATTCCCCAGCGCTGTTCCCATCCCCCAATTCTCCAATAAAAATCTTAAAAAAAAAAAATCCCAGATTCCTTCCATCTTTCTACCCTGCCATCTCCTGGGTGCCACCGGCTCTGATGGTTATATGATGTTGAAGCTGTTCTAGGCATCACCTCCCACCATAGCCCTCTCTAGAAACAGAAAAGAGGTATGTCTCTGTTCTTTCTGTGTCCTCTTTTAAGATTCAGGAAAATTTTAAAGAAATTCCCTAGCAGTCTTCCCTTTACTTCTCCTTGGCCAGGGTTGCATTACATACCCATGCCTAACCCAATCACTCACCAAGAGGATGGATCTACCAGGTTGGCTGTAGACTAATCAAACTCTACACCCTGAAGCATAAAGTATACAAATGCCAGAAGGAAGAAATCATGGTTCTGTAGGAAGAAAGACAGTGACAAAATTGCTAGTGGAAAGTCAATTAATAGTGACTTCTCATGACACATTAGAAAACAGTGAGTAGTTCTGTGTGACTGGTGCATAAAATAATGTAGGGAGCAGGAAAAGAAATGGCAGGCAATAGCAGGACAGGTGAATTGGGTATCAGGCAGAGGACAGTGCGTTTTTTTTCTATAGGCAGTGGAGAGCCTTAAAGACTGAGGCACAGAAGCTAAGGAAAACATAATAAGGGAAAATATCAGTAATTTTATTTTAACTTAGAATTTTCCTGAAGATGGTATATAATCCTATGCAAATCATATGCACATCATATGCAAATGTACTTATTTTTCCCTCAAATATTTTACATAACTGGATATGGTCTTTGCAAGGAAACATCTTGGTGGAAATAATTGACTCAGCAATAGTATCTCTAAGTGGGGAAGTGAACTAACCTTGGATTCAATATTTATGCTTTAACTTCATTTTCTATTGACTAAGACCTTTTTTAAACTTCTGTACTAAGTTCCTTTACCATTTCCCTCCAAGGATCTGGTGAATATCCATATTCCTCACCACAGTGCCCACACTGAGTGCTAAGTATAATTATCCTGCATGACAATGAATTCCACATGAATCATTTGAGGAAAGCAGAGTCTTTTAAGGTATTATTTAATTACAAATGAAAAATGCATGATTTGATTCATCCAAGAAGACCATAATAAAAAGAGGCTGACTTCAAACTGGTGAAAACTTTTCAAAATAAGATGCCAGAAGCTCATTGGTTAAGTTTTGCCTACTGGAGGGGGCGTGGGCTTCACATGCAGTGAAATGCAAATGGATCCGGAAGGAGAAATTAGGAGATGTGCTTATCACATATGAGCCTTTCTTGTCTTTCTGGACAAGAAAGTGATTTCAGACAGATCTTAGCTGAACAAAGGAAGATTATTATTTTTGTTTCCATGAACGTCAAGCTAGCACTTCTCATCCATTGACAAAAGTAGCATAAAATAAGAAAGGTGATAAGTTATCGTGTATTTGGTAAGTTTGAATATAAATGTGTTTTACTTGATATACAGCACCTTGCATAAGTTAGGTACATACTCAAATTTGTTGAATAATTGAATAGCGCCAACCCTGGTTTCAGCCAAATCTCAAGCCTGGGCAACTGAAAATTATTGTGTATTTTACATGGATCACTCATTATATCCTTCTTGTCATTTGTTCACTTATTCGACATATTTTTATCTAAAGCCTCTAAGTAGCTGTTACTATCTAGGCACTGGGAACACAGCAAAAATATCTTTTTCCTTGGAGTTTACATTCTAATGGGGAATGATATAAAATAAACGAGATAAACAAGTAACATATATGAGAGTATGATAGTAAAAGATACTACAGAGATAAGTAAAGTAGGTAAGGGGAATTGGGAAATGGTCAGGAACACTTGTAAGTTTTCATAGCTTGGCCAGGGAAGGTCTCAGTTAGGTGATGACTGTGATAAACATTATTATAGTACTATTCCTTAATATTTCTAGTTCTCCTTCTGAGCACATGATAGGATTGTATTTCCTTGCCACTTTGGAATTAGAGAAGCTCAGTGATTTACTTTGGCTGGTGAAATGTGAGAGTGATGGATGCTGCTTTGGCATGGAAGCTTTACTAGCTGATATGATTTTTCCTGCTTTTTCTCGTCCTCTGCCACAACAATGTTCCAGTAGTGGTTGTTCTGCCATCTTGAAACCTGGAGTGAAGATAACATGGAGCAGAACCCATCCACCCCAAAATGGACAAGTATTATGACTTGTTTTGTGCTGCTGAAGTTTTGATGTTCCTTATTACTGCAGCATAACCTAGCCTATCCTATCTGATACAGTGACAGTTGTTTGAATACCAGAAAAAAGTGGGGGAGTGAGAATTGTAGATATCTAGAGAAGGAGCACTCCCAGCAAAAATAATACAGAGGCCTCAAAGTGGAAGGATGCTTGAAATTTTAGAGTCAAATGAGTGAGAAAAACCATAAAGGAAGATGTAATCCAACACATGATAGACTTTTCAATAGTGTAGGGTGTTGTGTACCATTGTAAGGACTTTGGCTTTTTCTTTAAGTGAGGATCATTAGAAGTGGGGTAACATGATATGACTTAAATTTTCAAAAAGACTCTATTTGGTTTTTGAAATAAACTTAAGTATAGGCAAGATAGGAGCAGGGAGAATAGTAAGGAGGCTATTGCTGTAAATTCAGGTGAGAGAGGAGAGTTTGAATAACAGAAAGCAGTGGGAAATGGTTGGATTCTGTATATATATAATCTCCAGGTAGGATATATAAAGCTGATAGGATTTGCTGATGGATCAGATATGAGTTGGAAGAGAAAAAATGAAGTCAAGAATGACTCCAAGATTTTTCCCTAAGTAAATAGAAGGATAGAACTGCTATTTCCTGAAATGGAGAAGACCGTATTAAATTTATTAGGGAAAGTACAGGATCTCAATTTTGGACTGTGTTGAAGTTTAGGCTACCCATTAGATTCCAAGTGGAAATGGATAGACAGGTCCATGATGGAGACATAATTTTGGGAGCTGTTTGTATATAGATCGTATTTGAAATCCTGAGACTAGATGATAGCACCAAAGGGAAAAGTATAGAGAGAAAAGTATAGAAGCCTAAGAATCGTGCTTCTTAACTGAATGCTAATAGATCGGAAGAAGATAAGAAATAGCAAAGTAGGCTGAGAAGCAGCTGCCAGTGGGGTAGCAGGAAAAAAACAAACAGGGAACTATGTTGAAAAAAGAGCATTAAATTCTGCAGGTCAAGTAAGATGAGGCCTGAGAATTGACCATGGGATTTAGAGAATAGAGATTATTTGTAACTGCGATAAGAACAGTTTCCCTGAAGTGGTGTGCCAACAGCCCGACTGGACTATGCTCAAAAGATAATGGGAGAAAAGAAATGGAGACAACTCATTTAAAGAAAAGGAAGTAAAGAAATGAAGCTTTACTGAGCAAGAAATGGAGTCAAGAGAAGACTGTAAAACAGGTGTGAGAATTAATAGCAATTTTATAGGCAAAGGGGAAAGATCTATCAGAGAGGAAAAACTTGATAATATTGGAGAGAGAGGAGAGATTGCTAGAGCAGTGTCCTCAAATACAGAAGAGGAGATGAGATCTAGCACACAAATAGAGAAGCTGGCCTTTGCTAGGGGTTCATCCAGGAAAAAAATGGGTGTAGATGCAGGGAGGTGGTTGCATATGGAGATGGGAACATGGGGAAACTATTATCTAAGTGCTTGTATTTTCTTAGGGACATTGGAAGCAGCTCATCGGCTCAGAGTAAGCATGGCAATTCGAGGAGCGACAAGAAGGTATAAAATAGTTGTTGAGAAGAATGGGAAAGTGTGTGGATTAAGAAAATATACTATGAGGGCCGGCCGAGTGGCTCAGTTGGTTAAGAGCTCGCTCAAGAGTGCGAGCTCTGAGCAACAGCAGTTCGAGACCTGGCCTGAGCTGAGCTGCCACTGAGCTGCCAACAGGTGGCAGGATGGCTCAGCTAGTGCCAGGCAGCACTAGAACAAGTAAGCAAGAATTTAAAGGATACCAATGAGCATTGTAGTGTGCTTTTCTCGGGCCACATTCAGCTGTGCACAGGTGGAGCAGGTGGAGCAGGTGGAGAGGTGGATTTACATAGGTTGGTGTTTTGCGACAGCAGTATGATGAGAAAAGAAAGGGGCAAGACAATTGAGGTTTGATGCAAGGGTGTGATGATCTCATAATTAGCAATGGGATGTAAGGTGGCCAATGAGGAAAGTGAGGAAATGGGCAGGATAAGTTATTAAGAAAAAGCGTTAGGATCAGTGTACCTACAATATACCTTCACTGGAGTAGGTGCTTTACATTAATTAATTCCTATTCACAACAACCCTGCAAAGTAAGCATTATAATCCCAAATTTATATGTTGCTAATAGATTGACTTCACATATTGTGACCACAAGTGAAGCCATGAGAGATATTTGAAATTCGGTTATTTCAATATCTAATGTGCAATGCATACATTCAATGTCAATGACAAGTGTTATTTGACTGTAGAAACATGGAAAAAGCAGAGAAGCACTTATAGATCTTAAGGTTTTGCCAAGGAAATGCAACACCCAACCAAGAGACTGACTTGGGCGGGAGTTACAGGCTTCCTAAAGTATACCTTCTAAAGTATAGAAATGTGTATAAATTAACTCCAGGGACAAGGGAAACACACAAACAGCTGCTTCTTGAAACTGACCTGCAACTATAGATAAAGTCCAACACAGCCAAGCAGAGTCAACAACAAGAACTCCAGCAGCATCCTGGCTGAAATCTTTAGCTGTTAGTCAACGTAGAAAGTAAACTTGGGAAGCCAACCCATGTGCACGTATGACATGGGGAAGACACAATAGTTTTCTAAGTGAAGTGCGAGAGGAGTCGCTCCAGGTCGCTGAAGCTCTAGGTCTCTCGGTGGAAATAACCTCAGTGACTTTCAATGCTGTATGTATAGGCAAAAGTAGAATTGTTTAACAATAATATTTCAGGCTAAGGAATTGATGCAAGTGTTACATATATCTAATGTTTACATGATTTGGCCAGTAGAGTGATGGTCTTGTAACTCCAGCTTCAGCTCTATAATTGAATACCTAGGTAATTAAATTTGTGATTTTAATTTGTGGTCTCCCTGCGTTTATTTAAGAGAACTACAATTTCCCATATTGTTAAGTTTATTACAGTTTCCCATATTTGAAGTTTAATGTACTAGACTTACACAGTTTTTTTTTAATACCAAAGAGGTTTTATCTGTTGTCAGACAATTGTTTAAGAAAGGAATCAAATAACCTTCGACATATAAATGCACTTGAACTCTGTGGCTCTGCCTGAGGGATTGCCTTCATTTGGAACAGGGTAGAGAAGTCCATAACCGAAAGCCATTGCTGAAAACAATTGGATGGCAATTAAAAGGAGGCTGGTAGCTTTGTCAGACAAGAAAAATATCAGAGCAGAAGTTTAGTAGAAAGAAACTGGAGAAAGAGACAGCTAAGAAGAGCTCCCCAGTATCACAGTCAATTCTGGAGTCAGGAAGGATGTCTACATACGCTAGACATCACCTACTCAGGAACAATCAGAGCGTGAGGGGCCAACTTGAAAGTGTCACTCAGGCTGCACACAGAGGGCAGAAGCTGCAATAGCACAATGGGCTGCAACACAACCCCTGACCAAACACTAATTGAGCAATAAGTGACTCTGACACAGGGCGATTCCTAGGAAGCCAGGTTTAAAAATAAAATCACACTCTCCCCTGGCCATCTGGAAGCCTGTGTGAATGCCCGAGGCTGCTCCCTCTCAGGAGTTGTTAGAGAGGGAAGCTCTCTGCACTACTGTGTCTTCCCAAATGCAGGGCAAAAAAATGTCAACTCCCCAAGCCACATACACAGCCATTGTTAGAGGGTAAATGTCTAACTAGTGTCTTGTTTTTCTATTTCAGTGCTTTGTACCCTGTTGTCACCTCTCTGGCCAACCCCTTTGGATTGAGGTTGTACTGGGATTTTGCCCTTGGACACTGTCCTTGGGTTCTCCCTGGGCTCACACTCTGTTAGTGTGGGCCCATCCCATTCTCCCCATGGTCTCAGGCAGTTAGGATAAGCCCAGGTGTTACTTACTAGCAATGGTGTCGAGTCTGGAATGGGACCTGCATGGGGAAACTTTCTCCCCTGTAAATAGTGTGCTTGTGACAAGAGAGAGGGAGCTTTGAGGCCCCTTGGACTTCAAGGGCATCAACAATCTCAGGTTTAAGTTTGCAGTCAGCTAGGAATGAGGGTTGGGAATGGAAACAAGTCAGGGGAGAGGTCAAGGCAAAACAGAAGCACCGAAATGCCCAAACCTTCTTTAGAATGTCTCTGAGGGTAGTGAGCTGTCCGTGCTAAGACGCCAGAAGCAGAATGTAAATGCAACTGTATAACAGTGGTCTCTGAACTTGCAAGATTCTTCCAGTTCAAATGTGGTGATATGCTCAGGGAGAAACACCTGTGTTCCCTGTGAGGAGCAATGGTACCCTAGGAGGGATGAACAGAACTGAGGATGGACAGGTAGAAAGGAACAGGGATGGGGGTGCAGTACTTAAGCTGAAAAACAATTCTAATATGTGGGGGCCATTTTTATTTTTCAGCTAATAACAGAATAAAAGTAAAAGATACAATAAGCAGGGGGTTGGGGGGTGGAGAGAGAGAGAGAGAGAGAGAGAGAGAGAGAGAGAATTAGATGCACGGAGATCAGCACAAATGACATCTTACATCTAGACAGTGAGGAAGTTAACAGAAAAACTGAAGCGTTCATTCATTCAACAAATATTTTTGAGTATCTACTATGTGCCAGGCTCTATTCTAGGTACCTGGGCTAGATCAGTGATAAAGTCAGATAAAGATCTCTGTCCTCCTAGAGCTTACATTCTAGCAAGTTTCCAGTGGTTAGAGACCATCCATGGTAGTTGCTTCAGACTTCATTCAGCACAGTAATAATAATGATAATAATGAATAGGTATACTGTGCATACCATCTGCCAGGCACTGTTCACCTGCTTTCTCTTCATTAGCTTCTTTAACCCTCGCTGAAACCCTAGTGTGATTTTTTTCCCTTGAACCACTTGCTGTGCTCTGACTGATCAGGCCTGCTGTCTGTGACTGCCTGTCTTCCCCGTCCCCCTCTCCCAGCCTGCTCACTTACTTTGGACTGAGACAAATGTCATGGGTCCTATCAGAGCCACGTGGACTGAGCAGGGATAATTGGAATGGGGTGAGGCTTGGCTCGCCAAAGGAAGTGACCCTGGGCAGACAAGCATATATCTACCAAGTTACATAAGAGGCCATTCCAGAAAGGCAGCGGCGTCAGCATTTAAGTCCAAAATGCAGGAAGGATGCAGGACAAAGCAGAATGGGACAATTATTAGCCCCATTTTGTAAATGAGAAAGCCAAGGCACAGACAGGGGCGTAGCTCGCACAGGTTCACACACCCAATAAACAGTGAAAATGGAATTTGGATCTGACTCCAGAGCCCAGGCCTTAATCCCTACATTATTTTGATAAAGTTACAAAGGCAACTTTAGTTCTAAGAAGCCCATCTTTCCCATTTTAACAACTCTGCAATTGAGAGGTGTCGTATAATAGATAGAAGGATATGTAGTTATCAGTTTAATTGACAGCACTTTTCTTCCTCAGTGGTCCATAACATAATAGTGCATCTACAAAAAAGTCACATTAGAGTTGATGAAGGGCTGTATTCTTTCAACACAGACTGATAATGCTCCTACTGTAAGCCAGGCAGCTGTGCTAGGCTCACTGTGCAGTGTGGGGCACAGTGATACAGACACACAGTGCTTACCCACAATGCCATGTGAAGTGTGCTGTGAAAGCCGTGCACAGGAGGGAGTGGCAATGCAAGAGAGGGGCACTGACCAGAAGGAGGGGGCCAGGGAAGCTTTCCCAGAGAGGTAGAATATAGGCGGGTAGGGGAGGAGAGGAGTATGGTGGGGATATAAGTGACTCCATCTTGATGGTGGATAAAATATGAGGCGGGGAGTGGTTCCAGATGAGGCTTGAGATGTTTAGCACCATTTGCTGTAATGATATCTGATTCAGCTGGACTGTGAACGTCATGCTGTATGCACTGCAAGCAATGTGGATCCACTTAAGGGACTTTGAGTAGGCCACGGCCATATTGCAATTTGGAAAGTTCCTGTTGGGCAGTGGGTGTCTGATGTCTTAAACCAGGAGCTGGCTTAGGGGCAGTGTCAGTAATATATATAATAGAAAGCAATGTTGGGGGCTGGCCACGTGGCTCAGTGGGATAGAGTGCGTGCTCCTAACAACAAGGTTGCCAGTTTGACTCCTACATGCGATGGTGGACTATGCACCCCCTCAACTAGACTGAAAGCAGTGACTGGACTTGGAGCTGAGATTGCACCCTCCACAACCAAGATAGAAGGACAACAACTTGACTTGGAGCTGATGGGTCCTGGAAAAACACAATGTTTCCTTTCCTCAATTCCCAACACTGTTCCCTTCCCCAATTCCCCCAAAAAATCTTTTTTTTTTTTTAAAAAAAGGAGGACAACGTCAAAGGCTTAAATTCCAAGTCAGTGTGAGGTTTGAAAAAATTTTAGAGATAAAATTGGAAAGGCTTGGTGATTGGATTTGGAGGTGAGGGAGAGAGAAAAGAGTCAGAGATGATTTCTAGGTTCTGGGATTGGACAGCTGGCTGGGTGGTGATGCTGCTGATGAGGGCAAAAAATACAGGAAAAAGAATGGGTTTCGGGAGACGTGTATGATTGTGTACATGTTGAGTGCGAGGGCTCTGTTAGATAAGGAAGTGGCATTTGTGACTAAATGGAGTGTTCAGGTTTGAAGACAGAATTAGCCGTCAATAACATTGTGAGTTAGTTAAAACTGTGAGCTCCTTGAGGTCAGGGACTTTGTTTTTCTGTTTTCCACCTACTTTTAGTGCCTAGCATGGAAACTGGCACATAACCAATGGTCAATAAATGTTTGCCAGCAGGAAAGTGTAATAATGATAATAATCTATGTATGTCTATGATAACGTATGTGTGACATGTGTCTGTATATTAATGTCTATGAGTGGTTACAATGCTTTTTTATATGCTGGGCACTGTTCTAAGATCTTTACAGGTATTAACTCATTTACTTCTAACAATAATATGCAAGGTATTCACTATTGCTATTCCCATTTTAAAGATTAGGAACTTGAGGCACAGGGAACCTAACTCACTTCCCTAAATTTCCAGAGATTGAGAGGTTGAGCTAGGATTTAAAGCTGGGGAGTCTGGCTTCAGGGTTGGTTCTCTATGCTTTTGGTATTGTTTGTTGTTGTTTTTAATAAGATTTTTCTTCTTTCAGCAATTGGTGAAGGGAAAAATTTCAGCATACAAAAGGTTAAGTTCCAGTTGTTTGGACATTTTATATTATTTATTTACTTGGCAAAAGCACAGTCATATAACAATACTCAACTTAAACCTCACCATGTCCCCAAACTTCTTCCAAAGTTAAGCTTGCCTTCTTCTGGGCTCCCCTGGTATCCTTAGGACGCTCTTATTAAAATGTTTATTCCTTTATGTTGTATCTCTTTTGTTTTTGTTTTTTCCAACTTGAGTCCTTCCTGAGGGTGGAGACTTTGTATTATGTCTTTCTATATCCTCAACGAGCTAACATCATGCATTTCGTATCGTTAAGTACATGACAAATGTTTGCTAAGTGAATAAATGAATGGATAAAAAATTTGTTTTTCATTTTACTGACATTTGAAAAACAAGGTGTTATGTTACACCACACTTTCTGTTCTCTCCGAGCTTCCAGGGCAGCTGCAAGGACAACCACAGAAGGTCCACCTTCCCACTGTGTACAGAGCCTTGTATTAAAATGCGTTGGCCACAGGTCATTCAGTCATCACCCCCTCCTCATAGCAACAGAAGGGCTCAGTGTCCCAACGCCTCCGCGTCACACCAGTTTCCAGGGGGACATCCAGAGGGGTGCTCTCCCCCCACCATGCTAGTAGGGGAGCATTCCACGAGCTTCCTCAAAAGCTAGAGCACAACATGGGTGCCAGGCTGGGGCTTCCTACCTCCATGCTCATCCTGGAAATCCCCTGGGAATTCCTTTAATATTCAGTGTCTCAATATCTGCTTTTTGATGGGATCTGGGCATGCTCAGAACATCCTCTTCAATCCCTGTTTTCTGAAGACCTATTTCTATTAGCCCTTGCTATGTATTCTTTTAGGAGTAAGAATCAACATTTGGAATCATCACAGCATATGGTTAGTGTTTTCTGGAAGGGGTAGGGTATCCATTTCTCCATCATGTGGCGAAAGTGCAGCAGCTGTAATATCTCATTACAGGGCTTCACTTTATTTAATAAAAAAAAATATAGTATTGTTCTATTTAACAGAATTATCCTCATCCCCTGCCTTCCCTCCTCCCCAACCAAACCTGATCTGTGATTTCAATGCCTCTTGCCATAATAGCCTTGATGGTTTGCATGTGATATTAGTTAGCTCCAGAACCTGCTTTCAATTCAGTTGCTTCAGATTGTATTTTCACTGTGAGCCATTAGTCACCAAATGTTGACAAGCATTTGTAAGCATGCCATCTCCCCCTTTGTTTATATGCAAGTGCAGCAACCAACATGATTTATTTATGTTTTAATTAAAATTTGTGGATAGACCAGTGATTTTTAGCAGTGACTTTTCTAATTTGTGGGCTCCAGAAAGAAAAGAAAATCAATAACCTGATGCCATTTATGTTTTTATAGTTACCCCCAGGCATTTATAATGCAGACCTGTCACTCACCTGCAGTCTTACTCCGAGGAGAGTCATCCTCGCCACATAAATCTTCCCCAAAGGCCGAAAGGGTCTATATTTCAGAGTCACTTCCCTTCTGTGTCAGCTGTAAGTGAGATGTTACATGCTTTCCATTCTTATGGTTTTCATGGCAAGGCACAGGCTAAAATTGATATTGAAAGTAAATTGATGGACTGTAAGTTTTATAATACCTGACCCAATCTGTAACGACTATTTAGGATTTTAATAATTTAAGCCTATTGATTTTGGTTCTTGCATATCGCTCTCCACATTGAAAATCTACCCCATAGGGTCTTTGCAAAGAACATACCCCTAAATGCCAAGCTTTTATGGGAACGTAATATATTCGACATTGCAGGTGCATAAATCTCCGTGAAATTACACCAAGGTAACGTATTTACTGGTGCACACAATTTAGTAACTACTTTGTAAAAGTCTAAATAAAGATAGATAAGACAGGTAGATATGGAGAAATAATGAGTAAATGTTCCGATGTATATTAACAAGATGAGTTCATTGCCTTCGCAGAGCTATCAGACTAACTGGAAAAGAATTAATTAATTTTCAGGGTGTTTGGGATGGTTTTAATTGCTGTTTTTCAAAGTCTGGGAAAAATGAACTGTTTCTGCATTTTCTGCCAAACTCAAATTATCCTCTCCCAAATAGTCAGAGTTAAGGGGGTGTGGGGGGAGTGATGACAAGGAGGGTGGGAAGAGAAATGCTCAGTTTCACACACCATTTTGGCTCTCTGAGATAAAGGCACAAATAACAAGGAGAAGCTCATTTTAGTTCAGAAAGTCCTCTTAAGAAGGATCCCATTTGAGTTTCTGCAGTTTCCCTTCGAAATTTCAGAATACATATTTCCCAAGTCCCTGCAAACACTCATACTCACATGTTTGACTTCTTTCTCTCAATCCTCCCCCTTTTCTTCATTGTTTTGCAATTCAGCTCTGGGAATGCTCAAGCCAAGTTTTCATTGCAGCATGTAAGAAACATCTGGCCATTCTACCAAGAAGACCCCCAACCCTCACTTAGCTTTGGAGGACAGAGTTTGTGTCCGTTCCTAGGGCAGAGTTTTTGCTTTACGGAGCTAATAGTTCATTTCTTGAGAACTATCTTATTTATTTATTTTTTTTAAAGATTTTTATTGGGGAATTGGGGGGATGGGAACAGCGCCGGGGAATTGGGGGAAGGGGAACAGACAAGTTGCTGTCCTTTTGTTCTTCAGTCTAGTTGTGGAGGACGTTGCTTCACTGGCCCAAGTTGGCACCATCATTGTGCTTTTCCCGGGCGAGGCAGGTCAGTCGCTGGCCTCTGGACGGCCGCTCACGGGGGCTGCTGGCTGCTCACGCTGGCTGCCAGCTACACAAGGTAGCTTATGGCAGCCCACTGCAGCAGGGGACTGCAGCCTACGCCGTTGCTGGTAACCCACAACAGCCCAGCTCCAGGTCGAGCTGTTGTTCAGCATCTTAGCTGTAGAGGGCAGTGTCACTGGCCCTCATATGTGGGATCCGAACCGGGGCCCTCTGGCATCCCAAGCCAGTTCTTAACCATCGCGCCACTTGGCCGGCCCTTGAGAACTATCTTATCTCAAATATATAACTTTAGGCCACAGAACCCTTTCTTCAGGTGAAATCTTATATAGAAGTTCATTTTATAAATCAAGTAAGTGTAAAACTGCTCTTCTGGCTGAAATAGTGGTTTTAAAATAGATGACGAAGGAGAGGGCCTTATCCTGCCTTTCACCTTCCCATCCAACATGGCCCATGGGCATCTCTACAGAACTCCTGGGGCTACTTAGAGCAGAAGTGAAGAAAATCGCTGAACCAACACAACTTCACTATCAGTCACAGTATCAATATCTGTTAATGTAGGTGGCAAGAAATGTAAAAGCCAACCAAATAAATCTTAATATGACCTTCCCCTTTCCTCCCTCTGCCCTCTGGGCCCCCTGTCTTGCCTTATATTTCAGATATATTGAACATCTTTCAATTCCTGGAGCATAAATAATTCCCTGCTACCTCTAGGCCTTTGAACATGTTCTTTACTCTGCTTAGAAAACACTTGATCCCCGATGCATCTTACCATCAACTGGCTTACTCCCACTAAAGCTTTAACTTAGAGTTTTCATCCTATGTGAAGCCTTCTCTGACTCTCAGACACTAGGGTGAGTACCCCTAGGTTATGTTCTCCTATAATACCAAGTCCTTTCACTGTCAGCACACAATACTCTGAATTTATAGTCTTCTTTAGTTTCCCTCATGTTCAGGAACATAGATGTAAAATTCCCAAATGAAATATAAGCAAAACCAGGTTGGTTTTATTCCAGTAAAAATGTTGATAAAATTCCACACCCATTTATGCTAACAGTGAACAAAAAAATCCTTAACGAAGTAGAAATAAGAACATTCTTAGTCATATAAAAGTTTTCTTAAATAATAATAAAATAAAACCCAAGACAACCTAAAGGAGATATACTTACAGGTGAGATATTTAAAAGCTTTTTCCTGAAAACTGGAATAAAATGCTTGCCATCAAGATCATTGTTAAGTACTATTATGTATGAGTTTTGCTAAAGTTAGCTGTAAAGAGAGAGAGGAATAGCAAGCGTTGTCAAGGATGTAGGGAAACTGGGAGCCCCGTACATTGTTGGAAGGAATTGTAAAATGATGCAGCCACCATGAGATGTATTTTCGTGATTCTTCAAAAAGCTAAACATAGAATTACTGTATGACACGGTAATTCCACTCTTAGGTATATACTCAAAGGCATTGAAAGCAGAAGCTCTAACAGATACTCGTAGGCCAGTGTTTACTGCAGCATTATTTACAATAGCCAAAAGGTGGAAACAACCCAAGTGTCTATCAACCAATGAACGGATAAGCAAAACGTGATATATGCATACAATGGAATATGATTCAGCCATTAAAAGGAATGAAGTTCTGGTGCACGTTACAACATGAATGAACCTTGAAAACATTATGCTAAGTGAAATAAGCCAGACATAGAAGGACAAATATTGTATGGTTCCACTTACATGAAATATCTAAACTAGGCAAGTTCATAGGGACTAAAAGTAGATGAGAGGCCTCCAGGGGCTGACGGGTACAGGGATGGGGAAGGAATGTGGAATTATTGCCTAAGGGTTACAGAGTTTCTATACAGAGTGATACAAGTTTTTGAAATAGTGATGATGGTTGCACAACATTACAAATGTAATTAATGCTGCTGAATTCCAACTTAAAAATTGGTTGAAATGTAAAATTTATGTTTTAAACATTTTACCACAATTTTTAAAAATGAATCATCTAGTGCAGCAAATCACTGAATTGTACACTTTAAGTGGATGAATTGTATGGTATGTGAATCATATCTCAATAAAGCTGTTAAAAAATGGGCAACAGATTTGAATAGACATTTTCCAAAGAGGATATACAAATGGCCAACAAGCACACGAAACAATGCTCAACATCATTAGTCACTAGGGAAATGCAAATCAAAACTACAATGAGATATCACTTCACACCCGCTAGGATAGCTATAATTACAAAAATAAAAAGAAACAAACAAACACATAACTCCAGACAATAGCAAGCATTGACATGAATGTGGAGAAATTAGAAACGTCATGCATTGCTGGTGGGAACACAAAGTAAGTTAACCACTTTGGAAAATAACAATTCTTTGAAAATTAAACAGTTACCATTTGACCCAACAATTCTACTACTAGGTATATATCCAAGATAATTGGAAGAATATGTCCACACCGAAATTTACATAGAAATAGTGCTAGGAGCATTATTTATAAAGCCTCAAATTGGAAACAACTCCAATGTTTATCAACTGATCAATGAATAAATAAAATGTGCTATATCCCTACAATGGAATATTATTTGACCCAAAAAGAATGGAAGTATTGATACATGCTACACCCTGGATGAACACTGAAAACTTATGTTCTGGAAAGAAGGAAGACACAAAAGCCACATGTTGTATGATTCTTTTTATGTGAAGAAATATCCAGAATTGGCAAAATTCATAGAGACAGAATTGTAATTTTTAATGGTTGCTAGGAGCTTGGCAGAGAGGGGAAAGGGCAGTGAATGCTAATGTGTGTTTCTTTGCTTTTTTTTATTGTGAAATAAACATTTTAAAAATTAATTTCAGCTGTACAACACAGTACAATAGTTATACTTTTTACCCCTCAAAGTGATAATCCCCCTCCCCCAATCCACCGCCTCACTCCCCCCACCTGTAATATTGTACATATCTATTAGAATTTGATTGACTCCAAAACAACACTATACTCCCCTTTTTGAGGAGATAAAAATGTCCTCAAATTAGATAATGTTGGTGAATATTCTAAAAAAACNAATTCCTTTGACTCCACTCCAACACTATACTCCCCTTTTTGAGGAGATAAAAATGTCCTCAAATTAGATAATGTTGGTGAATATTCTAAAAAAACCACTGAATTGTACCTTTAAAAGGGTGAATTTTATGATATGTAAATTATATGTCAATAAGTCTTTTATTCAAAAAAATCTCCCACTATGATTCTGCATTTATCTTTTTCCTTTTTTTGTTCAAGTTTTGCTTTATGTATTTTGAAAGTATGTTATTAGGAACAAAAATTTGAATTTTTATGTTTTCCTGGCAGAATGATCCTTTTATTATTATAAAATATTACCCCTTATCTCCAGTAATACTTCTTGCCTTAAAATTTATTTTCTATGATCTACACCCTGTTCATTTTTATTAGAATTGCATTGCATTTTTTTTCACACTTTTATTTTCAAACCCTTCTATATGTTTATGTTTACATTGTTTCTCTTGTAAGCAGCATACAGTATTTTCTTTGTTTTACCTGGTCTCTGTCTTTTAATTGGAATATTTAGTCCATTTAAATTTAATGTAATTACTAATTTATTTGGGTTGAAATCTATTGTGCTACATGTTTTTTCTTTGTTCTACCTTTTCTATGTTGCATTTTTCTCTCCTTTCTTTTCTTCTTTTGGGTTAAGATTTTATTAATGCTCATTTTCCTTCTATTCTCTTGTTTAGTACACATTTTTTATGTTTCCTTTAATGTTTACCCTAGAGATTAAAATATGCATACTTGACTTTAAAAATCTGATACAATAACTGTAATTACATGATATAACATATTATATCATCACATAAACTATAACATAATCTAATACAAAAAAATGCAAGAACCTTAAAACATCTTGACTTCATTGAATACCCTCACAACTTTTGTGCTTTGTCATCATGTATTCTAATTCTTCATGTGTTTTATACCCCACAGACAGTATTGTTATTATTTATACAGTCAACATTAATTAGAATTTCTCAAAATTTATCTTTTCTGCTCCTCTTCTTTCATTCCTGCATCTCCATGCTCCTGTGTGGGGTCATTTTCCATCTGTCTGAAGAACGTTATTAGCATTTTCTTTCATATTCATCTGCTGTCTAAAAATGGCTCTATTTTGCCTTTGGTTGCTTTTTGTTTGTTTGTTTTTTAGTTTCAGGTGTACAGAACAATGCAATAGTTATCCTTTTCACTGATCACAAAGTAACACCCCCCTCCTCCCATCCACTGCCCTCCCACTGCCGATATCATACTTATCTATTACGATTGAAATATAGTATAAATCTAGGTTGTCAGTTATAGTTTCCATTCCACTATATTTCATTTTAAAAAGCTGTATGTGACTCATCACATTGATTTCAAAAACCACTCCAGTGAAGAGGCTTGAAGTCCACCATTGCAAACTGTAGATTGAAAAACACTGCTATAGAATGTGCCCCCTGATTATCCAGCTATTCCAAGGTACCCTGAGAAGTAAAGTGAAGAATCTTTCCGTAGTGAAGAACCTCCAACAAATTTACCGAAGTACTAACCACTCCTACAAAGAACGTCTTTGGAATAGTCATTCAGTCGTCAGACTACACGGGCTGGGTCTGAGCAACCTTTGAAGAGTTACAAGGAAATTTCTAGCCAATACAGGAATTCAAAATCAGGCTGCTCATCCTGCCACTCCAAGCACTGGATTAAAATAATGCATACCTGGGAAACAACTTGTAAATTCATTGGCTCTCCTTAGCCCTCAGAACTTAACTAGAACCTGCTAGAGGCAGGCTGAAGCAACTATAAAATTCTAGGATTCACTCATACTATAAGCATCTGTTGAGTGTCTACTCAGTGCCCGGCATTTGAAATAAAAAGGCACTCATCAATAACTCCCATAAAAGCACCTGATGTGACCCTAACAGGCCTTCCTCTTCCCTGAGCACTGTTGGGTGAACACCACCAACTTTGCCTCCATGCCTCGCCTGTTCTTCCACTGTCCACCAATAATCCAAGCCACCTTTTGCACGACCCCATTTTATTACTCTAATACTCAGGTCACAGTCAGGGCTTGGAGTATTGGGAGCCACTCTTCCAACATTAAACTAATATTGATTGTGTGCCTATTAACTGTGAGGTACTGTTCTAGGATCTGGAGATGCAGGTCTTACCATTGTTGAACCCTGTGCAGTAAAGACAACAAATAACAAAAGAACAAGCGGGCCAGCTGAGTGGCTCAGTTGGTTGGTTAAGAGCGCGAGCTCTGAGCAACAGGGTCGCTGGTTCAATTCCCACATGGGCCAGTGAGCTGCGCCCCAGCTGAGCTGCCGCTGAGCTGCCAACAGGTGGCAGGATGGCTCAGCTGGTGAGAGCACATGCTCCTAACAACAATGTTGCTGGTTCGACTCCCACATGGGATGGTGGGCTACATCTCCCCACCCCCACACCCCAGAGATAAGATTGAATACTGCACCATGAGCTGAGCTGCCCATGGGTGGCCAGATGGAGACTGGACTTGGAGCTGAGCTAGCTGTGCACTCCACAGCTAAGACTAAAGGACAACTTGGCTGTTTCCCCTCCCCAACCCCCCAACACTGTTCCCCTTCCCAATTCCCCAATAAAATCTTTAAAAAGAAAAATCAAAACAAATAAACATGCAAATAAATCTCTAATCTTATGTCAGGTCATGTGTAAGGGTTACAGAAAAGAGAACCTGAATATGATGGTGATATCTTAAAGAGTATGGTCAGCAAAGTTCTCTTTGAGGACGTGAGATTTGAGCAAAGATCTCAATGAACTGTGACAATGAGTCATGAAAAAACTTGATGACAAGCACTTCCCGACAGGGGAACAGCTAAGACAAAAATCTCACAATTGGAGCATGCCTGGCTCATTCAGAGAAGCACAGAGGCCAGTGTGGCTGCAGCACAGTGAGCAGGAGGGGACTGCTAGGGAATCAGGTCAGACAGGTGGCCAGCATCCTGAGAGCAGTGCCAGGTGGCAATTCCATGTCTTGAAGGTGATTTAAATAAATGGGTTGTTAATTCAATGACTGCGAATAAATGTTTACCTTTCTACTTATATAATGAACATATAGTTTACTCCTTCAGGGTTTCTTAATCATCAGTTTGAAAGTCTGAACATAAGCAAATTTAATTCAAACTATAGCCCTAGGAATAGCATGGGGGTTGGGGTCAAACTGGCTTAAGTTTTAGACCCATCTGTAAAGTGAGGATGTGTAGCTCTACCCCACCTGGATGCTGTGAGGATTGAATGACATAATAGATAAAGCAAAAGCATTCAGCTCAGTGCTTCTTACTCAGATGGCACTCAAATTTTAGTTTTGTGTCATTAATGCACAAGATAAGGAAGGGCTGGTGGTGAGGCCCCCCGGGGACACCAGGATTAGCTCACACAGGGTGCTGGCTATCATGCTAAATAGATCAGATTTTATCCTGATGAGAAGGCCCCTTTGAAGGGTTTTGGAGAAGAGATGTGAGAATGAGATTACTCAGAGAGGCTGGATTTGGGAGGGTGGTGGCAGTAGTGGACAAGGTTATGGGAGGGGCAGGTGGCAGCTGTCCAGCAAGAAGGCCACTATAGGATTCTAGGTGAGAAATGGTGTGAGCCTGACTTGGCTCACTGGAGACGAGTGGGTGTGGAGTTGGGGAGAGATGGATTGAGGAGATGCTCACAGTTCCCAAAACTCTTCATGTACTGCTGCCAGTGAGAGAGCTTCCTCCTCTCTTAGATGGCTCTTCTCCTTTTGCAGCTGCTATCTCCTCATCCTCATCTTGAGAATCATCAGCTCAGGGAAGTTCTTTTTTGCACTCAAGCTGGCTTTAGAGTAGAGAGCTCCTCTACGCTCCTGGAAAGATGCTTTGCTGGTGTCTCTTCCCATCTCTCCTCCTGGAAGAACAGCAAGGATTCTGGGCCCCGACTCTTTGCACCCTCGGCACCCTCAGGGATGCTCAGTCGCTGTTGTGATTTCCAAGCGGAAGCTGGTTAAGCCCCGGGATTGCTTCTGTTTTCACTAAGAGCCATTCATCCCTTGTAATTACAAGGTCCCAGGTTTTCAGCCCAATCTACATTCTTTTAATTTCGGAACAGCATGTGCCCCATAACAAGAATACATCCCGCTGCCCAGGCTTCTTGTTCAAGGATTAAGGTTTCTAAGGGAAAGCTGGCTTTGGTGCCCAGTAACCAGGTTACTGTTGTTTGGCCTCCATCCTTGAAAACTTGTAATTTACTGATTCTGATATTTACGTTGGGTCCCATCACACGATGCACAGATAACAGAAGCAGGCCTGAGATTAAGAATGGCCCAGAGACGGATCCTAATAATTAAATCAGCTCCATGGGTAGCACAGTGGGCCCATTTACTCTGGGAGTCTATTGTGTATAAATATACTTTAATAAATTACATCCCCGTCAGGCCAGGACGCCCCAAACGGGAGCGCCTTTCAGGTTGCTCCAAGAAGACAATTACTTACAGCAAAACCAGTGAGTGGGGAGGAGACAGTATATCAAACCTGCAACAAAGAAAAATGTGAAGGCCAGCAAAGAGGGGCCCTGTCAGCAGAGCTGGCGCGCTGTTCCCTTTCATTAGAGATAAACGGCTCTCTGCTCGAGATCTGGCATTCTGAGAGCAAGATGGACTGGGGGAATGGCAGAAAGTGGATTCTTGTGTGGGGAAGGAAGTAGACAGAGCACGCACAGACTTTGGAAGCAGAAATCTCAGTATGAATACCATTACTATTAATAATCCTGTTAAAAATAAAGGAAACCTCCTTTAAAATGGAATCAGGAAGATGGGAGGAGGTGTTCTCATGCACTGCCACCCAGACCCCAAACAGGAGGAAGGAAGAATGTTTTGTTGTTTTTTTTTTGCCCAGCAAAACACTTCAATCTGCACCTGAACATCTTTAATTGGTTGCCTTCAGGTTTGGGCTCCTGCTTACAGCCCAGCTAATGGGAAACTGCCGCACTCAGCCAATGAGAAGCGGTTACCACCCTGATCTCTTCCAAACGCCCTCCCACCTTCCCCCTTTTCCATTATAAAAGCAAGCCTCTCTCTGTCCTTCGGACTTGCCTGTGGTTCCCCATAGTTTGCTGGTTCCAAATTGCAATTCCTCTGCTATTCCCAAATAGACCCATTTTCCTGGTAAAACAATGGCCTCTTTTATTTGAAAAATAAAATAAATCAATAGTAACAACAACAATATTAATAATAACAGCAAATGCTTATGTAGGGCTTACTGTTTGTCAGCCATTGTTCTGAACATTTTATACAGATTAATTAATTTGTTGAATTCTCACAGCAACCCTATGAGACAGGTATCTTCATTTTACAGAGGCAGAAACTGAGGCATAGAGAAGATTATGCCGAAGGTGACATACATAGTAAGTGGTGGAGGTGGGAACCACACCCAGGCATCCCGGTTCCAAAGTCAATTTTCTACTCTGCTTATCAGTTATTCACCTTGGACAATTCATTTAAGATCCTTGAGTTAAAGTCATCTGCACTGTAAAATGGGGAAAATGATACTCACATGGCAGGGTTATTTTGAGGGGGGTCACATAGAACCCACTCAATACATAGTAGGAAAAAATTAGAAAATAGTGCAGTGAAAAGAATCCTGAATTAAAATATCTCATAACAGCTTTTGATTATAGGTGACAGAAATTGACTGGTTAGACAAACATGGAATTTATTGAAGGGACATAGGTTGTCTTAAGGTGAGCTCCCACAGATCAAGCCATCCCAAACCATCTCTCAGATCAAGCTTTTTCTGCAGGACATTCACTGGAAAATGCTGTTAGCAACAAAATCCATGAGGAAATGAGGGAAGAAGGGTTGGGCAGAGGGAGAAGGTGAACTTGATCCCCCAGGGATGTCCTTTCAGCGTTGTCCCAAGGAAGGTCACACCAGAGAGGGTACATAAGCTTGGGTGAGGCAACATTCATGGGCAAAGGGCAATTCTTTATTTTTTTTAAGGTTTTGTTGGGGAATTGGGGGAGGGGGAACAGAAAAGTTGCTGTTCTTTTGTTCTTCAGTCTAGTCGTGAAGGACGTCGCTTCACTGGCCCATGTTGGTATTATCATTGTGCTCTTCCCGGGTGAGGCAGATCTTTTGCCAGCCTCTGGATGGCCGCTCACAGTGGCTCTTGGCAGCTCACATGGATTGCCGGCCACTCATGCTGGCTGCCGGCCACACACAATAGCTTATGGCAGCCCACTGCAGCAGGGGCTGCAGCCCACGCCATAGCTGGCGACTCATGGCAGCCCAGCTCCAGGCGGAGCTGTTGTTCACCATCTTAGCTGTAGAGGGACCAGTCTCACTGGCCCTCATGTGGGATCCGAATCGGGGCCCTGCTGCTCAGAGCTGCTGTCCCAAGCCAGTTCTTAACCAGCATGCCACTTGGCCGGCCCGGCAATTCTTTAGAAGGGACTTCTCTGTGACCATTATCAGGCAACACTTCCAGCAGCTGAGCGAACGAGTGCCTGAGTCCTGAGCAGGTGTCTGGGCAGTGCACCAAAGTATCCACCAAGGAGCCGAGGCGCAGGGGTAAAGTAATGCTTAAGAGCCAGGCTTAAGAAGGGAGCTGGCTCAGCTGCACTGGGGAAGCAAGTAGCAGGACTCAATGGAGGGTCTTGTGCTAAAGTCCTAATGTCACCTTGCTGGGTCCTTTCACTTAATGTTCAAATTTCAGGCAGTATGCTGGGTGGGCCTACTGGGTTGCCTACCCTCCTGTTGGCCAGGATGGGCGGAATCTTTGATCTAAAGTTCTACTGAGGCTGGATTCAGGGTAAAATTGTAGTGTGGTTAACAGAAGAAGAGGGAATAGATGCTAGGTGGGCAAAACAACAGATATCTTTACATCTCAATATCAGGAGACTAAGAAAGAATTCCTGGATAGACTTAGGGTTTGATAGTTCACAAAACAAAACAAAACAAAACCCCGTATTATCTCAATCCTTGTATTCTGACCTTTTGAAATGTGATTTTTTGTTTGTTTTTTTTCGTTAAAGATTTTTATTGGGGAATTGGGGGAAGGGGAACAGACAAGTTGCTGTCCTTTTGTTCTTCAGTCTAGTTGTGGAGGGCATTGCTTCACTGGCCCAAGTTGGCACCATCATTGCGCTCTTCCTGGGCAAGGCAGATCAGTCGCCGGCTTCTGGACGGCCACTCACTGTGGCTGCTGGCCGCTCATGCTGGCTACTGGCTACACACGGTATCTCATGGCAACCCACTGTAGCAGGGGCTGCAGCCTACACCATCACCAGGGACTGACAGCTGCCCAGCTCCAGGTTGAGCTGTTGCTCAGCATCTTAGCTGTAGAGGGCAGTGTCACTGGCCCTCATATGTGGGATCTGAACCGGGTCCCTCTGGCATCCCAAGCCAGCTCTTAACCAACGCGCCACTTGGCCGGCCCCTGAAATGTTATTTTAAAGCTCCTTCCATCAAGAGATGGATACTTGAGTCTGTGCTGGCTTTGTTGCTTGCTTTGACCAATAAGATGCAGTGGAAGTGATGTACCAGCTCTGAACTAGACCTAAGAAGAGGCCTCCAGTGCTTCTATCTCTCATGGAATCCTGCCCAGCTGCCGTGTGCGGATGTTTGGACTAGTCTGCTGGAAGATAAAGAAGGGATGAGCATCTTAACTAAGGCCATTATAGGCCAGCTAACCCCTAGCTGACTCTGCATCTAACCACACATGCATGAGTGAGCCCCAGCTAAAATCCTGATCCACAGAATAATGAGCTAAATATGTGTTTGTCACCACTAAGTTTTAGGGTGGTTGGTTATTTAGCAAATGCTAACTGATACATGCTACTAATACACTGTGTGACGCTAAATAAGAAACATACTCTCTCTGGGGTTTCCTACCTGAGAAAAGAAGGAATTGAACACATGAGGATCCTTCCTGAGCAGATAGTTCATGAATCTAAGAAGGGCCAGAAGTGGGGCTAGTCTACCAGAAAGCAGAGTTTGATGGTGTCATAGACTTAGGCTGCCACCTACCTAGTGTAGAGGGGCCACTGACCTGAGATCTCTTCAAGGTCTCTGATAAGGTGTGAAATATTATCTGCTAAGAATGAGAAAGTGACCGTGGAGCTGATGCAGCTATTTTTGATGATCAGGGAGACACAGGCTAAACACCACACAACACAGCCCAAAGAAGGCAAGGGCACACAAGTCTTCCCCGCGTCCTTTGGTAACCAGGCTTTGGTAACCTGCCCCACTCCATTCTGGAGGTTTCTGGGATGGGGATTATGCGGGCTTTCTTCCAGCTCAGGCTTTCTCATTTTGCTGGTACCTCCTTTCCTATACATTTGCTTTTCCTTAACTGAAGCCAAGGGTGCAGAGTTGGGGAGGCAGCTCATCTCAGATTCCTTGCCGCATCCAAATCCAAACTAGCAGTTTACTTTTCAAAAGAGGTCCGTGGCCCAGAATGAGCTGGTCTGTATGTGTGCATGTGGGTTTTTTTTTTTAGTTAGTTAGTTATTAATAATTAGTTAGTTGGCTTTTTCAGTTTTGCAAGCCTTAGTAATGACCTTTTAGTTCTTGCAACATTTATCGAAAGCGTGTTCTGCACCATGCATTATATCAGCTACTTGCATGCATTATTATCTTATGATTATTCCCATTTGTCCAAAGGAGGAAAAGGAGGCTCAGAGAAGGCATATAACTTTCCCAAGTCCATACAGCTAGTAGGTGGCAGAGTCAGAACAAGCACCCAAGTTTTTGAAATCTAATTTAAGTACTCTTTATCCTATTATGGGCGACCAACCAAGCCAGAGGCCTCTGCCTGGGCAGTGTAACTACTCTTACAGAAACACATGGTTCTGAGTCCACCAAGCAGAAGCAGCAAATACAGCTTATCTTCAGGTAAAATTTGAGATATTGACATTGTTATAGAACAACAGAAACATAACTTGTGTTTAATATTGTATATAGTTGATTTCATGTGGAAAACAATGTTTTGTATGTTATCATGTCCCCACCAGTTATGTATACTGTTTTATTTGTGTGGTGCAATCTTGAAGGAACATAGATTTCCTGAAACCTTCTCCTGAATTCAGAAGTAATGTTTAACTGGCAGGTACCAGATTAGCTGTATTGGTTGTCAGACATTGAAACAATTCCGTAGTCGACAGAATGCTCTTCCATGAGCCTTCAGAATACCACACACATCTCCCTCTCCGACTCAGATACCCTGTACCCTCACCTGGGACCCCTCACCCCATCTCTCCATGATCCAGCAACTAGGTAAAGGGTCAACATCTGACCCAGTACCTAGCTCCAGCACGGCTGTGGGGCACTCGCTGTGGGGCCTTAACCCCAAGTACTAATATTTCCCTGGCATTACTCTTCTCTGCTCACAAACGTTACACTTTAGAAAGAGCTCTGATAGGTTTAGACTTGAGGATGGGCTTAGAGGGATAGACTTGAGGTGGCAAAGATTGGTGGAATGGGAATTCTGTGTTCTGGAACTTTTTCTATCATTTACCATGACCCTCAAAATCTACCTGTCTCATGTCCTATCCACTGAGGGCTCATGCTCTCCTTTCCCTGGGGAAAGGATCCATGCCCTGCGGAACCCCAGTCTCCTGAACTTTCCTCTGCGTAAAAAGGTTTTGTGGTTCTGCGAGTTGGTGAATGCTGTGTGCTCTACTCTCCTTTCGGAGCTTCACATATTTACATAATAAAGGCTCTGAAAAGACCCGCAGTAAAGAAATCTACTTTGTTGAATTAAGCATTTCCTAATCATGGAACCTCAATTTCCCTCCCATTACACCTATTGAATTTCTCCTTTCCCACCTGAGAGACCAGGGATGTATAAAAGCCTTAAGGAGGGAGAATGAAGGGGCGGGGAAAGAAGGGAAAAATGGAAAACGTTGCTGACGGTGTACTTGTCAAAGCTGATAGGGACAGGGAGGTGGGGAAGGAAAAAAAAAGTGTGCGGAAAGCTTCGCTGGCTCTTCCACACCATGGCTACCACTCGATTCTGAATCCTGGGCAAGTGCAGAGAAGGAGGACCAGCCAGCAGCTGGAACTCTTCCTGGGATTTCTGGGAGGCTTCCAGGCAGATTCCAGTCTGCTGGTTGAAAGCCGGGTTCTTGGTTCAGCTCGGTAATTTTCCAGCTGTGTGACTTTGAGCATGTTATTTAAATTCCCTGGGCGTCTCTTTCTTCGGTTCTATAGATTAAGTTAGACAAATCCACGTAAATGATCTCAAACTTGAACGTGCATCAGAGTCACCTGGAGGACTTGTTAAAACACGGATGGGCCCCACCCCCAGCATTTGATTGAATTCACACTTCTGCCTAGTTTCCAGGTCAGACTGCTGGTGTTGGTGGGGGCCACACTTTGAGTGGCACGAATATAAGTCAAAGTGCTTTGTAATTTGTAAAGTATACATCTTAATTAATTTAAATTAATTCATCCATTCTGTGTTAAAATAATGATGTGTTCATGGGATAAGGTTTATCTCTTACCACTTCTGTGCTTTCAGGGAGGAAATACTTTTGTTTCTATGGCCAGAAGACTGATTCCCATGGTAGAAGTTTCAGGAAAGCATCTGGGGATTCGACAGCCTCTATGACACTGCGTGGGCATTTGCTCTGGCTACTGATATCAGTCCCCTAGACATTCCCCTGAGAGGGCAGAGGTCATCTGTCATCTCCACAGAGCAGACACTGACTGACACATCCCCTTGGTGACTGTGAAACTCTTGTCCCTCAAGATGTCCTGTGGAAAAACTTTTCTGTGATTATGTTCCCTTAAATGTGCTCTGTTTCCTGTTTGAGCTTCACAGTATTCATTAATGCATTAAGACTATGAGAAGTACTACAGGAAAGAAACCGATTCAACGTTCCTATGGTGGTGTAATGGTTAGAAGCACAAGGTCTAAACATAAATTGGTAGCTACAATATTGCCACAGGGATGTTAAAGACAATTTGGAGCATATAATCAATAATGTTGTAAAGATTTTGTAGGGTGTCAGATGGGCACATGTCTTGTTAGGGAGACCACTTCATGGTCTAGACAGTGTAGATGCCTGACCACTGCACTGTCCACCTGAAGCTGAAGTTGAATAATATTGTATGTCAACTATAATTATATATATATATATATATATATATATATATATATATATATANCACGGGATATGGAGTACAGCATAGGAAACAGACTCAATGGAATTGTAATAGATATATACGATGTCAGAGGGGCAATAGATTGAAGGAGGGTGTTATCACTTTGTAAGAGGTGAAAGGTATAACTATTACATTGTTTTGTACACCTGAAACTAACTTAAAAAAAATAATATAAGTAAAATAAAAAAAGAAGCACAAGGTCTAGACCTGTGTAGTCTGATATAGTTGCCACTAAACACATGTGGATATTTAAATTGAAATAATTAAACTTACATAAAATTAAAAATTGAGTTCCATCGTCCCACTAGCACATTTCAAGTATTCAAGGGCCATATGTGACTAGTGTCTACCATGGAGCAGATACAGCATATTTCTTGCACTGCCGAAAGTTCTACTGGACCCAGATGCAGGGCTTCAAAACCCAGCTCTATCATTCAGCTGTGTGAACTCACAAAAGTTCCTTAAACTCTTGGTGCCTTAGTTTTCTCATCTATAAAATGGGCCTGATAAATGGTTCATACTTCACAGGGTTGTTGTGAGAAACAAGTTAATATATGTAAAGCACCAAGAATAGTGTCTGGCACATAGCAAGCCCTCAATAAATGATTATTATAATTTGCTTAACTTATTGTTCTTAAACTAATTTTCACTTGGAACCCTTTATCTATACAATACTCTTCATTCACTTTATGGAACTGAGCTCCTCTTAGCATACCTCCTATGCTTTGTTGTGCTAAAAGATCTGTCCTTTGTCAATCTTTACTTGAATGTCTACTTTCTCTTATCCTAAATGAGATATGAGCCAGGCATGAAGAAAGAGGTAAGCATTTGCTGGGCCCCAAGCAAGGAGGCAGGAGTGGAAAAGAAAATAGAACATCTTGCCACATATCCTGCTCCTTTAGGCTACAGGAAGCCTGGCAAATTGGAAGAGTTTTGTGTGGCCAGAGCATGGAATACCAAGAACAAAAGTGGAAGGGATGAACTTGGAGAGGGGAGATCATCAAGGACCTTGCTACAAAACTTAAACTCATCCTGAGGAGATAGGGTATCACTGAAGGGTGTTAGCTGCATAAGGATGCATTTTAGAGGGAACACCTTTATAGAATATTTAGAGGGAACATCTCTATAGATCTGCATTTTAGAGGGAATGCCCTTGGGCTATGCTGTGGAGAATAGATATAGAGGTACAGGGAAATCTGCAAAATTGAGATGTAGGGAGACCCACCAGAAGGCTGGGTGAAAAATGATGGTGGGTGGCAATGGAATCAGAGAGAAATTGACAGATTCAAGAGCTACAAAAGAGGTAAAACACAGGACTCAGGACTGATTGGAAGGTGATGGTGAAGAAATGGAAGAATAAGGATGACTCAGATTTTCATCTTGGACAAATGGTAGATGATAGTGACATTTACAGAGGCAAGGAATCTGGAAGGATTGAGTATATGAGCTCAGTTTTAGGACTGAGGGCTACTAGGATATTCAAATGGATGTGTCCAGAAGGCAACTGGATCTATGAGGTTCGATGTCCCAGGAGATTGGCTTCTCCAGATTTTGTCACGAAAGGGCGGGGAGAGTCAGAAGGGTTACGCTGTTTCTCAACCAGGGGGGCCACCATGGGACACTTGGCAATGTCTGGAAGTATTTTTGCTGTGGGTAGGGTGCAGTGGCTCCAGTGAGTAGAGGCCAGGAATGCCACTAAACACCTTACAATGCACAGGACAGTTCTCCACAATGAAGAATTATTCGGCCCAAGATGTCAATGGTCCTGAGGTCGAGAAACCCTGGATTAAGAGAAGCTGGAGCACCAGGAGATAACCGTGTTGGAGGCAGCATAGTGTTTTCCAAGAGCATGAGCTTGAGTCTGAGAGTTAAGGTTTGAACCCTGGCTGGTACTACTCACTAGCCACGTAATTGTTGGAGCGTTGCTTAAAGTTCTGGAGCCTCAGTGTCCTAGTTTATAAAATGGGGCTGGTAAGACGTCACAGGTACAGTAACACAATGCCTGGCTGACAGTGACTACTTCATTCATAGTAACTATACTACTTGGGGGCCAAACCAGAATCCATTTATTCAATAAAGGATTGTTGAGTGCCTGCTATGTGCTGGACATTGTGCCAAACACAGGATACAAAGGCAAGTAAAATGCAGTGCTTGCCTTCATGGTTTCTAACACACACACACACACACACACACACACACACACACACACCATCCTAACATCTATCAGAATAAACCATAGCCTCTTCTTAGATCCTTCTCACAGATCCAATTGTCAAACAGGATTATCCAAAAGCAGCTCCTCATCTCTGCCAGTCAAGTATTTTTCTTCAGGAAAAAGAGGACGATGTTGGTATTTCGGCCATAGACAGTCTAAAGAAGAAAGGACTTTCCTGTGCTCTCACCTCTGTCTCACCGTCAGAGTTCCCACGAGCATGACAAATTGGCACCCATTTTCTCTCCTGCAGCCCCAGCTGGTTTGGGAAAGCGTGCTCAATTTTGAGACTTCATTTATGAAAGTCAAAGTGGAAAGGAGCTTTGCACTTCTCCCGGTTGTGGGATAACTACGGGCCTCCCTGAGACACAGCTTGCCTTTCTTCATGTCCCCATAGACATGGGGCCCTTATGCCCTAGAAGGGACAGTCCTCAGCACCCTACTGCAACTTTTTGTGGGAACAAGAGAAGGGGGGATAGAAACTAACATTCATTGAGCTGGGTGACACTGGGAAAATTACTTGACTTCTTGGAGCCTTAGTGGCCTTATCTAAAAATATAGTAATACCTAGCTTATTGGGTTGTTCTAAGATTAAATGACATAGGGCATAGTGTCTGGAATGTAACGTGCTCATTTATTAACTCAACAAGTATTTATTGAGTTTCTTCTCTGTATCTGGCTCTGTTCTAGGCAATGGGGATTAACACTGAATAAGACTAAAATTTCCCCCCTCATGGAGCTTATCTTTTATTGCCTAAGAATTGTGACTGTTTAATATTATTTGATAGGCACTATACTATACTATACTCATCTAGCTATGTACACATATGTGTATACGTATGGATATATTTATATTTATATCCAGTTAATTACTAGTATTTCTTTTTACAGAGATAAAGAAATTGAGATTTAGAGGAATGAAGTAAATTGTTCAGATTCACAGAATCAGAAAATGAGGGAGCTAGAAGTGAAATACAGGTCCGTCTGCCTCTAAAAACCTTGCTCTGTCAACTACGCTATAGTCAGAGATAATCAGACCCAACAAAACCTCAGAAAATGGCAGCAATAATTCAGAGATGGCATGTCACTTTCCCTTTTCATTTCAGCAGCTCTTGTTGCACAAACCCCCTTTAAAAGGAATAACAGAGACACTGGTTCCAAGTGCTTCAATGAGCGCTATGGAACCTACCGTGTGAGCCATAATTAATGGAGATGCCAACTGCCAACTAACCAGAAAAACTCCAGCATCGTAAATCTGTTCACCAGCTCCTCACGAGAACTGATGGATGAGGAATTCAGCTTAAATATTTAACAATCAATAATTCAAATACCTATCCAACCACACGCAGCTTGGCATGTTTATAAATATAAGGGCTACACTTTTTTCCATTTTACATGAAACTTCCTTAGGGTTGAATGGTGGGGGTAGAAATGCCCCCACATTTTATGGGAAAGAATCTGGGGGAGGAGATAGAAATATCCTCCCAGTCTTGGCTCAACTTGAACCTACAAAACCTCCAGCTATGCTCACGTACCATCGTTCATGCCCTCACGTTGTTGGTGAGCAAATCAACCACAAATAACGTGTTGTAAGTCCCAGTTGTGCAGCTGGAGTAAAATGCAAGAGCCTGATCGCCTTTCCATCCTCAGCTCCAGGGACGAAACCTAACACACAGCCGACAGGACAATGAATTATTCACTTGGAGCTTCCACGATCTCTCTGTCACTAGAATGGGTCATTTCTCAGGATGTAATTCAACCCCTTTCCTCCTTCTCCACTTCCTAACAGACAGCTAGGGATGAACCCGACTCTGGGAAGACATTCCAGCCGGGTGGTCAAGGCTGTGAGCCGTGTGTGTGGATGCTGGACAGAAGTGCTGCTGTTTGAATTTAACTGTTTTGAATAAATAAAGTCTAAGTCAGCATTGACAGAAATGATTTATCTGCACTTCACAATTATTGAATTTAGATGCCCCATGCACTTTCTGATTTATTAAACTGCTCTCCCCTCTGAGGGAGAATCAAAGCACCTCTTTTGGCCCTAATGGATAGACACTTTGGAGGCACTTAAGGAAGCCATTGTTGATAAGACTTGCTATCTAAAAGAGAACTCAGTCTCATGTTGTCTCTGCACAGAAATAACCTCCTTTATTTGTATTTCCTTCACAGTCAATAACTCACCCTTTCCAAAGAAGCGTGGGGCTATGGGCAAACGCCTCAGTGCTGTAGGGCTGGAAGCGTCAGGCCTGAGCGATGTGCTGCCTGCCACATTTGCCTCCCTTCACCCACACCGCCCAGCTGTGTCTCCTCTCAGCTTCATAGCCAGAGGTTCCCCAGGTTGAAGAGAGGCCCACAGCTCTGGCTACTTGCTCTCTACACGCCCTGTTCACAGGTTCCACCTCCCCTTGGCTGCCCCCAGAAACAATCCTAGCCAGGACCTTGACCATTCTCCCCTTCTCAAAACAATGTAGATTCTGAAAGCTGCCAGTGGAGCTGGAGGGCAGGGAGGGGCCATGCAATGAATCCAGGCCTGGTATGCCCACCGCCCTCATGGCTGGGAAGGGCTGTAGCATTCCCCACCAGTAACTGACAATTCCAAATGGCAGGTGGCATGAGTCCTAGGCACAGCATGTCTGGGGTGGAATTTGGACTCTACTCTGGGAAAACAAAACTAGCTGGCCAAGGAAAAAGTAAGGACAGAGCAATGAAATCCAAGTTCCCTATGCAGAGACACCAAGCTATAGGTCTGTCTTAGATTTAGGTTTTAAGGGCGATAGAGGAATGGATGAGGTGTACGTCAGTTATGTTTGAAAAAAGAGGAAAAACAAAGCTGGTGTAACCCGGTGATTCATGAATGTCAGAAGGTATGATATGTAGAATTTCTGGAAGCTTGTATAAAAGATACAATAATAGTAACTAACAAGTGAACAAATTGTAATAATTTCAAAGCATGTTCATTCCCACTCAATCATTTTCATTGAGTGGGGTAGTACTAATCAGCAGAGGAACCTGGAGAAGTCTCTTATGGGAGGAGGGAAAGACATAAAGTTGTTATTAGAAACAAAGTAGGTTACTAATACATTTAGAAGAAAGTAGACTTGTCAGTAAGACCTCATGGAGAACAGCTGGGGTACTGAGGACCTGTGGTTTCTCTCACTGACAGGAAGAAGTCAGTGTGGATCATAAATCTTATGGCTACACATCCAAGTTTTGGGTCTTCTTTTTTTTTTTTTTACCCATTGGTGTCGCTGCCTAGAAGGAGCCTCAGGCAGAAATTCCTTCTCACCTGTGTATTTTGGGTTGGCTTGAGAGCAATTGTAATGAGTGCCTTTATTCTTGCTAAGGAAACTTGGACCTGCTTGGAACAGAATGACTGAAAGTAATCACGGAGCCAAACTTTTCATTCAAGGCTCATAATCATTCCAGGAATTAAATATTATTGGTTCTATCTTTGCAACAAGCAAACAGAAGCAAAGGGCTGAGTATCCTTCTCAAAGTCACACATTCATACTGTTTCTTGCAGAGCAGAGATTTTAGTCAATGTGTTTCAATCTCCCCCCAACTCCCCCCCACCCCCCACCCCATGTTTTACAAAGAAAATCAGAATCTGGGTTCCAGAAACAGAAGGCCAAGTAAGTAGGACCTGGGGCTCCTGTCTCTAAATTAATCAGACTATTCTCTTTTTTCCCATATGATGGTTCCAAGTATAATCTTAGAGAAAAGACCTTGTGTTACTAAAAGACATTTGAAGGCCACTATAATAGGCAAGCTAATTTTCCTTTCGTTGATGACAGGATATGAAGATGAAATGAAAATCTGAATGCTATTTGAAGACCTGGTTCTTATATATTAGCCATTTTTTTTCCACATTAATAATGTTTTTCACTAACCCAACACTAACATAAACTAGAACATTAGGCTCAAACCAACTACAGAATCTGGTACATGGGAAGCTTTAAAAAATATTGATTCAATTTAATTGAAAGTCTCAAATATATTGGCAACTGTAGTTCGTGGGTGAAGCCCCTGCTTGCCTCTCTCTCACAGTCAGCAAATGCCAGACGTATCTGGAACTCAGTACGAGGCAAGAAGAGGCCAGATTTGGATTGTTACTTCTTGAAGGACAGGAACCTTTCAGCGTTTTGGCAATTATTATTGAGAAACCACCCAGGGAGAAGGTAGTTTTAAACACAATTAAGATTCTATTTTAAGGAAAAATCAGAAACTGCCCATGTAACGCTAATGTTTGATCTACTGTGAAACAGAGAAAGGAGAAACTATTACAAATTTGCTAATACCATCAAAACTTATAAAGTGATAAGATGAGGCTACATGAAGAAAAGGCAGTCATCCCATGCATGAGGTATGCTAATAGCTGTGAATATATATGAGAGCAGAGAACTTTTCTGAAAATCAGTGAAACAGATCTGGCTGTGTTATGGACACTCTGCACGGTAAACCGAGGACATTCCTAGTTCACGACGGGTTGGAGTGATCTCCAAAGCAGGGTCATACACCCCAGGGAGCCAGCACATCCAAGCACACCCATTCTACTTGCATTTATTTTTATTTCATCTATTAAAATTATTTTTGTGGGATGTTTAAATAATGTTCATAATATATTAGTATAGAAGGACACAAATATCATTTTAAATAAATATATAGCTATCCTCACTATCTGAATGCAAGAGTCAAATCAATTCACATGAATTTTAGGGTGAATTTTTTCTATCCAAACTCTGACTACTTGCTATCAGAAACTGGGGGACTAGATAGATTTGGTTAACCTGCTATTGCTCACTATTGAAATATACTACCCCAAGTCAAGAACCGATGTATTTGGATAGTGAAGGATAGTTGTGTGAAATTGTAGAGGTGCCAGGGTTTTAAAAAAAAATTTTAAACTAAGATGCACTATGGAAAGAATTTAGGAAACCGCCCTGCACATAACCACATTGATAAGTCTGACTTTGAGTCACAGGCAGACAGGGCTTGAAAAACCCTGAGGCCGTGTCTAACAGCCCCGAATCAAGCAAAATGCTCCTTTTGAGTAGAGTGAAGTTGTGTATTTCTTGGGGAATAGGTTCTGATATCAGTGTATAAGGTGGAAATTTCATATAGTTAAAGTTTCCCTTGAAAATCTCTTAGGAAAAAACTATTTTGGAGGTTGATGTACCATCTCTTAGTATGGTGGTCACCTTTTTCTTCAGTTTTGGGGGAATAAATGACTATTTCTTAACTGAACCCTGTAATAAAGATATTGGGTTGCACTTTGAGGCCATGTGGTACCAGAAACTCATATCTCTAAATATTAGAAACTAACTCAGTGCAGTGACACACTTTATGAGAGGCTATAAAGAAGAGAGATCCCTTGAGAAGGAGCCAATTTCAGTCTCTCCGTCCCACGCTTCCCCTGGGCTAGATGTGTTAAGTGGAATCCCCCATTACTAAAATGGAAATCAACTGAGTGTGGTGATGGTTGCCTAGCTCTGTGAGTCTATTAAAAACCATTGAATTGTTTACTTAAAATGGATGAATTGCGTGATACACCCTCCCCACACGTGGATTGTCCATGGGGCTAAGGGGTCATCCCGCTATGATCCCTCACAACCCCTTATAGGCTATGCTATTGGTATTAGGCACTCTGGAATTCCTGCCCAAATGGCTCCAATCTGCTTTCATGGCTTGTAGAGTCTCTCTGCCTGCTCGTTTACCAGTGGCAATGGCAGACTTTGTCACAGGTATATAGTCTCCTAATTTTGAGAAGGTGGACTAGGAGCTACTTTTTGCATTGGAGTGGGGGTGCAGAAGAGCTCAGACATGCAGGTTGGGGTGTCCTGGCATGTGCACAAGACTCCTCACAGTGCAGGGCTGAGTTGGGAGGAAAAGAAGGGGGTTGGCCTTGAGCCCTGGGCCCCTATCTGTACTCCTGTTCCAGGACCCTCATATATTGGAACATATCAGCCATGACAGAACAAGGTTTAAAATCAGAATAAGCATCAACTTACCCTGGTACTTCTCTAATATAAGTATATTACTTCTTTCTCAGAAATCACCAAACAGTGATGGCTAAGGTGTATTAAATCAGTTAGGCTCTCTTTTATGCATTTAACATACTTTATTTCATCTATTTCTTAACAATGAGGTGGGTGCTGTTATCACCCCAACTTCCCTAATGAGAACACTGAAGCTTGCAGAGGTTAAGGAAATAGTTGAGTCAGAATTTGGTAATGGTACAATCTGACAAAATCCCACAGAGCCATACTGCTTCCCTAGGAATGCCTGGCTCATAGATAATATTGTTAGCAAGAAACAGGCCCCTTTTTAGCTTCTAACAATTCTGAGAGTGATACAAAAAGAAAAAAGAAAAAAATGTATATCTTCCAACAGAATAGGTGACTAAGTTCCTTTCATTTGAACAAGGCTGGATAGTACGGCACATGCATAAGTATTGTAATGTGAATCCCATTTGCAGAGGACATTTTCATTTTCTCAGCAGCCTGAAGCAAGGGGTTGTCAGTTATTCCTTCGAAGATTAATCTTTCTGCATCAGAGATATGGAGATTAAGGGTACAGGGCGTGATGACTTATGCACACATGAATATGATTTTCTATATGTTACTAAAAATTTGGTTCACAAAGCGTTCCTTCCATCTGAAATTTCAGTGCCATGGTTACTTGAAACTTATTGATGTGTCTAGGGATTGTTTTCCCAGGTTGCAAATAAGACCTCCAGGTTGCAAACTAGTCCAAATTGGTTTTATAACAACTGACCCAATTCTAGCATGGATTTAATTAAAAACAATTTATAATACATGAGTATCTGTGAGCACATCCCATTATCAGGTCACATCCCCATTCTACAGATGGGGAATCCAAGTCTCAAAGAAGTGAAAATTGTTCAAAGTTGTAGGTAGAGGAACGGCTGAGTGGCGCATTGGTTAAGAGTTGGCTTGGGAGCAAGGCTGACAGTTAGGTTTCCACCTGGGCCAGTGACGTCGTGCCCTCTACAGCTAAGATGGTGAACAACAGCTTGACCTGGAGCTGGGCTGCTATGAGTTGCCAGTGACGATGTAGGCTGCAGTGGGGCAGCAGTGGGCTACCATAAGCTACCATGAGTGGCCGGCAGGCAGCGTGAGCTGCCAAGAGCCACCGTGGGCAGCTGTCCAGTGGCCAGCGGCTGTTCTGCCTCACCTGGGAAGAGCACAATGATAATAACAACATGGGCCAGTGAAGCGACGTCCTCCACCACTAGACTGAAGAACAAAAGGACAGCAACTTGTCTGTTCCCCTTCCCTTACTCCCCAACCCTCTTCCCCTCCTCCAATTCCCCAATAAAATCTTAAAAAAAAAATTTTTCACAAAGTGGTAGATAGAGCCCCAAATCAAATCAGTGCCCTGATGCCACTTAGCTTGTTGGAGTCTGCCATTTTCCCAGATATATGGACTGCAATTTTGCATATATGCAAAGTCAATATCATGTGACTTTTATATTAATCTAGAGAGTTGAACAAGAATAGGGACCATTTGGTAAATGCTTTCCCTCCCTGCATTTCTCCATCTCTTTCTTCCAGAAATAGCACCCAGATCTTCATTTGGTGGGGAGTTCCTTCCTAGGTTTAGCTTCCCTCTTGGGAAGGCATGGCATCCACCTCATCTCCAGAGGAGGTGCTGTTTGGCTTAAATTGTTCAGCTTGGCCCACTCTGAGCCACAGGGATTTGTCAGGATGGGCATGTGACCCAGTTTGGTCGGTGACATGTGAGGAGACAGCTGCTAGGACTTCCAGGAAAGAAGTTTTCTCTTTTATCCATGGTAACTGCTGGAAGAGACCAGACTTCTTTTGGAGCACATAGTGTGTGGAGGAGATGCCTGAAAACACTGCTGCCTTTTTTTGCTATCACAAGGGGAAGCAGCCGTGGGGGAGGGGAAGGGGAAGGCGAGCTGATACATAGGGGAGGGCAAAGTGGGAAACTCACAGAGAAATGGAGACAGGGCGATGATATTGTGACCTCTAGGTCATTTCACACCTGGAACTGTCATTCTTGCTTAATTTAGATTGAATTGATGCAGTAGGGACTATCTCTCTTCACTTTGCTTATGAGAAACTGAGGCTCAGAGAGGTTGAATAACTTCTCAGGTTTCCATAGCTAGAAAAAGCCATGTCTAGAACTGAAATACAGTTTCCTTCACTTCAAGTCTAGGGCTTCTTCAGTGTTTTAAAAGATGCTTTCCCCAAACTTGGGTCAGAGCAATACTTTTTCCTCTTTACCCAGGAAAAATAAGCAAACACCCACTCTATAGAAGATTTATGGAGAAAAGGCCAGAAGAAATTGAAAAGAACAATGAGGCCATTGTAACAGGAAGAGTTGTACCAAATCCAATAGACCCAGCAGAATTGGAAATAGCCAATCTTGGCCAGTCAGAACAAGTTCTATTAAAAATATTGACTGATTTATTAGAAACCAGGGAAGCCATTTAAAATTTTTATAATTAGTAAGGACCTCAAATAGTCCCATTAAAATGCCAAAAGCTGTGGAGCAAATAGGAAATGTAATAAAAAAATTAAAGCATAAAATATTAACTTTAGAATAGACCTTAGACATTATTTCATCCTACCTCCCACTAATGGAGAGGTTCCTTTTACTACACACCTAACAAAAGGTCATCTTGCCTGTGTTCAAATACCTCCATTGATGGAGATCTCATTTTCTCATAAGGCAACCACTTTTTTTTAACAATTCATGTTTTATTATTTTAATTTTTTTAATGTTTCAAATTAAAGTATAGTTGACATATAGTATTATATTAGTTTCAAGTATACAGCATAGTGATTCAACATTTATATACCTTACAACATGATTGATGCAATAAGTCTAGTAATCATCTGTCTCTGTATAAAGTTATTATAATATAATTGACTATATTCTCTATGCTGTACATTACATCCCCATGACTTATTTATTTTATAACTGGAAGTTTATACCTCTTAATCCCATTCACCTTTTTTGACCATCCCCCGACTCTCCTCCCCTCTGGCAACTATCAGTTTGTTCTCTGTATGTATGAGTCTGTTTCTGCTTTTTGTTTGTTCATTTGTTTTTGTTTTTTTTAGATTCCACATTTAAGTGAGATCAAATGGTATCTGTCTTTCACTATCTGACTTATTTTTATTTAGCATAATTCTCTTAAGGTGCATTCATGTTGCAAATGGCAAGATGTTATTTTTTTATGGCTGAGTAATATTCCATTATATATATATGTTATACCACATTTTCTTATTCATTTATCTATTGATGGACACCTAGGTTGCTTTCATATCTTGGCTATTATAAATAATGCTGCAATGAACATGGGGATGTATATATCTTTTCAAATTAGTGTTTTCATTTTCTTTGGATAAATGCCCAGAAGTGGAATCACTGGGATGTAGTAGTTCTATTATTAATTTCTTGAGAAACCTCCATACTGTTTTTCATAGTGGCTGACCCAATTTACAATTCCACTAATAGTGCACAGGGGTGCCCTTTTGTTCACATCTTTACCAACACTTGTTATTTGTTGTCTTTTTTTATAATAGCCATTCTCACAGGTGTGGGGTGATTTCTCTTTGTGGTTTTGATTTGATTTTCCTGATGATTAGTGATGTTGAGCATCTTTTCATATGTCTGTTGACCATCTGTATGTCTTCTTTGGATAAATGTCTATGCAGGTCTTTGGCCCATTTTTTAATTGGATTGTTTGTTTTTATTGAGTTGTATGAGTTCTTTGTATGAGTTGTATGATTTCTTATAAGATTTATCATTTGCAAATATTTTGTTCCATTAAGTAGGTTGCCTTTTTGTTCTGTTGATGGTTTCTTTTGCTGTACAAAAGCTTTTAGTTTGTTGTAGTCTTATTCACTTATTTATTTATTTATTTATTTTTGCCCTTGTCTGAGGAGACATACCCCCCCAAAATATTCCTAAGACTGATATCAAATAGTTTACTGTCTATATTTTCTTCTAGGAGCTTTATACTTTTAGGTCTTATGTTTAAGTCTTAATATATTTTGAGTTTATTTTTGTATATGGTGAAAGAAAGTTGCCCAGCTTCATTTTTTTTTTGCATGTATCCATCTTTCCCAATACCATTTATTGAAGAGACTGTCTTTTCCCCATTGTATATTCTTGTCTCCTTCATCATAGATTAATTGACCATATAAGTGTGGGTTTATTTCTGGGTTCTCTGTTCTGTTTCATTGATCTGTGTGTCTGTTTATGTGACAGTACCACACTGCTTTGATTACTACAGCTTTGTTGTTTAGATTGAAATCAGGGAGTACCATACCTTCAACTTTATTCTTCTTTCTCAAGGTTGCTTTGGCCCAATTTTTTTTTTTTTTTTAGATTTTTTTTGGGGAATTGGGGGATGGGAACAGACAAGTTGCTGTCCTTTTGTTCTTCAGTCTAGTTGTGGAGGACGTCGCTTCACTGGCCCAAGTTGGCACCATCATTGAGCTCTTCCTGGGCAAGGCAGATCAGTCGCTGGCTTCTGGATGGTCGCTCACTGCGGCTGCTGGACGCTCACGCTGGCTGCTGGCTACACACGGTAGCCCATGGCAACCCACTGTAGCAGGGGCTGCAGCCTACGCCATCGCGGGCTACTCACGGCAGCCCAGCTCCAGGATGAGCTGTTGTTCAGCATCTTAGCTGTAGAGGGCAGTGTCACTGGCCCTCATATGTGGGATCCAAACCGGGGCCCTCTGGCATCCCAAGCCACCTCTTAACCAACGTGCCACTGGGCCGGCCCCCAATTTTGTTTTAAAATTACTCAGTAATCTGATTTAATTAATGAAAGCATTAAAAATAAAGATAAACAAAACCAGTAATGTTGCAGGATATTATTTTATATTATTATTTTAACTTATTACTTATTATATTTTAACTTTTCTCTCATTGTTTCCTGTTATTCTATAAATCTTCCTCTGACTTGGCAAACAGCTTGTGTGTTCTATGTTTTCTGCCTTGGAAGATGGATGACCAACCAGAATGCAGAGAACAAAGGAAAGTTAGGGCATAAGTAATAGATTTAGAAATATAGATAGAAAGCCAGATCATTCTGTCTTCAGAACAAAACAATGACAATAGCAACAAAAAGATTCTCTGTATGGGAGAAGGTAAAAAATTCACAGGAGAAACACAAAGAGCTTGGACATAGTGAGGTGCCTCGGAGTGTACCCTGCATCCTCCCACCCCATCAACCTTAGGTCAAGACCTAGGTGAGAGGGGACAGCAGAAATTCTAGACAGGTTTGAGGAAGGCTAGAGCCCTCTCCTCTTTTTTCAGGAGAGCCTGTGAAAGAGAGAAATATGCCAGAGTAGAAATAGCCACTTAATTTTCTAGGGAAACAGATCTGCTATGGCCTCACAGCCTTTCCCATAGCACAGCATGGTAGGAAGTGGAGGGCTGTTTCCCAAGCACAGGAAGAAGGATGTGGCACATAGGTCTTACAGGTACAAGGAGGGGGATTTCATGGTGACCTGCATGGGCTCATGACATCAGACCACATAGAAGTGATAACATCTCATTGAGCCAACAGAGATGGGTAACGACCAAAGGTCTGGCTCCCTCCACCCTCTCTGCCAACACCATGGTATTACGTAACAGCCCTGAACAGCAACACCATTCCACAGTACTGGTCATTTGCCATTTTTTGACTTCTGCAAACCAAGGCCCTTGCCTGGATTTTGGTGGAAGTCTTAGGGGGAAGTGTTCCTTTCCTTGCTGGTTGCTAACTGAATGCTTCCAGCCAGAAATTTGACTCTTGAGTGAGTGAAGCAAAGACAGAAGAGACCAGCCTGGCAGCTATGGTGACAGCTGTTTGTTACTGGTTGTGGCTACATCCTGGCCATTTTCCCTGCTGTCTAGCCTTGCTTGGTTCCTGACAATTTTCCAAACCTGTGAGCTACCCAATACCTTCCAATGAATTACCCTTTCTTGAAAGTTGGTCAGAATCTGTTTCTGTTCCTTGCAGTTTTCTGATACAGAAATTTGTACCAGGCAGTGCGCTACAGGCTCTTCAACTCAGAAGGGCTTTAGGAGAGAAATCTGGGATTGATTATATTACCTCAGTGGGGCGTTGATGACAATGATCATCTTTTCAGGATTCAGAGACAAGAATCTGGAAGCCCATGATTCACGGCAACAGAACATCTTAATTATCACCTGTGGTCATTTGTTTGAAGTCCTTACAAAATGCAAGGTTTCAAGACCCCATAACCACTGTGCTGGGATCGTATAAAGTCAGGAGAAGTTTAGGATCAAGTGGCTGCTCCGACTGGCCCTGGTTAGCTTATAAAAGAGAACATCCAATGTAAACACCCGAATTTTCAATTTAAGGCATATATTAACACCCAGGAACCTACCATAGCAGTGCTAACTGAATTTCCAACTTCTAAAAGCCACACAGAAGATAAAATGAAAAACAAATTCAAAGTGGACTCTGAGGGTTGTAGAATTATGTCAGTTGAGTTCTCAGCCTTGACATGCCTCTTAGGAGAAAATTAAGGCACGGATCCAATAAGACTTGGAATGGGAGTATGTGGAACGACCAGAGGACTCACTCATCCTTTCATGTCAGCTAAAGTAGTCCTTCATCTTTGAATGTTGACTCTGTTTTTG
>NW_017731590.1:989030-995234 GCF_001890085.2 Hipposideros armiger
CTCTTTTATATATACCCACAACCTTTGTAAAGAAAGCATGATTACTCTTTGTATAATTGTCTGCCCCTCATCTCCTCATATAAGGCTGTGCTGTCTCTTCATTCCATCTTAGTAAGCATACTTCTATAACTAATGGCTGCAGGCACTCTCAGGGTACTACGAATATGTGTGTTACATTTTTTTTCATTCATTTATTCAACAATATTTCCAATTACAGTTGACATTCAATATTATATTAGTTTCAGGTGTACACCATGGTGGTTAGATATTTATGTAACTACGAAGTGATCCCTCAATAAGTGTTGCCAAGTATGTGGAGAAAAGGGAACCCTCGTGCATTGTTGGTGGGATTGCACATTGGTGCAGCCACTATCGAAAAGAGTATGGAGGTTCCTCAAAAAAATTAAAAATAGAACTACCTTATGACCCAGCAATTTCACTTCTGGGTACTTATCCAAATAAATCCAAAACACTAATTCAAAAAGATATATGCACCCCTATGTTTACTGCAGCTCTATTTACAATAGCAAAGATATGTAAGCAACCTGTGTCCATTAACAGAAGGTTGGATAAAGAAGAAGTGGTACATATACACAATGGAATATTACTCAGCCATAAAAAAGAATGAAATCTTACCATTTGTGACAATACGGATTGACCTAGAGGGTATTACGCTAAGTGAAGTAAGTCAGACAGAGAAAGACAAATACCATATGATTTCACTTACATGGGGAATCTGAAAAACAAAATAAACAAACAAAACAGAAACAGACTCATAGAAACAGAGAACAAATTGATGGTTGCCAGATGGAAAGGCTGTTGGGGGTAGGGTGAAAAAGGTGAAGGCATTAAGAAGCACAAATTGGTAGTTACAAAATAGTCAGGGGGTGTAAAGTACAGCATAGGGAATATAGTCAATACTGTTGACTATAAATATGTGTGTAACATTTTAAGAACATACCCTCGTTTGTTTAACTAGCCCTCCATGTTGGATATTGAGGTTGTTTTCTGCTCTTTTTAAAAATAAACAGCACTGTGGTTCTGTCTGTCTACTCATTCTTATAACTAGATCCTGGTGTGCACCCCTAAGTATTTCCTTGGGATACATCTATTGAAGTGGAGTGTCTAGGTCAATTTATATAAACAATTTAAAAGTTTTTGACACATGTGGCCAAATTGCCCTCAAAATGGCTCCAGTTTATATTCCCAAACACTCCTCCTCGGGCATGGAAAACTCGCCAGCTCCTCACAACCAGTTACAGAGAAACAGACTGTATCTGCACTGNCCAAAAGAGTTGCACTGAAAGATGCAGTCTATTTTTATGATATGCATTTCAGCAACCCTCCCTTGTCTTCAGTATAAGACCTAGAATGCCCATGGGGGAGGTGGGTAGTAAAAAAAAAAATCAAACCTGGGAACAGAAGGCATACATAACACGTAATTTGCAAAATTTTGCTAATTTACACCTTCAAAGATCTGGGGAATATGTGTGGGAATGAATTTTGCAGGCTGTTGACTCAGGACAGAAAATAATTTTAGACCAAGTTGAAGTCACTGATATGGATGCACTTAGCAGAGACTCCAGATTCAGTTGCAAATTCGAGCAGCTGGGAGTAGACATCGTTGTTTGTTCAGTTGGTTGACAGAAATCTGGACTCAATTGTGGTCAACACTAAACAGAGTTGAGATGTCATAAATTCCTTGATATCAAGTAAAGGAAAGAATTCATAGACTCTGAAAGATAGGAGTGCTGGAGTGAATTTATCATGTGCAGCTTACCCTGTCACCCCCTAACTATGTCTCCCAGGAGAGCACAGAGGACTTTCCTTTGCCAAATGGAAATCTTGAGAAATACCTTGATGGGGAGAACACCAATGGCTTCACCACAGCCACTGTGATCTGGAGACTGGGGATACTGATAGGAGCTGCAATTGACATGGGGTTCCTGGATTCAATGGGGATAGGAGGAACGTAGGGCCACAGGGGCCACACAGTAGCTTTTCAATGGCAGAGGTGGGAGCTGAAAGGGGAATCCCTCCTGCCCTTTCCCTAGGGACACATGAATTTAATTCAGCCAATGAGATTTTCCAACTCAGAGCTCTGAATATTCTATCAAATGTTTCTTTTGCAAATATTTTCTTCTAGTCTGTGGCTTGCCTTCTCATTCTCATTCTTTTTTTTTTTTGGAGCAGAAGTTTTTAATTTTAATGACATTCAGCTTATCAATTATTTCTTTCATGGATTGTACCTTTAGTGTTACATCTAAAACGTCATCACCCATGCCAAGGTCATCTAGGTTTTTTCTTATGTTATCTTCTCGGAATTTTATAGTTTTGCATTCTAGGTTTAAGTTTATGATTCACTTTGAGTTAATTTTTGTGAAGGGTATACAGTCTGTGTAGAAATTCGTTTTTTTACATATGGTTGTCCAGTTATTCCAACACCACTTGTTGAAAAGATTATCTTTGCTCCATTGTATTGCCTTTGCCCCTTTGTCAAAGGTCAGTTGACGATACTTAAATGAGTCTATTTCTGGGCTCTATTTTGTTTCATTGATCTATTTATCTGTTCTTTTGCCAGTAACACACTGTCTTGATACTGTAGCTTTATAGTAAGCCTTGAAGTAAGGTAGTGTCAGTCCTCCAACTTTGTTCTTCTTCAATATTCAGAATCTTGAGCAAGTAAAATGAAGATGACAGATGGTGAGATTGTATTGAAGGACCTTACATATAGACCCAACCACTCAATGTTACTTGATATGACTTTTGATATTTTACAAAGCTCAATATGATCAAACCCTTACTTTTGCCTCCAATTTCATCTTGCTCCATTCTCCCACTCTTTCACTAGGCTCTACCCCATTGGCCTTGTCCAAGTTCTTAAAAGTCGATTTCCCTCTCCTCACAGCTTTCACACATGCTGCTTTCTCTGCTTAAAATATTCTTCTTCCAGTTTTGACCTGGCTAACTCTGCTTATACTTCAGATTTCAGGTGAAATAACCCTTTCTGATTAGGTCTTTTCTATTGTACCCTCCTGTTTATTTTCCTCTCTGGCTTTTATCAGATTGTTAATTACATTTTAATTTGCATATATTTTCTGTAATGTCTGTCTTTTCATGATCTTCTAAGTTTTTGAGGGAAGAGGTAATTTCTGCTTTGTTCCTTGCTGTGTCTGCTGTTGCTGACTTCTAACAGTGGGCCTAACTGAGAGATAGTGCTCAAAAATTACTTGCTACATGGATGCTTATATATGTTGATTATTTTTCCTCACTTGTATAATGGGGACATCTTTTCACATCCATAAATATAAATCTATAAAGTTATTTTCAATGGCACCATAGTATTCTACAATAGGGATGATGATGATAATGATAATAGTTATCTTTTTTTGAGCATTACTCTCTGCCAGGCCCTGTTGTGAGGGCTGCTCAATTAATCTTACCAAAGCCCTATGGGGTACACATTTCTATTATTCCTATTTTACAAATGTAGCAACTGAAGCATAGAAAAATTAACTCACCTTTCTCAGTGTCTCATAGCCAGTATCTTGTGCAGCCAGGATTTGAACCTGGGCCATTTGACTCCAGATCCTGTGCTCTTAATCTCAACGTTGCATTGCACAAAACATTCTATTTTATTTTACCAATGCCCTTATTGATTTGCGTTTAAATTGTTTGTAATTTTAGGCCATTGCAAATACTGGAATCAATTCCCATTATCTTTGAACAATTATCCAATTTTATTTGAAAATATTTTGCTAAATTCTCCACCAGATTAAACATTTTTCTATCAGCAGCATGAGAATGCTCTTGACCACAACTTTTGTGTGTTTCCATAGAAGAAATTTAATAAGAGAAATTTCATAGGACAAATAAAATATTTTTATTTGATTTAGCAAATAAAAATACAGGACGCCTAGTTAAATGTGAATTTTAGTTAAAAAATAGTCTCCAATGCCTTCACCTTACTGTCAGTGGCTTCCCTAGTGCAGAGAGCCCTCCGTTTATTCCACCGTCTGGAAATGAACTTCCTTTCCCACATCCTTGTCATGGTCCCCCACCTGTCTTCCTGCAGCAGCAGATGACTTCTGCTTTACAGAATGTCCAGTGAGAATGACTTCTATTAATGACTTCCTGCATTATAGTCTCGTGCGGCAGACAATGTCCTTCTGCTCACCCCAAGGAAACAGCATTTGGAGTGCTCTGTGGCCACAAACTGTGACTCTCTATTATCCCTTTATCTTCCTTTCAGAGGCTCCTCCTCTCTCAGACCATGAGATTCTGGACACATGTTTGTTAGACCTTCGAACTTGCTTAGATTTAAGTTGGGGCTGCTGCTGTATACAGTTTATCTCCCAGGGGCCAATCTCACTTCCCTTGTTCTCAATTTCTTGGGGCGTACTTTTCTATCATTCCCATATGGCAGGTACATGTTAATCCATCTTTCAGTATGCCTGGCTGCTGACCTTGCTGTGACCTTTCCCCAGCATGGATATCAGGGCTCCAGCTTTGCTCTTCTATAGATCTGATCCTCATGTTGCACCTGACTGGATCCAACCCTCAGTTCCCTGCTGGTCCCCTCAGCAGCTCTGGATGTGGCCTCTGTGTCTCTCCAGGGTCATGAGTTTCTGTGGTTTAGTTACTTTGGAGTTTGAAAAACTTGGCTTGGAATTTCAGCCCCGTCGACTTTCATTTTATTATTTCATTTAACCTGCCCAAGAATCCTATGATGTCTGTGTTATAACCTTTAGCCAATAGACAAAAACAAAAAAACCCGTGGGCATGGAAAGGTTAAATAATTTTCTCAAAATTACCCAACTAGTGCGTGTAGTGCCTGGGATTCAAACTCTGGCTCCCGGGATTCCAAAAACACTTTCTCCCTGTCACACAGTCTCCATGCAAGCACAGGGCATGGGCCAGAGCAAGCCACTTGAGTCTTCAGTTCTATGAGTTTCAGCTTCCTCCTCTCTAAACACAGAGTTAATAACAGGTTAATAAGAGCTACCACTTAAGATCGTTGGAGAGATTAAATGGAATTATGTAAATTAGGCACCTAGCCCAGAGCCTGACAGAATTATGCAAGAAATATTTTCTTCCCTCTGAGCTGTGTACTCTGGGTAGACTTTCCCATTGTCTTAGCAAGGGGGGCAGCTCTGAGAAAGCATTAGTTATGTCAGCTGAGCTGACCTGTGCAGGTGAATGAGGACTTTTTGTCCCCAACATCAGGTTGAAATGGGCATAGTCCCAAGAGGCACCCAGGAAACCCCTTCTCATAGATCAGAAAGCATTTCCCAGCAGGCTGGCCTGGGGTCTCCCCTGGTGCCTGAGAGGAGGGGGCGGGGACAGGTCTTCACCAACTTGTGGCATTCCAGAAAGCGGTGACTGATAATGAGCACAACAACAGCTTGGGAGAATTTCTCTTTTGGATAAAACTACTTTTTTTTGTATTCCTTATCTCCCCACCCCATTTGAGCATGCCCATGGCCTGAGTTGGGAGGACATAAATCTCCATCACAAATTTATTGCCATCATTTATCAGCTCTTGTTGCTCAATGGCCAAGTAGTTAATTTTAAAATGAAGTGGGGCTGTTTTCATTAATACCCTGGTGCTAACTACCTATCAAAACACTCAAAGACAATTAATACCATGTTGCTGAAGCACTGAACCAATAAATATTTCCAGTCTTGGCTTGTCTCTGGCAGATAAAAGACATTAGACTCATCCCCTGGTTTAATAATCTTTGCCCATTCTCTTCGTCTCCACAGCATCAGAAACATTTACATTTAAGAATGAGATTAAATAGCTGGACCAGCCCATAACATGAATTTAAAAGGCTGTTGTTTCACGACATCTAAGTAATGCCTTCAGGTTGTAGTAGTAATGACAATATGCCTGAAAAGAAGATGGAGAAATTTTGAGGCTGATACATCATCAATGCCAAAGTCTTTTGTCCTCAAAGGCCTTCTGGAAAGCACATGCCTCGCCTCTGACTGGGGGTGGTGGGGGTGGGGTGGGGCTGGAGTCCAGGTTACTCAGCTTCCTGAGCAGTGGGTGGGAGTTGGAGTCCGCATGCTCACAAGCTTAAACCTTTATAGAAAGAATGTCCTAGATTTTGACAACTCTGGAGCCATATCATGTTATTTTACTACAACATGACTTTTCACCTCATACGAAGGCTGCTGTGAGAGAGATTTTCTCACTTG
>NW_017731590.1:997534-1010504 GCF_001890085.2 Hipposideros armiger
GGGGCCCTCTGGTATCCCAAGCCAGCTCTTAACCATCGCACCACTCGGCCCTCTTACTTATTAAACAAGAAAAAATAATATTCTTGGCTTCTGCTATGGGCTGAATTGTGTCCCTTTCAAATTCATATGTTGAAGCCCTAACCCCCAATACTTCAGAATGTGACTGTATTTGGAAATGGGGCCTTGAAAGAGTTGATTTAGTCAACATAAGGGCTTTCCAGTGGACCATATTCCAATCTGACTGGTGTCCTTCTGAGAAGAGGAAGTTTGGCTACACAATGAGATTTGTGTGCACAAAGGGAAGGCCATGTGAAGACAGAGTGAGAGCGGCCATCTGCAAGTCCAGGAGAGAGGCCTCCAAAGAAACCAAATACGTTGACATGTTGACCTTAAACTTTGAGCCTTCAGAATTATGAGAAAATAAAATGTTGTTTCAGACACCTAGTCGGTGGTATTTTGTGATGGCAGCCCAAGCAAACAAATACAACCTCCTTTTAGGAAACCTTTCCTGCGGTAGCCCTTATACAACCAAATGTCCTGAACAAGTTTGCTCTTATACTTCATTCCCCTGCCCTGTCTCACTGGACAGCCCACTGCAATCTGGCTTCTGCCCCCACTTCAGGAGACAGCTGCCACCAAGGTTGCAGACAACCTGCACATTATCAACCCCCACAAACACCATGCCTGGCACAGAGAGGCACTGAACTCATGTAGTAGGAGTTTCTCTTGCTGTTATAATTATTTAAGAAGTGCCAGTTCAGTCTGCCAAATTAGAATACAAGATAATAAATACATCCATATTATTTCTTTAGAAAATGTGTGTTAGTATTTTTCAAGATGTATGTAGAAGAGGCACACATGTTATAGACTTATTTGGAAAATAGTATAGGCATAGTCATACAGACTATTTAGAAGACACAGTGTGATACCTTGGTCAATTTCTTCAAGGGATGTTTTTTCCTTTTTTTTTCATGCAGAGGTTATTTGCATGCTACCATATTCTTTTTTTTTTTAAAGATTTTATTTTTTAATTGGGGAATTGGGGGGAGGGGAACAGTGCTGGGGAGTCAGGGGAAGGGGAACAGACAAGTTGCTGTCGTTTTGTTCCTCAGTCTAGTTGTGGAGGACGTTGCTTCACTGGCCCAAGTTGGCACCATCATTGCGCTCTTCCTGGGCGAGGCACATCAGTCACTGGCTTCTGGATGGCCTCTCACTGCGGCTGCTGGCCGCTCATGCTGGCTACTGGCCACACACGGTAGCCCATGGCAACCCACTGCAACAGGGGCTGCAGGCTACGCCGACGCCAGCAACTCAGGGCAGCCCAGCTCCAGGTTGAGCTGTTGTTCAGCATCTTAGCTGTAGAGGGCAGTGTCACTGGCCCTCATATGTGGGATCCGAACTGGGGCCCTCTGGCATCCCAAGCCAGCTCTCAACCATCGCGCCCCTCGGCCCGCCCCCATATTCTTTGTATGATTATTTTGCAACCATCTTTCTTCCTTTTTAGGTACCATTATAATTATGCCCCTTGTTCTGTGTTCAGGTTATTTAAAAGAAACTTATAGCTTCTTTAAGATATTAAAGATTTTCCTGAGTCTCCTTTCAGTTTCAAAATTTTCCTGAGTCTCCTTTCAGTTTCAAAAAGAGTCAGGCTTGGGGCTGTTTCTGGCGATGTCTTGGCCTCCATGAGGATTAAAAGCAAGTAGGTCAAGAGCCCACTCCTGGACTGTGATTCTGGTGAACGCACACCTTGCTCCCCCACCCCCTGCCCCCATTCCACCCCCACCCCAGGTGTGCAGGTGTGAGGTTGAGGGCTCCTCAGGAGTTGGCGATGATACCAAATGTCATTCAGAAAAAAGGGTGAGTCAGCCAACCACTCTTGTAGCATGCACCTGGCATGGCAAGGGCTTTGTTGCAGTGGAGATGTTTCTTTCATCAGCTGGTCAGTAGTTTTCCTCAGAAAAAGGAGGGACTCTAGTGACATTTCACAGACTCAGATAGAGGTGGCTCATAAATCTGAAAGCAGATTTATGGACTAAAGGTACAGAGAGATGCCCTGACTTGCTACAGCAGAGTAGATAAAGCTCTGATGACAAAAGAAGTAGGAATTTGGATCCTACGTTAGGGCGTGGGTTGTTCCTATCATATTCCCATGGGCACAGAGGGCCAGAGCACAAGAGGGCAGGGTGATTTGAGGTGGAGGGACTCTCCTAACCCATCCATCAACCAAACCGTGTCTGAGAATCAGATTCTGAAGTAAGAGGGCTGTCTTGGCCCCAGGTGGCACCAACCTCCTCTTCTCTGATGGCTCCTGTGTGTTTCCAACCTCACTTCTTCCTCTGGGGCTTCCCAGGTGGCCCGTAGAGGCCCATCTCTCCCTTTTCCAACACATCCTGCCCACTTTCCCAGGCTCACCTGCGTTTCCATCATGTCTACACCTGACCAAATTGCCCTTGGCTTGCTGCGGTTGGACACAGTCACCAACAGCATGTTTGTGGAATATCTTTTCTGTACCCAGCAGTGAGGATACAGAAATGTTTCCTGCCCTGAGTCTAGAGGGCAAGACGGATGCATCGGTGGAAAATGCCAGTATTAGTGGGGCAAGTGTTTTAGTAGAGGAAAGTACAGAGTGCTGTGGGGTTCAAGGCCCCGAAGATAGCCTTTAAACCCAACCGATAGGCCAGATTCCCAACTTTCAATCTCTAGCTTACCATTTCTTCCTGCACTTCGGACATTTAACAACCAACTGCCTTCTTGACTTCAATGTCTCACATGCATCTATGGCTGAAAATGTGTGACACTGAGCTCTTAATCTCCCACATACCCCACACTAGCACAGGCAATAACACCCAAGCCCCTGCCATGGGTACTGGCACCCAGGCCTCCAACCCCCACCTGCTGGGCTGCCCCAGATTCAGTAGGTGCTCCGGCGATACTCCCACTTGCTGCTACCCTAGAACTTGAGGATTTCTCTTTGTTGCTCACAAACTCAGCCATACAATTAACTTTGTAAAACTGCATGTCCCCAGGTGTCAGAGATGTATGAATGATAAGGGTGCTTAGTCTGCCATAAGTGTCTTCATTATGTAATTATTTTTAAGTTGTGAAACAGAATACAAATACAGGTAAGTACACCAAATAGAAATCTATAGCTCAGTGATTTATCGCAAGCACGCATTCTCCTTCATTCTGGTGATAGGGTGAATCATAATACTTTGACTTTTGAACGCTAAGTTAATCTTGCATTATTGGTATATAACAAAACCAGCTGTGCTGGTTGTTCGTTTTACTACAAAGCTGGATTCAGTGTGAACATTTTGTTTAGGATTTTTGCATCTGTGTTCATGAAGGAGATTGGTCTTTTTCTTTTTCATAATCTCTTAAGTTTTGGTATCAGGGTAAATTGTTAGAGGGGTCTCTCTTTTCTCTTCTTTAAAAGAATTACAAACTGTTAACATCTTTTCTTCCTTAAGTATTTGGTAGAAGTCTTTGTTGGAGACATTAGGACCTATATTAGGACCTAGAGTTTTCTTGTTTTTTTTTATTCCTGCCTTTTTAATAGGACGGGTCATATTTTCTATTTAGTCTAGCATCAGGATTTCTAAGGAATTTGTCCAATATTTATTTGGCTATATTTTCCCATTGATTGGGATAAAGCTAGTATTTTATAAACCTCATATTATTTTTAATGATTACCTTATCTATAGTTATGTCCCCCTTTTCATTCTTGACATCGATTATTTATGCATTTAAGCTCCTCTTTTATTGGGTTATTCTCCTCAGAGCATTCAATTGTTTGCTTCAAAGTACCAACGAATGGCTTTGTTGACCTCTGTTGTATGTTTGCTTAATCTTGTATTATTTTTATTTCTGTGTATCTTTGCCTTTCTACTTTCTTTGGACATAATTTAGTGGTTTCTAAAAGTTCTTGAGTAGAATCTTCAGTTCATTGATTTTATCCTTTTTTGTTTGCTAACATATGTATTCAAAGCTATAAAAAATGTTATGTACATATGGTTTAGCTAAATCCCTTAAATTTTAAAAAAATTTATTTTTAATTTACATGCAATAACATTTACCATTCTATTTTGATGAAGTGTATGTTCAAATCTTTTGCCTATTTTTAATTAGGTTGTTTGTTTTATTATTACTGATTTATGAGAGTTCTTCATATATTCTGGACACAAGTTCTTCGTCAGATATATGCTTTGAAAATATTTTTCCCGGTCTGTGGCTTTTCTTTTCCTTTTCTTGACAATGTCTTTTGACAAGTGAACAATTTTAATTTTAATAAAGGCCAATGTATCATTTTTAAAAATAGATTATGCTTTTGCTGTTATAGCTAAGAACTCTGCAAAACTCAAGGTCACAAAGATTTTCTAGTATACTTTATTGTAGAAATTTTATAAATGTAGGTTGTACATTTAGCTTTATGTTTCATTTTGAGTTAAATGCTGTACAAAGTGTGAAGTATTCATCGAGGTCCTCCCCCTCATCCGTGTTTTCATATGGATGTCCAATTTTCTAGCACTATACATTGAAAAGTCTATACATTCTCCGCTGAGTTGCCTTAGCACCTTTGTCAGAAATCAGTTCACTGTATTTGTATGAATCTATTTCTGGGCTCTATTCTGTTCCATTGATCTATGGAACTATTCTTTTGCCAATAACACTGTGCTGTCTTGATTACTGTAGCTTTATAGTAAGTCTTGAAATTAGATAGTGTGAAGCCTCCTATTTGGTCTATTCTTTCAAAATCATTTTGACTATTTTAGTCACTTTGCCTTTTCATAAAAGTTTTGAAATCAGAGTGTCGATATCTATAAAAAAATTGTGCTGGCATATTTATTGAGATTGTATTGACTGTACAAATCGGTTTGGAGAGAATTGACATTTTAACTGTATTGAGTCTTTCAATCCAAGACCATGGTGTGTCTTTCCATTTCTTTAGGGCTTATCTAATGTCTTCCATCAGTTTCTTATAGTTTTTACCAGACAGATCCTGAACATATTTTATTAGATTTATACTTAAGTATTTTTTGGAGGGATGCTATTATAAATGCTTTAAAAATTGAATTCCAGTTGTTAATTACTATTACATAAAAATATAATTGATTTCTGTATACTGATCATGTATCCTGTGACCTTGCTGTTGTATACTCAATGTTTGTGTCCTCCCAAAATTCCTATGTGGAAGCCCTAACCCCCAATGTGATGGTATTTGGAGATGGGGTCATTGGAAGGTAATTAGGGTTACATGAGGTCATGAGGGGGGGGGCCTCATGCTGGGATTAGAGCCCTCGTGAGAAGAGACACTGGAGAGCTGCTGTCTCTCTCTCTCTACTGAGCCTACACAGGTCATGTGAGCACACAGAGAGAAAGTGGCCACCTGCAAGCCAAAAGAAGGGGCCTCAGAAGGAAACCCATCTTGCTGACACCTTGATCTCAGACTTCCAGCCTCCAGGACTGTGAGAAATAAATTTGTTTTTTGAAGCTACCCAGTGAGTGGTACTTTGTGATAGCAGCCTGAGCAGACTAACATACTTGCAAATCTCATTTATTACTTAGAATAGCTTTTTTGTAGATTCTTTGAATTTTCCTTATGTACAGTCATGTGGCCTGTGACTAAAGACAGTTTTCTTTCTCCTTTCTAGGATCAGTCACAGTGACATGCCGAGTCAGACTGGAGCCCAAGACAAAAGGAAAAATCAGTAAAAGAGCCTGTCTTTATTTGAAATGTTGATATTGTGTTCATCATGAGTATTTTTGCAATAATTTTTATTTAAAAAAAACATTTGGGTTATAATATTATCTTAATTACTGAGGTTTTTGGTGCTCTCTTAAATTTTACATTCCAGCAAGTGCCTAACTGACTGTCCTTAAGCTCTGGCCTTTGATCCACTCACTCTACCTCAATTGGGATGCAGTGTTCAGGGGTTTTGTTTGTCAGAAGAGCAGGATAAGGAGGTGGGGCAGCACTCATGTTAGGAATCTTCCACCTTCATGCACCTGGTCTCCAGTCATGACCTTTCTCCTTATCTTAGCTGATAGAGACTCTGAGCTACAGGGGTTACTAGGGAAGAACAATTGGATAGCACAGTCCTCCCTCCCACCTAAATTAGGCAGAATAGCATCTCTGTTGTGATGCAGGCAGTATTTTCATTGGTTTAAATAAAATAACATTGGTAAGTGCCTGGCACACAGTTCTCAATTTTGGTAGCAATTGTCATTATCTTTACTATTTTTTCAGATCAATTCACTCAGATATTATTTGTGGTTTGTCCTTGCTGCTACAGAAAGGTCGAAGCAATGAGGCCCTTTTTTCCTTCTTCCATCCCAAGAAGGGAGTCAGACTCCTCGGTCTGCTTCAGGGCTCCTTTTACTCATGGTTCCTAATACATGTGGAGGGTCTGCAATTTCACAGTCATCATTTGGGCGTGTAAAAAACGTAACTCTTTCATTTCTGATTCTCAGCTTCCAAGCTATCTTCTCTGCAGGCTACTCAACCTAGACACTTTTGGTTAAATGTAGGCCAATCAGTGATTTCTGTCAAATTTAGAATGACTAGATCCACGTTCAGTTCAAAACCATTTCCAGTTTCTTCTCTCTCCTTTCTGCAGTCAGTTCCAATGCTACGGGCACGAGGGTGACTACAGCTGGGTAGTGATGGGTAAAGGTGGGGGGTACATTCCACTCTCCCCTGTGTCTTGTTATGTTGCCAGAGATGCTGCTATCCCTCATCTCTTGTCACAGATGATGCCTGGGGGTTGCTAGATCTAGGGTGCCTTCACCTCCTAGGCAGTCACTGGTATGGGTGATTCACATGGAGGACACCTCTTCATCCCTCACCCCCATGGGTCCATTCACGGGCATCTGTGCTGTGCATCCTGTTGCTCACCAGGTGTCCTCTTATAGATGACACACAGGCCCACTCTCCCAATGTCCATGTCTCCATCAAGACAGCATGGGCGGGCCACTCTCATATTGTGCCCCTCTTTTGCCTCAGGACTTTCCTGTATTTTTATGCCTTCCTGACTTCCCAGCTTCTCTTCCCCCTCACTTTCAGGACAAGGAGAAACACGAGATGAAATTCTCAACATCACATCTCTCTTTTCTAAAACTCTTTCCACCTCTCCCTTCTTAGAGCCCGTTTATCATTTCTTTCCTGGGTACGGGAGGAAAACATTTTGATCTCTGCAGAAGTCTGTACAAAATCGTTAAGTTGGACAATGAGAGCAGTGCTCCTTGAGTTTTTTGTGTAGAGACCAGGTCTTGGCTTTGGTATGGGCTCTGTTCATAGCAATCAGTTCCCTTCCAGCTTAATTTATGGATGTTTCTTTGGAGGGAGGTAGGGGTGACAAGCAACGAGTGGCCCCAAGGAGCAGATGGGAGCTTATATCATTAATATTTTTGTGGCATCTCAGTTAGGATGCACAGATTATTTTATTACCTTTAATTCAAATGAGTTAATAGTTATAATGGAAGCACTTAGCACAACGCTTGGCACTGGGTCTTCATGAATGCAGGCCAGTTTATAGAGATGCTAATTCCAAGTTTGCTCTCATTATTATAATAGATTCACAGATAAAGAAGATCTTTTTTGTTCTCCCATCCCAAGAAGCCAGCAGAGCTTCCTTGATCTGAGTTCTCTAGCCTCAGAGAGTCATTACCATGTTTTTGTGTGTCAAGGCCAAGAAACATAGTTGCTAGGTGCCCAGGAAAAACCCTCCACCCAACTAATTTATTGGGAACACAGCCTCAATAAGAGGGCTTAAGGGAGGAAACTGAAGAGGTGAAAGAGGCCACCGTGACCTTTTGTGAGAACTTGAGAATGTAGAAGCCAGGGATGTTCTACTACAGTTGGGCCCCTTGCACAGAATCATTAAGATGCTGTCTGTGGAGCAGAGGGACTGGACTCTGCATCACAGTGCCAAGGCATTGGCTAAAGAGCCCACAGCTCAGCTTGACCTGGAGGCAATGGAGCTGCCCATTTTCCAAAGGGACAACAAGGGCTTGGTCAATTAGCATCTAAGTAGAAGCAAGCCAGATATACCAAAGTGCAGAGGGCCGGCCCTCTCGTGAGTTTTCTGGACTGAGCAAGCTGTGTCATGAGATGGTAGAGAGAGGGAGTGAGGATGCTAATGACTCAAGAGTCAGCACAACTCTCCTAGACTGACTCTAGGTACACCATCTCTTCGCTCCATTTTTCCCAGCCCTTAAGATCCAATTGTCAACTTTTATATGGCCTTCCTTTGTTTACCGAGGACTTCTCACCCAGTGAGAACATCCTATTTAACAAATGAGGAGTGCTGAGGTTAAGAGATGAAATGGTTCAGGTGAATCAGCATGTAAGAGTGTCAGAAGAACAATTTTAAACCAGACCTGCTGAGCCAGGTATCAATGAATTACCTCTGAGCTCCACACTGGACCCTATGTCCAGATCCTGTGTATTTTCAATCCCAGGAGACCACAAGCTCAGGTCACTCCAGCGGACAGTGCCACAAAGTGTGACTCTCTGACTTCCCCTTGCTATGCCATTGACAAATACCTGGCTCTCTCTGCCATGACTGAGGATTTGTCCTGAGGAGCTCTCAAAGGATGAGAACTCCACCTGCCCTGTATAACAGATGTGGCTGTGTGTCCTCAGGAGGCATGCTCCCCACTGAGCCCACTGTGGACTCCACCCTCCCTATAAATGTTGCTCAGGGTAACCAATGGTTACCAACATTGTTGGTTCATATTCTGACCACCCACTCTGAAAGGACAAGAATTGTTCAAATATTTAGCATATGAAAGCAGTGCTAAAAATTATTCAGATCTCTCTTTGACTGTTTTGAAAAAAGTTAAGTGTTGTGGGCCAGCCGAGCAGCTCATTTGGTTAAGAGCTTGCTCAAGAGTGTGAGCTCTGAGCAACAGGATCCCAGGTTCGATTCCCACATGGGCCAGTGAGCTATGCCCGAGCTGAGCTGCAGCTGAGCTGCCACCAGGTGGCAGGATGGCTCAGCTGGTGAGAGCACGTGCTCCTAACAACAAGGTTGCCTGTTTGAGATGGTGGGCTACGCCTGCCTGCAACTAAAGACTGAACTCGGCACCTTGAGCTGAGTTGCCGCCAGGATGGCTCAGTGGATAGAGCGTGCGCTCTTATCAATGAGGCTGCTAGTTCGACTCCCACATGAGATGGTGGCTACGCCCACCTGCAACTAATTGAACACAGCACCTTGAGCTGAACAGCGCAACTGGACTTGGAGCTGAGCTTGCTGAGCCCTCCACAACTAAGATTAAAGGACAACAACTTGGCTGTTCCCCTTCCCCAATTCCCCAATTAAAAAAAGAAATCTTAAAAAAAAAAGAAAAAAGTTAAGGGTTGTGAGGTAACTACGAATTCTAATTATATGCACCTTTTGGGTATAAATATCCTACAACATTAGTTGGTAGCACTTCTCTTTGTCTAAATACCTTTCGCTCAGCTTTCAGGGCTCAGAGGTGAACCCTTGTGGTTCATACTTACTAGCTGGGTGATTTTAATGTTTCTATGTCTTAAAATTTCTTCACGTATTAAATGGGACTAATAGCATCTATTTTGCTGGGTTACTAGGAGGGGTAAATGATGAAATGGGCTGACCCAATGACACAGCCAAACACCTACTCTTGTGCTGACTCTCATGTTTCACAGCTGGGCATCTGACAGCGAAGTAGGGGCAGCAGATATATGGGTTATTTATGCCTTTGTGGGAATGAGGCAGAGGCCCTGTGTGAGTATATTTACCAATGTAAGAATGGAAACAAAGCGTGTCAAGTTGGAGAACACTTTAGAAATCTATGTAAATGGTTTAAAATACATAATTGGGATTTTTTTTTTTGCATCAGGGTTTCGCGGGTAGGGGAAACTTTTGAAATTCAGTAAGATTTATTTTAAAACAATGGTCTGTGGGCTTTGAGGTTTATCAGATTTTAGGTGCATTGCTGTTCCTTGTTCCTGGCTGGCTCAGTTTAAGTCCAGTGAAAGCCCAGCTGGGTGGAGATTGATGGAGAAGCAGCAGAGGCCTGAAGGTGGAGCTGAGGTGGACCAGGGCCAGGAACTACCAGCAAACTAGCGCCCTCCAGAGTTCAGGGTCAGAATAACAGGTGAGGGCAAATGGCCAAGTAGACAAGTAAATCAAAGGAGAAGAATTCCTGATCACTCCCGTCCGGAATCCAGTCAGCCATCTTTCAGCGGAGGTTTGGGCTCCATCTTTCCCTCCCTCCTCCTTCTGACAAACCTTTTAGAATTCATTCTTGCAATAGTTTGCTAGAGTGTCGGGTTCCCCTAGAACATCCAGGTTTGAGGCTGGCATGGGTAGATGATCTGCTTTCATTGATCTGCACTTCAGAGCCAGAGAAGGGTAAAGATGATTTAATGCCTATTTTCAAACAGTGGAGGATCTTTCTGTTCAGCTCGTGCCAGGGAGCAGACAAAGGAAACAGGCCTCACCTGTAATAGGAGGGGTTTGTGTTAGACAGGAGGAAGATTTATCAGGCAGGGAGTATGAAGGCATTGGAATGAGTTATAGTATCTCCTTACCTGGAGATCTTCAAAGTAAGATATACTTACTTCCCTCTCTGACAGGAGCATTCAAAAATGGAGTGGGGTGGGATTCCTAGCTGGAGGCAAGGAAATGGGCTTCAGCGACCTTTGAAGGTTGAGTCCAGCCTTCTGGGTCTAGGATAAACTAAGATGGAAAGATTTACTGTTTTGACATCCATCATGGGAATAAATCTGAGCCTCTGCTGGAGTTTGAAGAGAGAGATTCTGGAAGCCCATGCTGGCTTGATCACTCCATCAGTCAGGATTCCAGCCGGAAACAGATGGCACATTCAATGCAAGATCATTTTGTGTATGGACCTTACTTGGATAAACTACTTAAAAACATCATTAGACGGCTGAGAGTGTTTGCATAATGATTAGTTATTTGATGATATTAAGGAATTATTGTTAATGCTTTGGGGTGTGAAAATGGTATTTTAATATTGGGTTGTCGGAAAAGTCATGACGTATTTTTTCTATGTTTTTCGTTGCAAAAATGCGTCATGAGTTTTCCAACAACCTAATATATCTTTATAAAAGTCTTTGCTTTTTAGGGATGTATTCTGAAATATTTATAGATGACTTATATGATAGCTGAAATTCGCTTCAAAATAATGTGGGGGAGGTCAAGAAGTGGATGAGGTATGGCAGGTGGTAGGAGCTCATTGCAAGTGACAGATAATCAGTTCTATTTTGTACATACACAGTATTTTTCCATAATAAAATTTTTTTTAATGTGATAGCAGAAACACATATACATTTTGTTTGTTTTAGGACTCACTGTAATGAACTTGAAATCTAAGCTGAATGTGCCAGATGGGAAGTGAATGTAGAATGGACATATGTGTTTCAGAGATGAATAGAAGCTAGTTCACTCCTTATAGGTCAAGGTAAGCCCTGTTTCTCCTTAAAGATCAGTAAGACCTCTACAATTTAACCATGTATTTTTTTCAAGGAGCCAGAAATGGAAGGGTTAAAACAATGACTAGTACCAATTCTGTTCATCTACTTTCCCTGCCTGAGGAGAATGGATTTCTCTGGCAGTTAGTAGTGCTGAGGGAAACAGGAACCAGAGCCAGGTAGGGCTCTCTAGCTGGGTTCTGTTCAATCTACGTTAGTGTCTGGTGCTTGGGAATTGTGCTTCCAGCACATTCTCATTCGTGTTCATTGAGCCATTTGGGTCTTTCTCTCAACTGAGACTTGTAGAGACGTGTAATAACTTGTTTAATATCATATGGCCAATAAACAGTGGAAGTGGGACTCATATCCAAGTCCTCTTGTTTCAAACCCAGGCTTCTTTCCACTACACAATATTGCCCTCCCAGGAGTCCGGGTTTCTCTCCTTAGGGATGCACCAAATGCACCAGTCTAGGGTTGCACATAACAGTTATGTGGTTGATATTGTGCTGGGTGTTCTGCATGCACAATTCATTTAGCCCTCTTAATGGTCTCATAAGGTAGATATTATCATTCTTCCCATTTTATAGACAGGGAAACTGAGGCCCCTAATGTCACAGAACTAATTAAATGAGAAACCAAGATTTAAACCCAAGTGTGTCTGTCCTCAAACCTTTGACTATTTTTTTTTTTAAAGATTTTATTGGGGAATCGGGGAAGGGGAACAGACAAGTTGCTGTCCTTTTGTTCTTCAGTCTAGTTGTGGAGGATGTCGTTTCATTGGCCCATGTTGGTATTGTGATCATTGTGCTCTTCCCGGCTGAGGCAGATCGGTCGCCAGTCATTGGTCGGCCACTCACGGCGGCTCGCGGCAGCTCACACCGGCTGCCGGCCACTCACGGTAGCTTACAGTAGCCCACTGCAGCCCCACTGCAGCCTACGCTGTCACCAGCGACTCATGGCAGCCCAGCTCCAGGTCGAGCTGTTGTTCACCATCTTAGCTGTAGGGGGCGCAGCGTTACTGGCTCATGTGGGATCCGAACCGGCAGCCCTGTTGCTCAGAGCTCGTGCTCCCAAGCCAACTCTTAACCAATGAACCACTTGGCCAGCCCTGACTATTTTTTTTATGCTATTTCTTCCTACTTAGTTGAGGCAGATATTGGACGAAAGTTTTTTTTTTTCAGAATTCTCCCAAATGAAGGCCTGGAAATGACAAGTAAGAAAGCTTATGCCACCAGTGCATGGAAAGAATGCCTTATCTCTCTCTTCATTGTGGGAACACTTATTTATTTTTTTAGTTACAGTAGTTATGCGGTCTGACAATTAAGTTCACGAACTTGCAACGATGTTGCTAAATTTTTTTTTTTTTTTAAGATTTTATTGGGGAATTGGGGGAGGAGAACAGTGCTGGGTAATCAGGGGAAGGGGAACAGACAAGTTGCTGTCGTTTTGTTCTTCAGTCTAGTTGTGGAGGATGTTGCTTCACTGGCCCAAGTTGGCACCATCATTGCG
>NW_017731590.1:1011394-1026412 GCF_001890085.2 Hipposideros armiger
CCCTAAAAAATATTTACAACATTATTGATTATATTCCCCAGACTGTCTTTTCTATCCTGAGGCCATATTGTGGTTACCAATTTGTATTGTCTCGTCCCTTCCCCTTCCCCAATGACTTCTTTCTTTACCCAAAGATAAAGGGAATATTGAAAGGAAGACATTTTGATGACATTCAGGACATCAAGGGTAATACGACGACAGTTCTGTTGGCCATTCCAGAAAGAGTTCCAAAATTGCTTTGAGGGATAGACTAGCCACTGGCGTTGGTGCATAGCTTACCAAGGGGAGTACTTCGAAGGTGACCATAGTGATATTCAGCAATGAGGTATGTAGCACTTTTTCTAGGATGAGTTCGTGATTTTAATTGTCCAGCCTCGTACATAGAATTTACAATGTGCCAGGCCACTGCTAGTAAGTTTACAAATGTTAATTCATCAACTATTCACAAGAGCCCTGTGAGGTAGTTAGGGGCTCTTATTATATTCCCATCTTACCAACGGGGAAACTGAGGCACTTGCCAACACCACAGAGCTAATACAATACAGAGCCAAGATTCAACCAAAGCAGTCTTGTGCCTGAGTCTGTGCTTTTGCTCTCAGTATGGCCTCCACCCCTGACCCCCGAACCCTGTACCTACGCATGATCTGTCTTAGAGTATACCAATAAAGAAGTGGTGTTGACCGACCTTAATTCCAATTTCTTAACTCCAAATAATGAAAACCAAAGTGCTTACTCTTGGCCAGAGTAGTAGCCGAAAGGTAGTTACTGATTCTAACTTAAACTCCAAGGCATGGATGTGTGGAATTGCTCTATTCACTTGAGTCAGAAATGCATTTTGAGGACTAGAAAGCTGTACTAACAAGAGAGAAAATATTACATTTAATGGGATAAATCACCAATAGCACTCTGCACATAAAAGAGGTCAATACACAGTATCTATTAATATCTCTATTAATCTCTCTGATCTACCCACTCTTCTTCCACTGTATCATGGCACCACAGCCAGGTGTATGGCCTCTCTGCTGCAGTAGCATTCTCGCTGGCCTTCTCCACTCAGCTCATCTCCACACTGAATACCTTTCTCTCATTTCCTCACACTAATCTGTAAGAATGTCCTCTAGCCTTCCCTGAGGGAGGATTATCCTTCCTGGTCCTGTTGAACCAAGGCATGGCCACATGACACACTCTGGCCAATGAAATGTGAGTGGAAGTGGTGTCAATTCCAGGTGGAACTGTTCAATACCAGGCCTGCCTTGCCACGCTCCTTTGTTCCCCATGCTAACACATCCAGTGGTGGTCCATAGAGTAGCTGCTTTTTTTACCTTGGGCCCTAGAATGAGGAGATTCTCCATAAAGGCCCCATGCAACCCTTCACAGCATGCAAAATAAGATGTACACCTTTTTGTTGGAAGCTTTTGAGATTTTGGACTTGTGTCACAGCATAGATCTAGCCTAGTCTGACTGATACATGTTTTGTGGGGACAAAAGTCCCTAATACGCCTGCAAGGCCATGCAATTTCTTGACCTAAATGTCTGGCTTTATCTTGTATTCTATAGGGTTGTCGGAAAAGTCATGACACATTTTTTGCAATGAAAAACATAGAAAAAATACGTCATGACTTTTCCGACAACCCAATATTTCCTTTCCTTTTCTCCTCTTCACCCAAACAGGCCTTTTTTTCCATCCCTCAGGTGGCAATGGAGGTGGAAAGCTCCAGTTTACTGCAGGCTCTTTGCACAGGCTGTTCCCTCTGCCTAGAACATTCTTTCTCCTCCACCCTCCCCTACCTCTAGCCCTCCCCGTTTGCCTGGTTAATTTCTACCTGTCCTACGAGTCTCAATAGGCTTTCATGGCAATGTAAATCCTTTAGAGCACCTATCGCAACTCCATGCTTACCGTTCTTGCTGTGATTATTTGAAGAATGCAATTTTCCCCACTAGGCTGTATACTTCACAGGAATAGCTAGCTGCCCAGACTTTATCTACTTACTATCCCTAGGCCCTGGAACAGTCTCTGGCACATAATAGGTACTCAAAAAATATTTATTGAATAAATAATTGAATTAATATGTTGTAGTGATAATAGGATGGAATTTAGAGCCACGCTTCTTGGATTAGAATCCCACCTGTCATTTATGACCTTGGGTAAATTATTGAATTTCACTCTGCCTCAGTTTCCTCATCTGTAAAATGGGGATAAAAGTAGCACCTACCTCATAGGGTGGTTGTGAGGATTAAATGGATTAAGATATATGTGCCATTTATTTACTTAGTGTTTCTGGTCTCCAAGTCCACCTTTGTATACTGTTCTGTGGGGCTAGCAATTTTCTCACTGCATTTTCCAGACTCCCTTGTTAGGTGGCTATGGTTAGATGTAGCCAATGAAAGACACTGGCAGGAGCTTAGGAGGAGGAGGGAAGAAAGAGAAGGGACTTCTTTGCGGTTTTGGTTCCTGTCCACAAGGCGACAGCAGCAGAGGATGGATGCACCAATAGTGCCCAGTGCCTTTTAGCTCAGCACCCACCATGGCTTGCCTCCTCAGAAGTCTTAATTCTGTTGCCTGTGTCCCTCTCCCTGGTCCTATCACCCACTGCCCCACATTCTCTCAGAGGTCTGAGTACCAGTCATGGCCACCGCGCCCCCCCCCCCATAGTGGCCATTCTCAGTAAAGATACAAATATCAGCTGTGTGGGGTTCCTCCTTGGAGCTCCTCGGGTCCGGTAACCATCTTTGCCCTTTTTTCCCCAGCTCCAGGGGTGGTGGCTATATCCTACATTTATTCATATCTAGGCTACTTCAGAGTCCGCTGTTGGAAAACCAACTGAACCCTATTCCTGATTCCCGACTGGGCCTTAACTGATACACTATCTAAAGCGCTTAGAACAATATCAGGCATATACTAAGCACTTATGTGATTGGTACTTCTTATATTTGTCTAAGTAGGTGAAAAAACCCCACATTACTGCCCACTAGAACTCTGTGAAGGGCGAGATGTGCCTGACACCCATCAAGGACAACACGAACTCCGTGGCGCAGGAAGCCGGTCTTCTGGGGGAACTTCCAATTCACACCCATAATTGCCAATCAAGTACAACCACCCAGGCATGATTGAAAGCAAATGATGACACAGCTTCCATAGCATTAGCAATTTTTTATTTTTCCTTTTTTGTTGCATAGGAAATGCAGTACTTGCTTCCAGTAATTGTATTGTAATGTGAGAAGGTGGTAGCACTAATGGTTGAATACAAGAGTTAAACTAATCCACACCAGCTCAAAAAACCTGTGGAGATTTAGTTGAATAAGAATGGACGCCCACAGTGATTCTCAACCAATTACAAATTTTCACAGAACACAGTAAAACTAAAAGGGTAACTATGAGAGTCAACACAAGTATTCTAGAGGCACAGGGGGCCCGGCTCATAAAAACAAACGTCAAACCAAGTTATTAACACGGGGGTGTTTAGTTTCACAACGAATATCTTATCATTGGAAGTGTTCAATCTTCTCCCCCCACAATTTGAAATGTAAAACCGAGGTATCTTGAGTGGACAGATTTCCAAGGGTAGTGAGAAAAGTCCCCAGTGAACCTTGATCTGGGTGAGAGGTCAGGGCTGTAGGGGAGGGGCATCGTGTTTTTGCCTTTGAAAGTCTTCCCTAAGGACCGCCTAGAACTTGATAAAGCTCTGGCTCTAGGTTTAGTTAGTATCTCAGTGGTGAAACTACCACATGCCTTCGCAGTGCAAAGAGGATGGTCTGAGACCAGGGAGAAAGAATGGAGCTGGGAGCCCCCTCCAATCTCCATCCCAAAGTAGCCCGCCAGTGGCCTTTGTGACCATGGGTTGAGATGTTAAAAAAAAAAAAAAAAGTGCTCATTCATAGACTATTACTAAAACATAATAAAAATTAAAAAATAGAATTAAAAGGGGGAAAAAAAGGTTCTGTCATTTTGAGAAGCAGAAAAACAGCAGGAAAAAAACAGCCCAATTTGTTGGACACTGTCCTTAGAACCACTATAGAGACACAAAAGTTCCTATCACGTGACCTGGTGTTCTGGTTGGACTAGAAGTGGCACTTCCGCCACACTCTCTTGTGGTCCAGACACATTTTAGAAATTATGTTCTTGAATTAAAAAGCATAAGGGTTCCACATGTGAAACTCGTGATGCCTGGCACACAAATGAGGTCCTGCCCCCCAAATGCTGCTGCCTCCCTGTTCTCATGCTCAGCTGCAGGTGGTCACCTTTAGCTTTCTGAGCATTTCCGGTATCTGTTCCCCATTTCCCTGTCCCCCTAATCTGGTTATGTGACCCTTTCGGGCATAAAACACAGATGGTTGCTGGTTTAGGGGGAAAAAAATGAGATGAAATTTATTTAATTTGGGAAATAGTTTCAAATTTAGACCAAAGAGAAAAAAAAGGTATATTTAAAAAAATCCCGTGTTAATAGCAAACTTCTTTTTCTTATGAATCGGGCCCAAAATTTGTACAGAGTTTTTTTTTGTTTTTTTGTTTTTTTGAAGAAAATATTGCAACTGTGCATGAAACTAAATAGCCAAGTGATTTCTTAAAGATTTTTTTTCATTTTTTTTTTCTTTTAATATGAGGAAGTCTGGTGTGAAGACGGATCAAGCATGGGTACCTGGCTGAACACTGTCCATTAAGAAAATGCTTCAGAATCAGCATAGTTTCAGTTGAGGGTCAAGGAAAATGTCCCTCACTTGGAAATGTTCTCAGAGTGTCTTTGTAGCAGAGTTCTTGAAATTGAAATGGTCGTTTTTAGACAAAAGTCTTGCCAGGGACTGATTTCTGAAATCAAACACCCATGCTTGTCCCCTAGGAAAAAGAAAACAAAAAACAAAAACGAAAACAAAAACACAAGTAATACTGAATTTAAGTAAATGTATACCTCCAAAATACTGAAAACAGCCGAAATAAAGAAAAGACAGAATTTGCGTTCTCAGTGAAATACCTTTAAACCTAGCTGACAAGAACCAAGTCAGAAAAAAAGACTAACATAACTTTGAGTAATATTCATACAGTTCACTAAGCATTATGGAATAGCATGCATTAATATTGTACGGTTATTTTACATCACCTATACCAGAAGGTCCTGACTGACAGACAGCGAAGGCTACCGGTGTAGAAAAATCTTACTTCAGAAGAGCAATATAATACAGATTTCACAGGCACTACATTTTAATATATCAGGTATTATGCTGGTTTTCTTATAATTCTTTCTGTCCTAAAGCTGGCATTATAACAATGACCAAAAAGGCAAGGATTGAAGTAAACGGAAAGTAGATACCAAAGTTGATATAGTTTTTTTTTTTTCTTCAGATAGATTAGTGCATAGTTCTCATGCAGATAAACACTGCTATGCATTTACACTGTTGGAAAGCAGAGTGAATTGAGCCCAAGTTGTCACATTTGTGTAAATCATTTTGTCAGCCTGTAATAGCACCATGTAATGGATTTGCATTAAACATTAAATTGATTTCAGAATTGGTGACACAGTATTCACTACAGTTAAGTGCTATGGAATAGCTTCAATGTTACCTGCTATATATCAAAGCAATTTTCATCCCACTGCTTTTTTATTGGATAAAATAAAAGGAAAACATACACGACACTAATTAGACGAATGCACAGCCTTGGACGTGGAGAAGGCAGAGCGAGTTTACTGTCAAACAGTAAATACATGCATTGACTTCAGGACGAAATTGGCCTTGGAAGCCAATTTGAATGAAAGCTCTGCCGGTGGGCAGTGCAGCTTTCTGAGACCGTCCAATGACAGATCTCGGAGGGTGGGTGGTGAGGTGCCACTGAAGCTCTCCTTACATTACCATGCCAGTTGTGTTTTAAATTTGTTCTATGGAGGCCTGCTACCGGAAAAAAAAATAAAAAGAAAGAAAAAAAGAAAGGAAGTAAAGAAAGATATAGAGCGAATCCACCACCACCACCACCACCACCACCACCACCACCACCACCACCACCACCACCACAGACAAAAAGATATTTCCAGAGACATGATGCAAAGTACATTAAATGACATTCTTAGAAACCCCTCCCTCCCTAAAAAAAATCTCAAGGAAGAAATGTTTTCTTTAATCCAGATTTTCTCAATATTTTATGACACTGTTACTACAGAATTCAAAGCATATGGGGATAAAGGTTTGAAAAGTGAAAGACAAACTTTTTGAGATGGGTTTTGCATATTCCTGTGGGCTGACTGAATACCATGACTCTAGAAAGTTTGGGTTCCTTTACATTTCAACTGTCAGAGAGTGAAGAATACAAGCATCGGGAAATGTACCTGTCGGCTTGCCTGGAGCCAACACCTGGCTAAGGGGTTGGGATGGGGAGGAGCTGACACAAAATAACTGTCATGCCAGGGTGTGAAGAAACAGAAAAGTTAGTTCAAACTTCAAAGGAAAGAAAAAGGCTCTGGGATGGATAGAGTGGCATTAGGGAGAGGGCCTCTGCCATCAAGGATTAGGAAAGGAGCATTTTAGTGGCCAGGAAAAAAAAAAGTATATAGAAAAATGATAAGATTTAGTGTTTGTGCCTCTGACTTCAGTTCCCAAAGAAAAAACATGAAGAGTGACTTGAGGGATTTATCTTTGCCAATAGTTTTAATGCCATTTGATGGAAGAGAAAAAATTCAGATGTGTCTCAAAATCAAGGGCTGGGCCTTCAAATGCTGATAGCTCTCAGTCTGTCAGTCTACACACCCCAGGTACCAAAGTCTTCCTCAAACTTCTTCGCTTGGCTTTTAATCTAAAAAGGTAAACACTCAGATAGTTGGTGTTTCTTTTTTTCCTGCTTGATCACAACTGAACTACAGTTTCCTGCTGCTTTCTGGACAATGAAACATGAACAAAAATGTAACTTAGTGTATTTAATACTTAACCCCTGTTCATTATCACCCTAGACTGCCTCCCTAATGTTTTAAAGCCTTTAAAACATTTTTTTTCCTGCAAATCTGTTCCGAGTTCCCTAATTTTAGCTTCATCAAACTTAATACAACAAAATACCTTCAAAAATACAGCATACCTGTAACGTCCATTTACAATGGTTTTTCAGTAGACCTATGCTTCTCAAGCATAGGAATATGCTATACCATTGAGAGAAAAAATAACTGTATTTAAATACTTACAAAAAAAAAAAAAGGAAACAGGAGAGTTTTAAACTTAAATCCAGTTCCCAAAGGGGGTTGGGAAAGAAAGAAAAGCAATTCTATGAACGCTGCCTTTATAATGAACAATTGGAAGTTTCACTAGACTAATTTGACAGAAATTTTTCCTCATTTAAACAACATTACAAAAGTCCTGCATTATAAAATAGGGTAGAATAAATCAGTGTAATCAATAAAACTATACAACAATACAAATTACATATCTTCTGAGTGGGCAGTTTATTCTCTCTCTTTGCAGTCATGACTACAACATGCTCACTAAAAACAACTAAAACTGCCCAAACTATTGCTTAGTTTGTTTTGTTTTTAAAAAAAGGGTGCAATTTTATTGTATATACAACCAATTTACTGGTAATACCTTGGCTTATCGCAAGGTTCTGACAAAATGTTTGTCTAGGCTTTTTTCCCTTCACTGTGAAGCACTGAAAGCTGCTATTTTTTTTTCTTTTTTTTTTTTCCTTTTTTCTTTCTTTTAGTGCACATATGTCATAATAAAGTAATGCCCAGCTAAGTGCTATAGGGGAAGGCAAAGTATGCTGGCTGGCTATAGGAAGTGACACCATATACTGACAATCACACCATACAACAGCGCCAAACGACTATTCAACCACTTATCAGACACATATGAAAATCCAAAATGTTTTATTTTATTTTTTTTTCCTTAAATAGAGATAACCAGTAAACAATTTTCAGAACTTGGAAGTTTAAAAACGTGCATATAAAAATGGGCATTATATACTTTTTATTGAACGTGGATTGACTGCAGTCTGCTAAGAAAAATGGGTGTGGGAGCTGAAGAAAAAGGAAGTTGTCTTTTTTTTTTTTTTAAGGCTTGCTTGTGAAAGGAACAGTTGTAAAAACAAAATTGCTTGAAGCAGGGTCAGCTTAGTGCTTCACAGTTTGACTGCTTCTCTAAGAGGAGCCCTTCCTGCGCACGTGCATTCAAAAAAATCACAAAAAAAGTACAAAGACAAACACCTAAAACACACTGCGTCAAGTGCAGCACCGACTTTGGTCAAATAAAAAAAATAAAAGAAAAAATTAATAATCGCTAAGCTTTTCTACACGATATAAGCAGGTATTGCATATTTTCATATATCTGGGGGAGGGAATAAAGGAAGACTCCAAATAAATTGTAAAATGCAGCAACATCCAAAATACTGATATTCTAAGCATCTACAGATCTCAGAATAGCACTGCCACTGACCACAGAGGACAATAAAGACTACTCCTATCTGCGGAACAACTAACTTTCTATTTAGTTCTAGATGTTGAAACTGACGATGGCTGACATAAAAGTCACATTTACAAAAAGTGTCTCCAAATGCTTGACTAGGGAAAAACCCCTTTCAATAGAGGAGCGTGTGCAACAATTCCACAAATAATCGCTATCCAGGGCAAGGCACATTGATATGGAATTTTTGTCTTCGTGCAAATTAAGGAAAAAAAACAAAACAAAACAACATTGTTTCGGGGGGAAAGATGAGGAGCAAAGTGTCTTCCCAAGAATCTCAGTTACTTGATTGTATAGGACAGTAGTAGAACCCTTCTGAAGGGCTGAAAACATAGTTTAAAGGCAAGTGCCTAGAGTAGGGATTACAATATTGTGTCTTAATGCACTCTACTTTATCCTACATTAACTATATAAAAATTAGTTACTAACACTAGAACATGCAGAGACTTTCTCTGATCAGCAGTGTTTGCCAACCAGAACGTATATATATGTATAGTATAGGAAACCTTCTTGAAGTTGCATGGGAAGCAAAGGGGTGCTTCGCTGTCTGGTAGAAAAATCACTTGCACTTTTTTTTTTTGTTATTTTTTTGTGGTATTTTGTGGTTTTTTTTTTTACATAAGATACAGGACATTTGGGGGTGCAAACTTTGTTTTCCCTAACAAGTACCCTTGATCTGAATGGGCACCAGCATTTGTGTCAGTATTGGTTTCATTATTATTATTATTATTATTTTTTTTTCCCATAGCCCAGTTCAGGGGCGCAAAGGTCTTTAAAATTTCTGGACAATCTCTGGTACAATGAAGCATCTGATAACTGATAAATCCTATGTTGCCGGATACATGTAAAAATTTTCAGAATTGGCATAATCCATTATAGTGACTTCTAGCTTATAAAATTAACAGATACCATGACTTCATTTTAGTTATGTGCTTTGATAACAGAAAATAATTAATTAGCATTTAATGTAGTTAACGTATTGTGGTAAAAGCACCATTAGATTTGTTTTTTGTTTTTTTTTTTAAATTTTCCTTCAGTTTTAAAGGGATACAAGTTTAACAATAAAAAACATAAAAAGCAAAAATAGCTCCCCTTTTTCTTGCAAGGCTATTTTTTACCCCAATAATTTAGAGTCCTGGGGTGGAAGGACTTGAAAAACAAAAATAGAATTTTCAACAATCTCTATCTTACAAAGATATTTAGCTATCCAATGAAATTGCACTTTACTCAATTCAAAATTCGATTGTTTTGATTGATTCCTGTCAGTTTCTGTCAAAACAGACCATCTTCCCCATTTCCATGTGAATTTGTGTGTCATTATTGAAATTGTTGAAAAAAAATGTTTTTTTTTTGTTTTTTTTTTTTAAATGTAAGTGCAGCATTTCAAAACTTTTAAAAAACTGAATAGTAGTAGTAGTAGTTTGCCATTTTCGGAAGTGTTCTGCAATGTGAGTGGATTCACTGTCCTTGCGGGCCATGTTATACATTTAACTGCTGACTGCTGAACCAAACCGAACTAAAAGAAAAAATAAAAAAGGAACATAACTGCATTTTCTTTTTCCAATATGTTACAGAAAAACATTGCCCTTTGACTGTCCCGTAAGTTCTATATTGCAGATCTCAGCTACTACAAAAGATTTAGTTCTCCATGTGCCTCCTGGTTGCTCAGGGAGGCTCACACCTGTATGGGTAAACTCATGAAATACTGTGAAACAGCCAGGCTCTGTAAGGAAAGTGTGTTACGACGGAAGTCAGTGAGCCAGGGTAGACCTCCTCTAGCCACACCACCAAATGCTCACGCTACCACGAAAACACTTCAAAGGTTACAAAGCCTAACCATTTCCAGCACCATATGAGAAAATTCCAACAGTCCCTAAAGTAGTTAAAAAAAAAAATCCCAAAAGGTTATGGCCTTTGCTGTTTGACCATAATGCTTGCTGTTCCATGTACAAGTTGATTTGATTCTCCCCTTCCACTGACAGTGAAGTTGTAACCGCGCTGGGTGGAGGATGCGTCCATGTTACAGAGTTGAGAAGGGGTCAGGTGGTCTGTCTGGTGGATGGTGGGACGCTGCAACTTTTATCCCAGGTACCAGGACTGGAAGACAAAAGGAAAAATGCAATGAGAGGTACAATTTAGAAAATGACATATTTAGAAGTTGTCCTTCCAACGGTGAAAACAGGATCAATGTTAGGGATAAGGTGTGTGTGTGGGGGGCAGGCGGGAGTGGTGGGAGGTTCATTGGGAAAAGTGAAGGAATGATCAACAGTAGTAAATCTTGAGACATTGAAACTGATCTCACTCCTCTAATATTGAAATTCAGTGTTTTCATTGGGGTTTGCTAATGTTCTCAGTGGGTCTTACAAAATAAAGTATGTATGTCCACTTGAAATACATATACAGATTCTGTAGTCTGGTGGGGACAGATACAGGAGCGCAGGAAACTTGACCATCTTGCTTTTCATTGAATCCTCAGTGCCTAGCCCAGTGCCTGGGATAGAAGGTTCTCAACAAAGTGGAGCTGAATGAATGGAGAATGGGTAAGGGGAGAGGTTTTATGTATATGTGTACTGTGATGATTTTCACTACATCTCCTTTTCCATGAAATGTAGACACTATAGATGTTGCTGTGACAGTCTCTTAACAGGCACAGATGATCAATAATGATAGAAGAATAAATGGAGGTACAGTGGAAAAAATGCTGTACCAAGAATCATGAGTGATTTTGGAGAAGTCATAGCATCTCTCTTATACCTAGTTTCCTCATATGTGCATGAGGTAGATTTGATGATATAAAATACTCCTTTCAGCTCAATATATTAAAAAATGACATAGAATGATCAAGTGGTATCAAGGTTTCACCCTGTTAGCTACAACGATGTCCCAAGGGACAAAAATGAGGCCACTGCATAACCCTCATTCGTATTTTTGTTCCTTCCACATGCCTGCTGGGCCCAGTTACCAGTTACCTTTTCCTTTCATAAATCTTAGGTGATTAGTTTTGGGCAATATAGTCTGGTTATATATCACTTTATATGCTGGCATTTCTTTTCTGTTAGTTAAACAAAGTGACCAATTATGGTCTGATATCAGAGTCAATTTCTCAAGTGAAATAAAAAAGTATATGGCTGTTGCCAACTTTTCTCTAGAGATATCCTGCCAAATTCACCACATTTATCATTATTCACAGAAAAATCATCAACTTCTAGCAAAAGTGAATGCTTCTCAAATCTAAGTTGACAGTATCAGAAAGGGTTACATTTGGGTTGATTCAGTCAGATGAAGGCTCATTCGTATCCAAAAGATTCAATTAGGTAAAGTAAGGACTCATTTGATCCTGGGGATAAATGGCGAAGTGATAGCTACATGGAGGTTGGTATAAGATTTCCTGGTCACACAAGCTACCTTTGATTTCCAGGGGACTTGAAAAAAACCTAAACCTAAACCGAAAAACTACTCATCCTGTATACTTTTCGAGGTTATTCTTTGACCACAGGCTTTGAGGAACACAATAAAAAGCCTCTTGTGTCCTGAAAGGAAATCATCCTGGCAAACACACATGGCCTAAATCTAACTGGACAAAAGAAAGAAGACGGGGAAAAGAAAGAGGGGAGGCCAACTCCAAACTGAACTTTTAGTAGGCTCCCCTATGAGCTGACTCCGATCCACGTTCGAGCTGAGTTCTCTCTTTAACAAAACAGTCTCAAACTTTGGGTGCGGTGAATAATGCTTACAATTTCTGTCCTCATACTTTCTAAATCAGTTGTGAAATTCTGGACTTCTTAAATCTGATACTGTGTAGTAGTTCTTGAAGCAAACTCCTGGGACCCAGTGAGTCAGCAGGGGGAGCAGTTTTCCATACCACCGTTTCTGGACACAACCTCAGCGCACTACAAAAATCTGCAGTGCCTCTGCACTTCTCTTAAAAAGCAAAGCAAAAAAAAAAAGTTTCTTCACACATCTTACTATTCAGTGTGTGCCTTGCCGACAAGGTTACCCCAGAGCAGCTCTGTAATCCTTCACTGAAATAGGCTTTATTGATTGCTCTGGTCTATTGTTCTCTTTTCAAGTCCCCCAAGTTCAAGTTCATCCTGGTGTTACATCATGTCTGGTTGCTATGAGCAACCAGACAGACCCAGACGTGACTATCATTAGCAAGAAACCCTCCGCTCTCCTCCCACCAACCTTCCAGTGGCTCTGACGTAGCAGGCCCACTGCAAACACATTGAAGTATTTATTCTGCCTAATTTATGACCTACACAGCAAGCAAGACCCCCACTCCAAAAACCAACACTGTTGTATATTTAATTAATCTGTCTTTCTCTGGCACTTGGGAAAGTTAGACAAAGGACTAATTATTGTGTTTCACTCTCCACACTTTTCTTTTTGGGGGGGTGAATATTTGCATGGGAAAGAAAACTACAAGGCCCAGCATCGGGCCCCCTCCCCTTTTTCTTTTTGCCCTATTGACATTTCATGAAATACTTTAGCTGCTTAAGGGAATTAGAAAAAAAAAATGCGATGTGAATGTTACTCCTTCTGAGTTGGTATTCAGTAACACAAATCAACTCATGACATGTTTAAATTTAAATGCTAACCACACACTCTCAGAGTTACTTTAAAGGTTAGTTTTTAATCAATAGAAGTTGCTGACTCTGAGTTTTTGAGCTGCGCACTGCAGCTCTTGGGCTTTTGTCTAACGTTAAAGCTTTCAAACTCTTTTTTTTTTTTCCTTGAGATGATTTTAGCAATGATTTGCAGACACAGAAGGCTATTGTGCTCTGACCAGCAACATGTCAATAGAGGAGCGAGTTGCCCTGTGGTGGGGTGTCAATATGACTCCTGAAGGCTTGGGTTGGGGGTCTTTAATAACCCGTGAAAAAAACTTAATTAACCCTTTCAGGCCCCAACCAAAACCTATTCTTAAACTTTTTCACTCCTGTAATTTGACCATTAGTACTATTTCAACATCACACTAATCTTCATGACAATTAACCCAGCTACTTGACCAGGCTTTCCAGAATAGGAAGTCAGTCGGTTAGGGGAACCACACAGGGAATTTTTTTTTTTTAATGTGGTCTCTTTGATTAAATCATTTATTTGCAGAGATAGCAGATAAACAGTTACAATAATAATAAAAACGCATCTACTTGACCAAATTTTCTCATGATCAGTTTGTAGCTGAAGATGCTCCTGATTCTGTTACGATGCGCGAGCTGGTCGCATATTTACAAGCCACTCGATGTCTGTAAGCTTCCACAAACTACTAATAACATCAAATGGACACGACGATCTTTGGAAAACCCCATTTTTTTCTCTTGTGACATTTTCTTATACAATCCATTATGCAAGTAGTGCAAGTTTCAAAACATTACTTGAAGAACAAATTTTGAGCATTTTCTTCTTGGGTCATACAAGAAAAATATAAAAGAAATCTGAGATGGTTCAATTGTTGGGGTTGAGCAGCAAATCACTGGAAAAATGTTGCCACATTAAACAAAATTCATTTATGGAGGGTCAAAAAATTGTCTTCAGCCATTTATTGACATAAGCTTATGTTTTCATATGGTTTCTGCCTTCCTACTTTACAGCCCCTTCATCTAACCTACGTATCCAGATGGACTACAAAGGGATCTCTCTGTCCCTTATCCGCAGTGAGTTCCAGTATTACCATACAATATAGGATGATGTTATCTTGATACATTTACATTAAGGAAGTAAACACAGAGCTTTGATCTATTTTTTCCTCAGGAACCTTCAGCTATCATAGTTTTGGAGGTCCATAAATCCATACTCCCACAAAGGCTCTAGTTAAGCAAAATTACTCTGTTAAAGTCACAATTTCTACAGTTTGGGATGTGCTGGGGGGAGGAATAGGGGTAATTGTCCTCTCTCAGTGTTCAAGGTGAAACATCAAAAGAAATCTGCAGTCCAGGACCGAGCCCAGCTTTCCTTCTCTCCAGTCAAATGAAGAAGTAATCTCATCAGGTCGGAAAGTGCTGACTAAGGATTTAATAAAGTGCCTGCAGATGTGGCGTCTCTAAGGTATTCAACTCATGTAATGCAAAACAGCTCCACACTGAATGTGCTTATAAAATTTCATTTAACCATTGCAGCTCGACTTTTTTTTTTTTCACCGTTCTCTAAGGAATTTTATCACACTTCCCACCCCTTAATTTACAGCTCCATGAAAGTTCAAATCCCATTCTGCCAGGGTTCTGGAATCCTCACAGTAGTCAGGTTTTATGAACTATAAACAATATCTATCCGGCCGCATCCTCAACAGGAGGCCTGAAATAGCAGCAGGTCCCTCTGACAGTGGCAGTCACTTTCCTTTCTTAGACCTCATGGAGAGCAGTTAGGAAACTGAGGCTAGTTTCCAAACTTTGGTCATGAGGCTGCTGAAGACAGAGTTGACGAAGGCTCAACTCCTTAGTAACAACACAGATTCTAATGTGAATAACAGGTTTTAAAAAGGCCTTTTAGAAACGCTTCACTAAGAGGGCCGGATGTATATTTTAGCAACAAAAGGAAATAGAAGTCTGTTTGAGATAGCTATATTGTACTTTAACCAAAAAAAAAAAAAAAAAA
>NW_017731590.1:1029186-1036723 GCF_001890085.2 Hipposideros armiger
TCGCCTTGGAAGTGGGGGTGAGGGGGAGAGGGGAGGGAGTAGTCAGGCAACCAAGTGGGACAGAAACAATCCTATTTTGGTTTTTGTTAGTGAATGGCATACTACATAGATCAGAGACTTCTTATAAAATACAAACCCCCACTGTACACAAAGCACAGGAAAATGTGAGGAAAAAAGGGAAAAACTAAAAGCAGCTTAGGGTGTGTTAACGCTGCTATTCTGTCAGCTTAAAGAGTATTTTATGCTTGATCAACAGCTCTTTTTTATTGTGCTTTTCTTTCATTCATTCAGGACATCAAAGCGGGCCCCACCAGTGTACCTGCCTTCTGGAGCCGCTTGTGAGGGGCTTCTAATGAAGCACGACTCTGGGAGCCGGAGACCCCCGTGGACACGGCAGTTCAAAGGGAATATTTCAACAATGATTACATTTTGTAAATCTTTTTATGAAAGAGACAGCTTATTTCCTGCTTTTTCATGAAAAATAGATTCGATCCATTAAAGTGAGCCCGCGCCACGGAAGCTGCTTGAGATCTGAGGTGCAGCGTGGAGATTAAGGGGACAACAGCCCAATGAAATCGACTAGAGTTCCTATCTCTTTGGCCACGATGGCACTGCTGGATTTTCTGGGTGGGGCCCCAACAGTGCACTGGATGGCTCTGCTGCGAAAAAGGCAGCGGTAGTGGGGTTTTGCGCCTTGCTTTTCATCTGGGGCCATGTGTGTATTATGTGTTCTTTTTTTTTTTTTATTCCACGAAGTCCAACCACATTATCACAAGGTATCAGGTAACCCCTTTTATTGTGCAAAAGTAAGATGAAAGGTTTTAGGTACAGATTCATTAAACGCTGTATTTTAGTGCCCTGAAATGGGACAAGCCCTTTTCCTTACGGGATGTTGGCCATAAAGCTGGTCTGAAGATACAAAATAGTCTTTATTATTGGCTAATATCTGCCCCAAAGGCAAAAATTAAGACGGTAACGTAGCCCTTTGTAATTTTTGATTTTCAACATTAAAACAACATTTCCTCTAGTCTTTCTCTCTCTCTTTCTTTTTCTTTCTTTCTTTTTTTGTTTGTTTTTCTGGCAGCAGGAAGAGTTGATGGGAGTAGGAAAAGAATATGATTTCCTGGGGAGCCATGAAACGAAAAAAAAATATATGTTTTCTACACATCAAATTCCAGTTTTAATTAAATGCCTTTTGTCTAACAAGTACAGACAGTCACACTTAGGGCTGGCCCAATGGTGGCCCAGGGAGGTAACCTTTCTTGTTTAAAAACAGAGGCATGGGAGTGAAGGTTGGAGCTCAGCAAAGCGTGGCCACATTATAATAATTATTCCACCGACTGCTTCCCCACTCTTGCTCTGCCCCCAAAGCTGAAAAGCTCTTCCCAAACATGACTCAGGTTCAGAGCAAATCTGAAAAATTGTAGATTTAATGTGCAGATTGTGCAGGCAGATAGGGGAAAAATAATATGGAATAGTCCAGTCATTTAAAAATTTCTCCCAGAGACATCCTGCAACAAAATGACAGAAGATCTGGTACTTTGCGAGACACAAATTCCCAAACTAACCTTTTCATCCAAGGAGCCCTTTAGACACTGGATGGCATCTGCCACCTTTGGCCATTTGCACCCCAGATGGCACTTCCTTGCATGGCCAGAGCACCGGTCTCTGCTTCCTTGCCCTTTTAATCCTCCTCTGTCCGCTGTCCTGTCGGGTGTCCTCCCTCCTGTCCTTACCGGTCCCATTTCCTGCCTCCTCCTGTCCCTCAGCCAGTTTCCCTCTCCACCTGTGTTTGAGCCCCCCCACAGGAATTAGGGCAGACCCCTACTCCCTCAAAGGCCACACAAACCAACTGTCCTTCCTCCTCCATTCACCGGATTAAGAAAGGAAGGGAAGAACGCACTCAACTGCAACCACAACCAGCCCGCCTAGCAGCTGGAATCGAAGGCTTCTGTAGTGAGCCAAAGAAACGGGGAACAGAGGCACACTGTGGACAAAATGGGAGAGAAGTTGAAGCATCTTAGTTTGCAGATTCATGAGAAAAGAAGAGTGATCGTACAGTGAGATGCAACTCAGCGCTGGGCTGTGAGTCTGAGCCCTGGTTCAAGGCCAGCTCGGTTACTGCTGCCCCACGAGGCTGCTCTGATATGTGCTACAGAGACTGCACTCCTATACTTTCCTTACTTTCTGAGAACACCTGCTTTTCGATTTTACTGGTTCCAGGAGTCATCTTTTCCTCCTTCATGGTGGAGATGTGATATTGGCAGGTGTAACACTATTCATATCACCTCACTGAGGTTAGAGTGAACTTGACCATGGAAAAAGCCAGAGACCTAAATTCTAGCATGTGTGACTGTTCAGGGGTCCAACTTAACATCTTCAAAACGGGCCTCTGTATACCAGTTATCACAGCATATGGGGGAAGAAATAACAAATATAAAAAGACAAAACTCTGAAGTACTGGCTTAAAATCGGCAGCATCATATGGGCAGCATTGATGTGCTCTAGATGGCAAGGGGCAGGATCAGGCTTTCATCTGAGCCAACTACCCTGGATAAAAATGGAATGATGTCCCTGTGATATCCCCGAAAGCACAAACCAGGGATCAGTGAACAATGCTTTCCTCCTCCTTCTGAAAATGTGGTAGGAGTTAGGGTTTTATGGCAACAAAACTTGTCTTTGTTAAGACGTGACCTGCAAAACAAACCCACATGGGGGAGTTGACAGTTTCAAATGACAGTACTTTTTTTTTTTTTAATGCTGAAACAGCAAAAGCTTTTTATGTTCAGATTTATTTCCTTCTAAATTTGTAGATTAAATTTACAACCAAGCAATATTCATTGCTACAAACAATTAGATTCTTCCTGAGTATTTCCAGGGGAGGTAAGTGGGAAGCTTCTTGGTGGGGTCGGGGTGGGGATTTGTACAAATGTGAAGATCCCATAGCATTAACCGTCTATGTGAAGGGTCTGATCAATGATTTGGACATGTACATGATATACGTAATCTGCAGAGCTACTCGGCTTCCCTGTCAGGAACCTATGCTCCTTGCAGAGAGGTAATATCATTCTAACACAGAAAATCTCATTCATTTTTACCTTTTTAGTAATGACTTCAGAGAGGGTGGGGATCTTATAAACAAAGATTACTGAAGACAGATTTTAGAATATGTTCTATTAATATAAAGTCAAGCACGCAAACAAGATCACTTATTTTGTTCTAAGATAAATTCTAACTGGCAGTGCTTTCCCGGTAACTGCAATTTAGGAAACAACTCAGAACTCAGACACACAGTGCTCATTTGGAAGAGTTACACACCTCTAGTATATCACTTTATTATATTTTAATGAAACCAATTACAGATTGGATCACTTATATACTCACTGGCTCTTTAAAAATTATTTTCTCTTGTTAAGTCACCCTACGAATAGGAGATCTTATTGCTCAGTTTGCAAGAACGGTGGTTAAGTTCAAATGGTACATATTAACGTTCACTCCGATTCTGCAATCAAACGAATCTTGCAGATTTGCCACCTTGTGCTATCCTAAAGGTGGTTCCGTTAAAAAAGAAATACTTGAAGGTTTTTGTTTTTTTTTCTTTTAAAGACGTGAATTGTCTGAGCTAAAATATGGCTTCCTGTTCTCCTGCCTCAGCCTTTAGATGTTGTTCTCCAGGAACACGTTTACGAGTTCAAGTTCAGGTTTAAACTAAATAAAACACTCCTCAGGAGTTTATAACTGAGCCTCATTTACATGCGCTCCCTCTGAACTCTGCCAGCCTCAGTATGCTAGTTTCCAAGGCTTGGTGAAGGAATGTTTTACAGTTGGAATCTGTACTGCTTTCTCAGGCATTTCAAACTCAGGCTGGGCAGCACCAAGCTTCAGTTAGTATTAAAAGTGTCCTCAGATCTACTATAAAGTCAAAGAAAGAGAAAGAAAGACAAGGCAGGGATAAGCATATGGTATCTACTTAATTTTCCCTATAGGCTTTAGAGTTCACATTCCAGTTAAAAAGAGAGGAACAGATTCTAGATGTATATTCCAGAATTCCACAGCCAAGACTTCAAATTTCTTTGCAGTTATTTTCAGCTCTTTGTGGAAATGGTCACTGTATATGTATTCTCTTCATATACAAAAACTCGGGATTGCTTAAACTGGTTTTCTGCCTTGAAAATGCAGTTAAAAAGTGCTATGAAGATAAATGTCCCCAACTCAAAAGGGATTCCATATTATGTTTATGAAAAAAAACGAACGGATTTTTGAGGTCAGAAAGATCTCAGGGATTTTCCAGCCTCTAAAGGTACACGACAGAAGAGGAAATGGCTATTTTTGGTTTGGAACCAGGAAGAGTTGAAGTAGGGATTCTGAGATGTTCATAGGGGTTGCAGTCTGGAGAGGGCTGACTTCCTGGCTGACTGAGGTTAAGACTCAAACTCTTTGTTAAGTGAGAGTCCAGGAGTTTGGAGAAAGCAGCGGTGATCTTTGTGGATAGAAATGTAAGGAGAGCTGGAGACACAGTACCAGAGATTCTGCTACTCAGCTGCCCTCTGAGTTTACTGAGCCAGGAAGTAGGTACAGCAGTAACAAAGAATGGTGCAATGCCTGAGAGTTGCTTTATAGCATCTCTTTACACTGGAGCAGTTCTGTCCTGATAGGTGAGCCTCCCCAGCCAAACTGCAGGTTGTGGCATTCCCAGTACCCCAGGTTCAGCAGCTGCATCCCAGCGCAGTGATATGTGATGAGTCAGATATAACAGATGGAAAGCAAGCCCTGCTGGGGGCGTTCAGAGAAGAAACTATCCAGCTCAGGGTGGACAGGCTGAGTTCATGANAAAAAAAAAAGAAAAGCGGGGGTGGGGAGGATGGAACAGACTGTGACACAGCAGAATCTGTTTTTCAAATTTAAAAGTTAAACAAAAGACCTCAAGGGCAAAGTTGAACACCGCGGAAGGAGGTTGTTAATGTGGAATCCAGAGCTGGGTGTGACGCTTCACTTTCTTCTCCAGGCAAGGTGGGTTATTTAAGGACACTCACACACATAAAGCAGAACCACACAAACACAGAGAGGCTTCTGCCCCTACTCCCCATACAGGCCTGACTCGCCATCGGTCCCAAAAGAGGATGCTGCCAACCAATACTGTGTGAGTTGCGGTCGCCATGTTGACCTCTCTTGAGGAGATGCTATCTCTGTTGGGCCACACTAATCCAGTTAGTCATTTTTGGCTTCCTGCTCTTCTTTGGATGAGCTAAAGTCCACTTTTAGCCCACATGAGTTGTCCTTGGCAAATCAGTCAAAATTCCTGATGGCCTCCCTTGCTCCCTTTCCAATACAATGAAAACGGACAGGGGCCTCTGAGGGCCCCTCCCAGGTTCTCACATTCGTATACACCATGTTGGAGCACTTTTTCACTCATTCAGCAAGTACTAGGGGCTTACTGTTTGCTCTGTGCTATGTCTGCTCGACTCTGGGGATATAATAAGTACAATAAATATGGTACCTGCTGCTCTTAAGGAGTTGTGCAGAAAGAAGGTGCTGGATTTTAGACTTCTATGTCCGTCAAGATACCAGGTACCCTGCTTTTCTTACAGTGGGATCTTATAAACTTATGTCGACTGCTGAGGCTGAGGATCCAACGTCCAGGGGATGCGGGATTGAGTCCCACTTTTTCCATTGACTAGTTGGTGTGTCCTGGGGACCCAGAGGATTTCTATGAGGACCATTCTGCATTACATGAGAGGAAAGCAGTTTTTTTACGCTGGTTTCTTCTGAAAAAGGTGACATGCTGTACACAGGTGTCAGTTATTGGTATTGCCAGCCACAAGCTTTGATCTCTGCCGTCATTTTTTCTTGTCTGATTTTGTTAATTAAAGAAAGCCTGTTTTCAATAACGCTAAACCAAGACCTGTTTATTGTACAGGAAACTATTAAAACGTTAATGGGCTGTGATTGGCCCGGATTACCTTTGTGGCCTGATTTTTGCACCGCTCATACTCAACACTTGGGCTGTGTTAAACTTTTTCCAGATCCCCCAAACCAAATGCCTTCTTCCCGCTGGGCCTTGGCATAGGCTGCACCCCTCTCTTTGGCTTGGCTAATGCTTACTAGTCCTGGCATTCTCAGATTAGCAGCCCTTCTTCCAAAGGGTCTTTCTCCAAGCTTTTAGTCCCAAGGTTTACCCCTGTCACAGTCACTGAACTGTAGTTACCTGCTTTCTTCCCAAGGAAACCGACTATCTTCTTGCACGGGGCACCTCCAGTGTCTTTCTTACCCAGTGGCTGGCAAAAGAGTAGGTATGTAAGAAAGGAAGAAACAATCTACCTCCAGGGTTCCCAAAGCCTGGTGTCAGTTACCCACACAGGCCTGCAGAAGGATGGCTCCTCGCATGGCTGTGCCACATCCACATTTGAGCCACATGTCTATGTCTTCCCAAATGACAGACACTCTCCCGAGAGAGACACAGGTCTCCACAAGCCGCCCCAGGCAGTTCGGACTGAAGAGCTGTTGCAACAGGGCCAGCTGTGGCCAACTGCGTCAGTAGCATGTGCAATAGTTTTGTAACATGGACTGCTGCCTACTTACTACAAGCACAGAGGAGTTGTCCAAACCACGGCTCCCTGGAGAGTGACCGTGCTGCTCCCGGCCAAGACCTCTGTTTGGTTCAAACCTCAAGACGGGAAAACACTAATCTTTTTACCCAATAAGCCACCCAGCACCTCCAAACCTTGAGAGTACATACACAATCCAATTATTCCGACTGCTGTTCCAAAGTCTGGGTCTTTCGCTGCATTCCAACTTGCCCTTGTGTCTGCCTCACCATCAAGTACAAGTTTTTTGGTCGTTTTTTATATGTTCATCAAATGTAAACCAAAGACTTGGGAATTAAAAATGACACCCTGGCCCTCTCACACTTGCTCTGCGGCCTTACTGGAGGGGCTGACTGTACGCATGGTGGTGAGAGCCAGTGCTCTGGAGACCCAGTTAACAGAATCCTGTCCTTTAACTAGGATACCCGGGTCTTAGGCAAGTTAGTTAGCACTCCTGAGCCTCAGTTCTGGATTCTGTGAAATGGAGACAACAGCTTTATCAGTTCTTGTGGGGATTACATGAGCTAATGCCTGGATAGAGGCAAGTACAGAAAACCGGAAAGCCGGGGTGGATGGGTTCTCCAACTATGAAAAGCACACACGGGGCCTTAAGGTTCACATGAGACCCAAGGAGGGCCAGTTCCCTTGGAAAGTAATCACTCAACAAGGCGGCTTTCGCTTATTTAACGATATAGTTCCTTAGTTAAAAGTAGCAGCTGCGTCAGTCCCATTTCCCCAGTTGCAAGAGAAAGTTCTTGAGAAAATAAAAATCTGTCTTTAATTGCGGTATTAAAATCAGAGCGGCGAAACCAACCACACAAAAGGAATTGGCTCAAGTTTATGAAAGGCATTTGGGCCCTTGCCTCGCAAGGCTAAACTGCTCGCCTTGGAAGTGGGGGTGAGGGGGAGAGGGGAGGTGGTAGTCAGGCAACCAAGTGGGACAGAAACAATCC
>NW_017731590.1:1040994-1048405 GCF_001890085.2 Hipposideros armiger
TTTAAAGACGTGAATTGTCTGAGCTAAAATATGGCTTCCTGTTCTCCTGCCTCAGCCTTTAGATGTTGTTCTCCAGGAACACGTTTACGAGTTCAAGTTCAGGTTTAAACTAAATAAAACACTCCTCAGGAGTTTATAACTGAGCCTCATTTACATGCGCTCCCTCTGAACTCTGCCAGCCTCAGTATGCTAGTTTCCAAGGCTTGGTGAAGGAATGTTTTACAGTTGGAATCTGTACTGCTTTCTCAGGCATTTCAAACTCAGGCTGGGCAGCACCAAGCTTCAGTTAGTATTAAAAGTGTCCTCAGATCTACTATAAAGTCAAAGAAAGAGAAAGAAAGACAAGGCAGGGATAAGCATATGGTATCTACTTAATTTTCCCTATAGGCTTTAGAGTTCACATTCCAGTTAAAAAGAGAGGAACAGATTCTAGATGTATATTCCAGAATTCCACAGCCAAGACTTCAAATTTCTTTGCAGTTATTTTCAGCTCTTTGTGGAAATGGTCACTGTATATGTATTCTCTTCATATACAAAAACTCGGGATTGCTTAAACTGGTTTTCTGCCTTGAAAATGCAGTTAAAAAGTGCTATGAAGATAAATGTCCCCAACTCAAAAGGGATTCCATATTATGTTTATGAAAAAAAACGAACGGATTTTTGAGGTCAGAAAGATCTCAGGGATTTTCCAGCCTCTAAAGGTACACGACAGAAGAGGAAATGGCTATTTTTGGTTTGGAACCAGGAAGAGTTGAAGTAGGGATTCTGAGATGTTCATAGGGGTTGCAGTCTGGAGAGGGCTGACTTCCTGGCTGACTGAGGTTAAGACTCAAACTCTTTGTTAAGTGAGAGTCCAGGAGTTTGGAGAAAGCAGCGGTGATCTTTGTGGATAGAAATGTAAGGAGAGCTGGAGACACAGTACCAGAGATTCTGCTACTCAGCTGCCCTCTGAGTTTACTGAGCCAGGAAGTAGGTACAGCAGTAACAAAGAATGGTGCAATGCCTGAGAGTTGCTTTATAGCATCTCTTTACACTGGAGCAGTTCTGTCCTGATAGGTGAGCCTCCCCAGCCAGACTGCAGGTTGTGGCATTCCCAGTACCCCAGGTTCAGCAGCTGCATCCCAGCGCAGTGATATGTGATGAGTCAGATATAACAGATGGAAAGCAAGCCCTGCTGGGGGCGTTCAGAGAAGAAACTATCCAGCTCAGGGTGGACAGGCTGAGTTCATGATGAATCTGGGTCTCAGTGTGCACCTCTGATAAGAAGGATTAAGACCACCTTCCTAGCATGGTGGTTTTGAGGATGAAATGAAATAATATATGAAAATGTTTTGTCTCTTTACTAGACTGTACAGAGATAATGGTTTTTTTGGTATTCTTTTCTGACATGAGGAAGACAGAACCCTCATCTTTATATGTTCATTATGGTCCCTTCTTGGCCTATTGCAATAATGGGCTGTCATTTTTTTAAAAAATAAATACAATCATAGCATGAGTATGATGCCTATATATTCTTTTCTTTCAACCCCCTGAACTTAGCCTAGCTTAAATGCTGAAAAACATTAAGCATTTTCTAAAACCAAATTAAATGTGAATATGCTTCCAAATAAAACCCTTTGCTATGAAAATAGGAAGTTTCTTCCACTGGATAAAGGCATGAATACAAGTAGAATCCATTTAGATGACATTCTGTAGAAATGGATGGTAAAATTAGTTTCATTTTGGTCAGCGGTTTACTTATGGTGATTGAGTGGAATCAGGGCTCACAAGCCTAAGAATTTCTCAGTTTTGGGACGGGACTGATTGGCCAATTTGCGAAAAAATGATAATTTACATATGAGATAGTCTCTACTATACCCTTGGTCATTCAACCTCAAATTACTGAGAATCATGTGTTCTTTCTTCTGTCTAGTTTTTGTTTCTCTTCTTTCTTTTTCACAAATATCTATCTAATTTCGACTCATTCTCCACTGTCCTTTGGACCTCTGCGCTTAAGGAAACAAATTAAACATAACAGCAAATGTTACTTTTTTTGAAAGCAACTCTGGCAAAATGGTGGATGAGAGGAATTCAAAACTCAAATGGTTTGCAGGTTTTCCTGAGGATTTAATTTGTCCTTGTGGATCTTGATTATTTTGAAGGTAGAATAATTTAATCGTTGACTTGATAGTTTAAAAGAATTATGATGTGTGGGTAGGTAAACGCAAATCTAATGTGATTTAGCTTATGTTGAATCTCATGGTAAATTTAATGGCCTCACCCTTCTACAATTTTCTATAAGAAACCAAAAGCGTCAAATTTGGAATCATGCTCGCTGACGTAGCTATATGGAAGGCTTATGATGAAGAGGGCAGGCTATTTCCTGGAAACAAATTAGGCACTTGGAGAAGTGGCCGTCTCCCTCTTCCTCAGTGGCTATGATCCCTCGTCTTACTACGGAGCTCAATTCGGTGCCTGGTTCTTACTCAAAGCAAGCAGCCAGGAAAGGGTGCAAAGGGAAAGTCCAGACTTGACAGCACTGACCCCAAGGCTGAGAAGCATTAGTGAATTCCACAAGGAGTGTCATTCAGCAGTTCTTGGTTTACAAAGGTCATTGTGATGCAAGGCCCAGGGGAAGAGCCAAGCAAATAGTCTTCCTGGAAGATGGTGGGGGTGAGGGAAAGGGGAAGAAGGATGTTATTAGGAGGGTGGGGTGAAGAGAATTGGGTACATCTTTAGATTTTGACAGGAAAAAGTATTTGGGAAGAGGCCAACTGAGAGATATAGCATGGCCCTAGCTGAATGGCAATGATGTAACAAACGGCAGTATTCAGAGCTATCCAGACACCAGAGAGAACAACTGGCAGATATTAAATTCATTGTGAGATGTGAAATTATACCTCTGGCTGCTTCGTTATCACTATAGTTCATAATATTTGTCTAGAAAGACACACAAAGCCTATCAGGTGAAATTAATCTTAATGATCAATTTTAGTTTTATTTTAATTAAACAATTTCAATTTAATTAATGCAAGCACAGAAATTAGTCAAAATTACAAATGTAAATGTTGAACTTTAAATCAAAGGTCCTCCTTACTCCCTGTCTCCTGTAGAAGCACTTTACAGTGTTTGCCTGTGAAGTAGATGGGAATTTTAACCTTTGTCTATACTGAGAAGGACAGAAAGAAGGTAGAAAAAGCTACTCAGCAGCACAGACAGAAGCCCAGGTTTAATGCCCAGCCACCCACCCACACCCACATACACACAATAACGCACAACAGTCTATGAAGATGAGTTCTGCAAGGTAAACTTTTGAATTACATGCTTTTGTTCCTCAGGATTCCAGCACACTTGGGCCAGCCTAATGGATACTGGCTTTTATAAAACACCTTTGTAAAACAGGAACCATGCACCCATTTCCTAAGCCACACATTAAAGTATCAGTCCCTGCCCTCCCTGGTGTTCGATACCCTGCATCTCAGTCCCGCTTTGCCTCTGATTAGCTGCGTGGCCTCACAGGTTTTTTTTCACCTCCCTGGGCTTTGGCTCTCTTATTTGGAGGTACTGCTTTATAAAAATGATACACACTTTATCTTAAAATGCACTTAAAGTCCTATCTGAAAAATGATGGGGTCTGGAGTAGCTAATCTGTAAGAAAATTCACAGCTTCACTGTTCGGTATTTTGATAACTTTGAAAAATACTGGCATCTTAAAACAGATTTGGAAATAGTAGGGGGTACATGTGTCTAAGTCACCCTATAAAGTCATTGAAATAACCTTTTTTCTCTCTTAAAAATCCAAAGTAGATGGAATGTGAAGCTCCAAAAATGTGAGGAATAAAGGACCTGGCAAAAGGATTTTTTCTTTCCTAAAAAGATAAGAGGGGTGGAGGGCAGGGGAGATGTGAAACATAAAAAAGTCATAATAATAAGAAATACATGTTCATTTTTTTTGTATTTAAATAACTTGTGCTGGTGAATCATGCTTAATAACAAGGCCTGTAGTGTCACAGATTCTTGGTCTTAGAAGAATGTGATGTGCAGCATAAGGTTCTACGTGATCGCTCTTATCCATAAAATTGCCACAACTTATTTTCCCACAAGAAGCCTTCACCCACGAGCCTCCATCTTGACTTGTTCCCAACTGTACATGAGAATTATTTGACAGCAATCAATCCACTATCGCTGTTTGGGGACATTATAGGAGAACAGCAGAGTCATTTAACAATATAGTTGATTAGTGTAATAATCATCATTAAATTTCGTAATGAGAGTGGGATTCCCCTTACTTTGGTTAATGACCATGGACAATTCATTTCTTGACTGCCAGTGGTAGAAATGGGTTTTGAAATATTAACTTCTGCCCCATGGGAATGACACTTAGCCCATCACATTTAATTTTTGACCTTCACTGAATAGCATGATCCTAATCCCTTGATTTTATAATCTTAACTAGGAAACATTAAAATATGGATTGACTCCAGTTGGCATGAATCTTTATGTTCTTTTCACTAAAAAAGCTATAAATCCAATGGTTGACCTTTTATTTCCAGGTCACAAATGACACCCACTCACTTTTGTCTGTTCACATAGGATTTATGTTAGGGTCTATAGGTATAAGCCATGAAAGTTGAACTTTAATGAAATGTCTTTCAAAGATGTGCACTTAGCCAAAAATTTTCCACAAAAAAATTAGCGAATGGCCTTTTAAAAACAGATATTATATTCTCAGATTCATTGCTAGCTTCGACTAAATCTACTTTTTCACTTGAAGTAAGTTTCTCTCAATAGTATCATTTTTCTAAGGCTACAAATTAGGCTTGTTTGGGATGATAACAGTACCTTAGTTCCCAATTTAGATTTCTAAACCGAAAGATTTCTGAAATGTTCTTTCCCATCACCATAATTTATCTATCTCCAGCTGAAAAATGTTCCTTGTCCTTTTTCACAAAATCAATTGTATTGGTGGGAGGCACTCCGTCTTGTCAATCAGGGAAATGTGATTTGATGGGACCCCAAAGCAGTGAGATGAGGGAAAGAATACCAAACCCGCTCAGGTCCACACCATCTGAGTGAGATCAATGTTTCCCATAATCCTCTTCCTGTCATGTAGCACCCTAACTGTCACAATTAATAATGTAGAAGGAGCTGATTAACTTAAGTAAAGTGCTCGCTGCTGTGTAAACACAAAGATCTATGAGGCAAAAAAAAAAAAAAAAGGAGGGGCAGGAAAGAACAAAACGTCATTTTTATTTTTCATGTGGACATGTTCTCACTTTCCATTCTTCTCTTGTAACAATTACAGTACCAGCCACTCTGACAGAGTCAATAAATTGATCTGGGTCTTGATGCAGCAGCAAAGCAGGCTGATCTGATACACCATTATCTGCCGTGGAGAGTGGGGGTGGGGGTGCACTCGGATGGCAGAGGGCAAAGGGGAGAAGGCAGCAAAGGCAAGTCAGCATTGCTCTAGATATGTAATTCATGCTCTAACTGGAGCTTCTGGAATAGACAGATGCATATGTGGGCTGTGTGTGTGTGACACGCGCACGTATGTACATACCGTGTTTTCCCGAAAATAAGACCTAACTGGAAAATAAACCCTAGCATGATTTTCCAGGATTCTCGTAATATAAGCCCTACCCCAAACATAAGCCCCAGTTAAGATCGTCAGCCAGATATGACTGTTTGAATAAATGTAGATTTTTGTACATGAATAAATGAATCAATGTAGACTGTTGGAGCAAAAATTATTATAAGACCCGGTCTTATTTTCAGGGGAACACGGTACGTACGTACGTACGTGCGTGCGTGCTGCGAAGGGATAGAGAAAAAGAAGCCTTCAACTTAGCTAAAGGATGCAGCCTAAGTAATACTGTGTGCACCACTTATTTAAGTCCCTGTGGTATTTCAGTCACTCATGCCAATCTGCAATTCAATGAGGATCACCACCCCATTAGGACTAATCATGTCAGCTGTGTATCTGACAAAATAAACATTCAGAAACCGTGCTCCGAGGTTCATAACTTGGTTTTGCACTGGGTTTTTTTTTCTCCTATCCCTCACCCAGCGTAAAGTTTAATAGTTTTTTAATATGAAATTATAACATACATAGAAACTCTCTGTCTGCATTCCTCAGCATATTTTTCCTCACAACCAGAAACTGCAGCTGTGAGCTGAGCTTTAACTTGCTCCTTGGGAGTATGCTAAGTATGTTCTTAATAAATAAATATCACTCCACTAGCTAATGAGAGAATTAATGGCACAACTTATGGAAAATGGACGAGGGAAGATGTGGGGAGAGGAGACTCAGCTCAGGGGGAAAATCACCAGATCACCCCTGGGGTTCTTACCATATTAACATTTCTATGTTTCTACTGGCAATCACATGTTCCCGGTTCTAAAGATGGATGAGATACTTCCTGCCTTACCTCTGGTGCTTACAGAGGTTCATTTCTAAGGGGTAAAAAACAGCAGCACACATCAGCTTTCCACGAGTCAGGGTGGGGTGCTGGAGGCTTTACATGCTTAACCATATTGAATCTTTGCAAAACTTTAAGTGGGATTCAGGAATTAATTTCTAATTTTAAAACTGTGACATCTAAGGTTCAGAAAAGCTCAAAGTTACCCCAAGGTCAATGTAGTAGTCTGCTCAGGCTGCCATAACAAAATACCATAAACTCGGTGGCTTAAACAACAGAAATTTATCTTCTCACAGTTCTGTAGACTGGGACATCCAAGATCAAGCTTCCAGTTGGTTTGGTACCTGAGGGTCCTCTTCCTGCCCTGCAGACAGCTTCCTCTCCCTGGGTCCTCACATAACAGAGAGACAGCAAGCTCTCTGGTGTCTCTTCTTATAAAGGCACCAATCCCATCATGAGGACCCGCTCTCATCTAACCCTAATTACCTCCCAAAGGCCACATCTCCAAATACCATCACATTGGGGCTTGGGGTTTCAACAAAAAATTTGGTGAGGCCAGGGATGGGGGGAACACAATTCAGTCCATAGCAGTCATGTACTGAGATAAATCAAAATCAGGTCTGTCTGGCTCCAAAGCTTATGTTTTCTCTATTATACTGCCAAGGAGAGGGGTTCTTAATGCTGCTACTACCGACAAAATCCTGGGCCTAATTAGTGTTAAACCAAGCTAGGTTATGGTTTCTTCACATACAGACCCCACTGTGCCCTTCACCCGCTTCCCATTCCCACAAAATAAAGTCCAAATGCCCTACCATTGTACAAGGCAGTGGTTCTCAACCTGTGGGTCATGACCCCTTTGGGGGTCGAACAACCCTTTCACAGGGGTCGGCTAAGACCATTGGAAAACAAAATGATACTTACATGACGATTCATAACAGTAGCAAAATTACAGTTATAGAGTAGCAATGAAAATAATTTTATGGTTGGGGGTCACCACAACATGAGGAACT
>NW_017731590.1:1049020-1085578 GCF_001890085.2 Hipposideros armiger
CCCCGCACCGTACTCCTCCTCCCCACCCCTTACAGCCAGGAATCCTTGGAAGGGGTTTGTGCTTGACAGGGCAGATGCCACGTGACATGAGGGCTGGCCTTAAATTTCCCTCAACTACTCAAGGCAACAAGAGACGCGCAGCATGTCCAGCCTCGGAAGGCAGCGCTGTGCACTTCCCACACGATTAAGGCGGTGCTGTGGAGGCCAAGGCTGCCCTGTACTGAGGGTACCCGGGCCTGTGCTGCAGCTCCATTATCCCAACACATTCAGACTCTGGGGGGTGGGGGGGGGGAGGGCACCAGGGCGAGGAACACAGGGCCAGGACAGCCCGTCCTAACCCAGTGAACCCAGTGTCCCAGCTCCAACACAGGGCTCCAGATTATCATAAGCCCATGGGATTCATTAGTTAATGTGTAAAGCATTTGGAAAGTGAAAAGCCAATTAGAAGTGCTAAGTTATTTCATCTCTGCTGTAAAGGAAGCAATGTGAAGCCTAAGGAAAAATTCTCATGCAAATATTCTGGGGAGGCGTGTATTGCAGGCTGTAACTCAATGAATAGGCCTCATTGAAAGGCTATATCCCAAAAAGAGAGGCCACTGATAAAAGAATGTGCCTTCATCTTCAATAAAACAAAACAAAACAGGAAGATAAACAAGGGGGTGTGAGAAAAGTGGGCAGGAAGAATCACTGAGAACTCCTGTGAGATCTTTGAGAATCTCACATTAAACAATAGGCTCTGGCATTGAAACTGCGTTCGTGGGACCTTCAAGGCCTCAGACACATTTGAAGGCCTGGGAAAGCCCGTGTCCGAAAGGACTCTCTCCTCACATGCCCAGCCCGTGGTTAGAGTGCAGAAACATTTGGGAAAGCGAATTCCTCAGGCATGAGATTTTCACAGGCTGGGGCTTTGTGGAAAGTGGCAACACCACCTGTATTGCCTTCTTGCCTCGGAGTTCCCACTGCAGGGCCAATCAACTAGTTTTCCTGTTCTCTGAACTCTGTTGACTCAAGCTCAGCAATACCAGGCTCTTTTCTTTTGCAAAGGAAGCATCTGGTTCCAAGTCATAAAAGAGAAACCCAGAACCTATTGCTGACTGTTTGATAAGCACCTGGGAGGGCATACCGAGGGCACTGTTTCACAGAGTTCCCCTGCAATTACAAAGGCACATGTTCTCCAACTCAGCCCTTTCGGAGGTCAAGTTTACCAGGAGAACACTGACCCAGCCCCATGGGAGCTGTCTGCACAAAACCCCAGTACTTCTGCCTAAATCCTGGACTCAAACAGAGGACTGAAATGAGACAATCACCACAGCACTCATATACACACACAGCATACACGTTTCCTAGGCACATAGAGAGTGTGCAGGAAAGGCACTGTAAGAAGAAAAGCAACAAGAGATTAAAGGAGTCGAGTGCAAACAACAGGAGCTGAAAAGTGCATGAAACCTATCAGGGAATGGAAAAAAAGAGAATATGGCTGATACTGTTAACAGTCTACCTACTATCTATTACCCCTTCTTTCTTGGGGCAATTCTGTTTAGGGAGGACAATGTGACCAGCCCTGGGTAATGGATCATAATTTTAGCCAATCAAGATAATTCTATGCTGGCTTTCCCAGCATCCTTTGCAGCTAAAGGTTAAAATGTGACCAGTTTTAATCAATGAGACCTAAATAGAAATTTGCTAACAGGACATAGGAAGGAACATGGCAGGGTCTTTGTTCACTGATATAAGAGGAATAATAGGGAATGATATGGGTATGATGTCTGGAGCTACAGCAGCTATTTTGCAATGAGAGGCACCAAGCATGTGGATGCTAAGGACGGTAGAGCAGAATGCAAGAAAGAGCATGGGTTCCTGCTGGCATCATGTAACAGCTAAAACAATGCCAAAACCACTCACCAACAGATTTATTGTTATGTGAAAAAAATAACCCTTATTGGGTTAGGCCACACTTAATTGGGTTTTCTCCTGTGAGGTACATACTATTATTGCCTTCATTTCATAGATAAGAAAACTGAATTTCAAAGCATAATATGTCCAAGATCATTCAGATAAATGCCACAGCCAGCATGTGAAAATAGGTCTATCCTCCTCTCCAACTCACGACTTTTTCCTAGGTCCCCTAAAGAAACCAGATCATGGACACCAAGAACATTTCCCTCAGTATCCTGGAGCTTCCACTGATCAGGAGCATGATTATCAAGACCCATGTAAGGACTGGAAACTTTGACAGCAATTCTGCAGTTGATACTGTGGTTTTCTGACTACATTGCAAGGCTATCATCAAACTCTGATAGAACTCCTTTCAGTGCTCTACACCAATTCACAGCTTCTTTTTCAACTTTCCCCCTCAACTTCATTTTCTTTCCCCCTTTTCCCACAAGCCCAAAGGCTTATTTAATGGATACTAGATTTTTAGTCTTTTCCCTTCTTTCTCCATGAAACCTCAAATTTCCTGTGGAACCTCCCTCTCTTATCTTCCCCCTCTCCATGGCCACTGATCTCATTTTAACATAGTCATGCACCGCTTAACGACAGGGATACATTCTGAGCAATGTATCATTAGGCGATTTCATCATTGTGCAAACATCAAACAGCACACTTACACAAACCTAGATGGTGTAGCTTACTACACACCTTGGCTGGATGGTATACCACCGTCATATATGAGGTCCACTGTTGACCGAAACATCATTATACATCGCACAACTGTATGAAAAGCAAGCAAGAAAGGAACCAACATTTATTGAGCACCTATTGTGTGTCCTTCCCATGTAGGCATCTTAATTCTTTCAACAATCACCAATTTGCTTCAACAAAGAAGCTTCCCCAAATCTTTTTGGAGCAAGGCAAAAAACAAAGAAAGAGGAGAAAACCCAATCAAAACATGATTACAGGTGACAGGATTACCCAAGTATGAGAACTGAGAGAGAAAAAGACCAAAACCCAGAACTGATGCTCTCACGTAGTTCAGGAGTGAAGTGTGTGGCTGAGGACATCTCAAATGTGCTGCCAAATTAAAACTTGAAAGACAAAGGTCTGTTTATTGAAAAATTTATTTTAAGAGTGTCTCATAGCCTGTCAGTGAGTCAGCTGCCAAGTATATGTGAAGAGAACGTGTCAAGAAATTACAGGTTGGTGTGGGAGATGGGAAGCTAGGAGGATCCGCTGCTGCCCACAGAAGTGGGGGGTGGCGTGGCAGATTGCATGAGTCACTCATCTCAGCGAGGTGTTGCTATTACTATTCAACAACTACTACTGGAGCTGAGAACTTAAGAGAAAAAATGACCAGGCACCGCCTTTCGCTTCAGATTCTGGGGGGGGGGGTACCTTCACTTGCTGCCAGTCCTTACCCCTCTCAGAGATATTGTCTCCCCTGAGGAAGTCTCTTCTTCCTTGGGGCCCAATTTAGCTTAAGGGGAGAAATGGTGTGCGCAGAATAGATGTGACCAATTGAATCAGGTTTGTGGGATACCTTTAGGGCAGGTGTTTGATGGAAGGATCCATGGGGTTATGATCTTGTGGGGGCGGGGAGGGTTGTCCTAATTTGCTAGATGGTTGCTTTAGACCCAACATTTGGCAAGTAGCCTCTGCCCATATCCACATAGCGGCACATAGGGACGTGCTAAAAGGCTCACACAAGTCCTTCCCAGGCGGGGACAAGGAAGGTACTGTGGGCTCTGGAATCAGAAGTGGCTTTGTGTCCTGGCTCTCCTGACCCCTGGCTATGTGGTTTTGGGGAAGTCCCTTCTTTAAACCTCAGTTTTGAAATCTGTATAATGGGGAAAACAATAATAACGGCTCTGCCTATTTCTGAAGTAGTTGTTCTTAAGATCAAATGAGAAAATACTTCATAATCCAGAAGTACTATTTAAATATGAGTTTAGTTATCAGACCTATAATAAAAGCTATCATTTGTTAAGTGTTTAAGAAGTGTCAAGCATTTACTTCCTACATATTTGCAGAATTTAAGACTCAAACTAGCCACAGGAGGTGCATGTATGTATGTGTAATTAATATATATATACACACACACACGTATATATATGTATATATATGTGTATATGTATATGTATGTGTGTGTGTATATATATATATATATATATTTATTTATTTATCCCCATTTTACAGTTAATAAACCAGGCTAGAAAAATTGAACTGACAAAACAACAACAACAAAAAATAGAGAAAGAAATAACAACAACAACAAAAAGAAACACATACTACTTCTATGTGATGGAATCAAGCTCCAACCAAGATCTGAAAAGAAAGCCCACAATCTCAGCTGCTCTGCTATCTGGTCTCTGGGCAGAGGCTAGCTGTTCTCACAGATGCAGATTAAGATCATTAGTAAAAGGTCTTTTCCCAGGCAGGATGAGAGAGTGAGCTCAGTCCTGATTTTACAGACGCATGAACTAATAGGAAACTGGGGCAGGTCTTCAGAAGAACCAAGAGCAGCATCTGTCCTATCTCACAGGACCCAATTTCTAGGCATCTGATTCCTTGATGGAAGAGGATGAATCAATCACAGACCATCTTAAAAAGAAAATGGTCGGTAACGTTTTACTCTAAATAATGAAGGATGCTGATGGCATTTGTGAAAGAGATGTTTCAGAGGCAGATTGGTTCAGCCCTGGCTACCTCATTTACGATGGGACAAGTGTACTCCTCCGAAACTTCAGTTTCCTCATCTGTAACTTAGGGATACGAGCACCAACCTTAGAGGGCTCTGAGTCACAGGGCCTGGCACACGTGGATGTTTAACACAGATACCAGTTTAACCAATGAGCTTTTTTCACAGTCAGGAGTAAATGGAATTTTATCTGCCACCCCTCTCCAATCTCGGGAGTCTACAGTTGTGTGGACTTGTAACTAAAATGCTCAAATCCAGTTCTAACTAGAAGGGGGAGGATCCTTTTTTTTTTTTTCCTCTAAGGAAATCTGAGTTTCTTGCCCTTGCAATTCCCCAGCTGCTCCTTGAATTTCTGTGTGGTACCTAACCTCCTACAGGCAGGCAGCTTGCTTGGGTCAGGGTGGGGGAGGAGGCAGGCAATGGCTTCAGCTAACTGAAGTGCAATATCAAGTGAGCTCAGTGCCCTGGGTGAGGATATTACACAAGGAGGGTGTGTTTCTTGGAACTGAGGGGTGAGGGGGCTACTGGCTGCTATGCCAGCAGCAGGGAACGATTCTAATTCATCTGCTTGGTCCAGAGAAGACAGAACTCAATATGTCTCTCTTCTTAGGGTGGGCTAAAGTCTTATCTATCCACCAGCTCATGGATAAATGGTCAAAAATGAAAAGTACATAAAAAAAGGTATAAGAACCTTTTCATCAGGCCAGAACCATATCATCAGATCAAAGTTAGACAAGGACAGAGAAAGTATCTAGCCTTTTCTGCTCCTACCACTCTTTGGAAAGTTCTACCCAACTCTCATAGCCTCTTAGGCAAATCCTTATTGCACCTGGTATCATGCTGCATTATTAATGTGATCACAGTCATTACTATTGTTCTGTTTCTCCCACGAGACTTTCAACAACTCGAGTAGCACATGATGTAGGTGTTGGGAGTATAGTAAGAAATAATGAATGAGTGAAGAAAGGAACTTAGGAAGAGTTTTGCAGGTTACCTAGGTTTTGGTTTCTCAGACAGAGCTTCAGGAATATGACCCACCAAACGGCAACATATCAGAATGCTCTCCATATTGGCCACCTCCACTCATCCCTTGTGCACTGCCACCAAAGGCAGAGAGTTAGTGCCATGCTCATAACCAAGCTATGCAGACACCTCTCCTGGTCAGCTGGTTTCCCCACACAGTGAAGTGTGTGGCTTGTACATACATTTGTAAATTTCATGAGGCAAAGGCAGAGTCACAGTAAAAGCAAGTCAGGCAGCTAAGTGATTTATTAAGCAAAGGTTACAGCACCTGTGCTTTTTTGTCAACAAATCAAGCCCATGCCATGCCAAGCGATCCTTCTAATAACCCAAATGGTAATTTGGTTTTAAATAGCATTTCAGATACCACAATTCTGTTGATGCAGAACAGTGATAGATTTTGGTGGCAGGGAAGAAATGCCTGTTTTTAATATTGTTTGCACTCATTTTTCATTTTAAAGAATTAGTCCTCATTGAAGTTCTGCAGGTTAAGCATTTTATTTGAACATTGTGATTAAACTAGAACCTGAATCAAAATGAGTTCTTTGCTCAGTCCTTCTGTGTGGGAATTGGTATTTCTATTTATTACCTGATGATGAAATATTAACATTTTTTTCTCTAAATAAATGCCTCCTCTTAATGGCTCTCATTTTCAGGGATCAGATTAAATTATGAGATGCAATTGAAATGGCCACTGGCTTTCTGCTATCTGAGATGATGGCATGTTCTCTATTATATTATATCACTCAGTGGGCGTGCAGGGGACATTAATAGTGTCCAAAGTGAAGTAAATACTTTATGCCCTGGAGATTTTTCTATATGTTAATATCCACTGTCATGGGGCAATGTTGAAAAATGAGATTTGGGGTGGGACGAGTGGTCATGATTTCTCAGAATAGATGGGTGTTCTCAAGGCTGTAGGAAGGTAGCCACCCCCCACGTTAATGATGAGGTACAAAACAGAGGAGGAGGAGGTGAATGAGAGACAAATAATGATAGTGGCCGAGGTAGCAGACAAGTGAGGCGGAAGAATGGGACAGATAACTTGGCAAGAATGTTCGAACAGAGCCCAACGCTGGGGTGAGATATACAATGCAATTGAAAGGCATTCTGAAAGAAAACTAGCTCAAGGCAAGGCGAAAGAGAAGGCAATTCTGTCTCAGTGAAGGGAGGAATTCCCAGGAGAAAAAAATAGACTGGAAGGGAAGGAGGAGGAAAAATGGCTTTCAATTATCCATGTTATCTTTCCCTACCAATCATTACAGATGATGAATAGGTGCAATAAAAGCCAATATTCAATTTTTCCAATTTACATGGAAAGAAGGCCATAATATATTGTTAAGGGGAAGAAACAGCAGGTTACCAAACAGTGTATATAATATGATCTCATTTTTGCAATCTATTTGTATGCATAGAAACAGCCTGGATGGATTTATACAGAAATGTTAACAGTAGGACTACAAGTGATTTTTATTATTTTCCCCATCTGTATTTTCCACAATTAACATGTATCATGACTTTAATAAGGAAAAGTCCTTATTTTTAAACTTCCTCATGAATCATTTAGAGTCAACCAATAAATGCTGACTACCCACTATGTGCTGGACATGACAATGACCTCAGAGAGGTCAGCACACAATTACAGTGGGGTTTTTTTGATAAACAGTCCAATTTTCTTGACTGTTTTGCAGAATTTTAGATTCTTAAGAGGTGAAAGGGCTGTTAAGAGTTTACCTAATGATTACATTTTTAAAATTTACCATCGTAACCATTTTTAAGTGTACAGTTTAGTGGTACTTAGTACATTCGCAATGTTGTGCAACCATCACCACCATCCATCTCCAGAACTCTTGCATCTTGCAAAACTTAAACTCTGTACTATTAAACAGTAACCCTCCATTCTGCCCTTTCTCCAGTCACTTGCAAGTGCTGTTTTACTTTGTTTCTACGAATCTGACAACTCAAGGTACTTCACTTAAGTGGAATCATACAGCATCTGTCCCTTTGTGACTGGCGTATTTCACTTAGCATAATGTCTTCAAGGTTCATCCATGTTGTAGCATACTGTAGACTGTCCTTTCTTTTTAAGGCTGAATAATATGTATTATACCATACCAAAATGGTAGATACACAATGAAATCTATACACCACATTTTATCCATTTATCTATCGATGGACATTTGGGTTGCTTCCACCTAATGGCTATTGTGAATAATGCTGCAAAGAACATGGGAGTGTAAATGTATCTTTGAGACCTTGCTTTCAATTCTTTTGGGTATATACTAATGATTAGGTTTTAATACAATCTCAGATTTAGAAGTAGGGAATATGCCAGTAGTATTCCTGAGAGTTGAGTATCGTCTCTGAATAGCCACAGGGCAAGGTGCCCACCAGCTCATTAGCCAGTACAGTACAGTGGTTACAGAGCATAGGCCTTGGAGTTAGACTGAGCTAGGTACAAATTCTTGCTCCACTCCTTACCACTGTATGGCCTTGAGAAAATCAATAATCTCTTTAGGTCTCAGTTTCCACATCTATAAAGTGGAGAAAATTATATCTACCTTTTTGGGTGGTTGTAAAGGTTAGTTGGATAAATTACCTACGGTAGTTAGTACGTAAAAATGCTCAATAAAGAGGCTATATATAATCAATGAACTCTTTTTTAAAGAAAGGTCTTATAATAAACTGAAAACTGCTTACATTAGTTCAAGTTCAATTTGCTAGAAAAAACAGAGACCACATATAATCTGCCTTTAATACAATAGTTTGATGCTTCACACATTTGAAGAGATTTCCATTGAGCACCAGTCTTTGGGAGAAAGGGAGGTCATTTATTTTACATTTGTTTATGAATTTATGCACAAGATGTCTCCTTTGCATTTATAAAGCTCAAGTATCTGCTTGGGTGGCTCTTCAGTGTTTACTTCTCCAAAGGTAGAAAGCAAATTTTGTTTTCCCAGAAAACTGTCCCTGTAATTCAATTAATACAAATTCCATGCCTTATTATCAAAAGCATCAATATACAAAAAAATGCAAGCTTGCTTAGCAAATTACTCATCTACAGGCCATGTTCAAATTATATTTTAGAAAATTCCTATAAAAAATCCCTTTTCTGAACTAACATGTTCTCAAAAAGAGCTTTTTAAAAAAGCATATTATTATTCTTATTATCTATATATGTCTAACACTTTAATGGTTCCTTAAAGTGGTTTTTAAAGAGTTAATATATACACCTTAAAATTAAAATATTTTGAGCACATAATTTCTCTCTCTCCCTCATATATATATATATATATATATATATGTATGTGTGTGTGTGTGTATATATATATATATATATATATATGAAAAAATGACAACTCCGTTATCACAGCTTCTCATAAGACAATTGGGGATGTCTTTTCAAGCCAAATGTGGCAGGTGTCACTGTGATAAAAAGCATTTAAGCTGTTGTCCCTATGATGCCAAATATTTAATGAAAACCAAAAAATTCAGTCCCAGATGCCAATACTGGGTCTATATGACATCATTCATCCAGATGCGTGGAAAATCTGGATTTTTAAGAATTGAATTTTTGTGGTCAACATCATGAAGACCCAGCTTATGGGTTAAATAAGGCATTTGTGAAACAAAGCCATATCGGAATATAACACGTTTTGATTATAAGGAAACATATTGAATGGAACACGGGGTACAGTTTGAGGGCTGTGAACCACAGTTTATATAAAAAATACTATGTAAAATACGAACAGGACATTTCCAAACTGCATTTTTGAGGTTTTTGATGCAGTAACCTGAGCACACTGGAGCTTTGAGAAAAGAAATCATCCAATATTAGAGCCACTGTCCCCAGTTTTCCCCTCCCACTGAACTTGAACATGTGAACCCAAAGAACAAAATGAAATGTTCTTCTACTTTAATGCATTCGAGGTAATTATCCAACTTCAAATTCACCAGTTAAGCATTTGAAGGTATTGGGAAAATAAGCAATAAACTTGAACAATTTTATGGGAGGTACTGAATAGGAGATGTTAATCCCAGACGCCATGTATAGGCCCGTTTCAGAAGAAAGAGCAGAAGTGGGAAATTCAAGAGTTAACTTTCTCCGTCCCTGTTTTGCTCCCCCCCTCTTCCCAGCTGCCTCCTCTGAGCTGTACTTTCTGTGACCCTGCTTCAGTGTAAGGAAGGCTTCAGATGCAATGCAGTTTAACCCGTGCTGTTGACACAGCAATAAACTAAAACTCTCCTCAGAGAGAGCAAATGGACCCAGGAAGGCAAACCTAGCTCGTTCCTAAGCACCTGGTCATAGTCTTACAAACAGAGATGAGTAGTTAGAACTCCGGCATTTGGAGACAACACATCCAGGCATATGCACAAAATACCTTGGAGAATTTTTTTCAACTACCATGCTGAGAACCTCACAGAGAAAATATTTTCTTTATGTCAATTATGATAAAATATGGTCATGTTCTAATTAGGAAATCAGAGAGGAGTTTCTTTCAAAACTGGAATCTAATTCTGTTTCACAAACCCCTTAATATCTCTACATCCACTACCTTTGAACTACAAAAGTCTTTCATTGTTTCCCAATAAGCAGCAGCCATTTCAAAACTTTTAAAAGAGATTTCTTCTCCTTGACCTATACTAGCACAAAACACAACTATCTATTGAAAAAAAAGCTCTCGATATCCTGGCATACTCTTTTCTCAATCACCTAACTCAAAATATGACATTATACACACAACCACCCCCCTCCCACCCCATTGCACCTTGCCCCCCAGTACCAGCGTAGCCAGTAACAAACATCTCCTTTTTCTGCACCAACACCAGCAACTTAATAGGGCTCATAAACCCTTTCTTTGAGAAAGTTTGCCAGGTTCCTGGAGACCCTATAATGAATACGGAAGAGTGGTTGGTTCCCCCATTGCCAGCAGGCACTCTGATGTCGCTGGCAGCCACAGCTTATATTCCAGGTTCAGTAGGGGCCTACTTCTGTCTCCTTGCATGTGGGGAGACACGGATTCCTAGAAGAGGAGAGACACACGCCATCTAGCACTGCAAAATATTATTTTTTGCCATAGCAAAAGCAGTTCTGGCCCAGAAGCCCTCCTCTTCTACCCCCTCAATACGAGAAGCAAAAATGGCAGGCAACGTTTTCCAAAATTTCTGAGAACATATGGAAATGTGGCTGAAGGGCCGGGGGCGGGTGGGGTCGGGAGGAAAGGGGACCAAACAGGGGGCTGGGAAATGCAGCCTGTTGTGCCGAAAGACCAGTTACAAAGCACCTGATAAATAAAACAAGCTGCACCACATACAGAAAAGATGAGAGCGGCCCACCTGTGTCTGTTGAGGGATATTTACAAAGCTTGGATCCCGTGGTCCAACACTGACGAATCGGTTTGCGGGGGAGGTGCTGGGTGTCGAGTAGGCTGTGAAGGGAAGGGACACATGCGTTCAGGAAGCAGCACGAGATTGCACACACAAACAACACCAAAACACACAGTCTCTGAGTCTACGCAGCTGATTAACAAGGAAATGTGCAAACACTGGAGCTAGCAAAGGGATCTGGCTGCTAGCAAGGGCATTTTAGACAGTCAAAAAGGGAAGGGGTGTTGGCTTCCAAAGACCGTTGAAACTGGTGCTCAGACAAGCTCTTTTCTCCTTACATCATAACAAATTAGAACATGCAGGACATTTGCAAAGTATAATTTCTGAGTTAAACACGAGCTCTTGGGTCAGAAAGAGGTATCCTAGTTTGTAAAGCACAGGGGGAAAGAAATTAGGTAGAAAGGGGAGTAAAGCAGTTCATTTTACAACCATGCTTTTCACACTATTACACTCCAAAAAATCATGAAACGTTCCTGTGCCTCTATCACTACATATCGAAGAGGAGTCCTTACAGAAGGAATTATAAGGGCTCTCTAGAGAGGAAGTGGAAAACTGTTTAGAACAAGCTGTCTTTTATAGGCCTGGGATTGTGTCTAGAATCTTTATGATGCACAAAATGTGCTTAAAACATTAACATTTGTAGCCTTCCCATCCTAGAACCCTTTCTTTCAGGCACACACTTCAAGACCCCATATAAACCAAGATATCACACTGGAATTTCAGATACCATACTTCAGTTTTCTATCATTTTCACAGTACATAGAAAAATTTTTTTTAATATTTTTATTTAGGAGCGTCACTCTAATTTAGTGAGAAAAAATTCAGTGGCTTTGGTGTTTCATTGGCTCATACATTTTGGATTTTGGTGTCCTATAGTTCACTTCTTTACCACAAACTCCAAGGATTTATTCAGTCTTTGGGCTACAATTTTTAGATAGGCTATTGCTTAATTTCACATTTCTTAACAATACTTGTAAAAGACCTAACTTTTTTGGACTAACTCTAAACACACATTACCTAAAAGATGAAAGGGATTTGCAATTTGAACACACAGGTAATTGAGGGACTAATACCAAAGTCCTTTCCCGGATTTGTTTTGCCTTATTGACATCATGAGCTTCTCCTACTTTGATTTTCTGTTTTACTGAAAACTGCTCAGACTTCTTATTTCCCTTATTAAACACATCTAGAGAAAAACTTTCCAGCAGTGTGGCCCAAGTCCTGTTCATCATCTTAGGGAAGTGCTATGTCACCCACTTAGATCTGTGACTGTCCTGTACTACGGCTGCACTAAACCAGCACTCAACAGAGAATGAACATGAGGGTCCTCTGATGTCTATCAATAAAAAATGTTTGTTGTAGTATTTGTTTCAGAAAGATTTGTCCAGTAACAGCTTTATATGAAACCATCTAAATGTATGATGTGTTGTACTGTCTAGCAATATAAACCTACTGATTTCCTCCCTGGCCCATTCTATGTCAGACTAACTTGAACAGATTTGAGAAATACTTGTGCATTTAGCCATTCTGTATGTGCCTCTCACTCAGTGGTATGGGGGAAATTTATTTATTTTTCATTAGTTTCAGGTATACAAAGCGACGTAATAGTTTAGACATTTACACTCCTCACAAAGTGATAACCCGCCTACTGCCCCCCAATCTACTACCCCTCTGACATCGTATAGCTGTTACAATGGAAATTTAACTTTTTAAAAGCTCAGTACAATACTCTTTATTAATTGCTTCATTCAGTCTATTGTTTTGATATGCTTGATACACTTTAATAAGTCTCAACAGAAAGTTTTATATTGAAAATGTTGGGCTAAAATTACCAGGTAGTGAATTTTTTTCACTAGGGCACAAAGAGAATGTGAGAGAGATATGGAGGAAGTTAGTAGATGAAGTAACCTATTAAACCTGTTAGTCGTTAGGGGGAAAAAAAAGTGTTCTTTTACATGTGAGCAGGTAGGCAGATTAAGAAGGAACAAAAAGGTGTCAAGAGATGCTAAGGTAGTAAGACTAAGTGGTTGATGACAGAAGCTGAAATGTGAGTCCTTGGTTTGATGGTCCTAGTAGAGCTGTGTGCATAGGTATGCACTGGTCATCACAGACGAGTAGTAGGATTTCTTATGACATTTTTACCATACCGTTTGCTTTTTTTTCAGTGACCATTTTACCCACATGAGCAATATCACCATGGACCATTTTCTTAACATTATGGATGAACATTCCTGTAAGAAGCTTCCAATAGCTTTTACTTGCACTAATCAGAAACAAGCATGCTGACTGATCTCAGGATGCATAGCATGTGTGCATGTGCGTGTGCGTGTGTGTGTGTGTGTGTGTATGTGTCTGTGTGAAGATAATTCTCCACTGACCATAGTAAGTTTTCTAAATCTACAAAGGTTTGTATTACAACCCATTCTCTATTTTTGTCTGACCTACATGTTGGCATTTAAAAGGAGGTTTAGCATACAAATAATTTTAGCTATTCAAAATTACTATAAGGCTAAAAATTGGATATTTTCCCTTCTTTAAGCACAAGACAAACCTTTTAGTCTTGGTTTCAAAACATCTCAGAGGGCCTTTAATGTGCTCAGAGGCTACTAAATCTGCTCCAAAATTTATTCTGGTTTTTAAATGGTAAGAGAGGTGATAGTGTGTTTGCATTTAAAAAAAAAAAAAGGATATTACAACTACAAAAATCTGTGAACCCCTGAGTATCCAAGTCATCAAATGGAACAAATGGTACCCAGGGAAGTTTATTCTATAGAAAGCTAGTTTCTGGAAAAAATCAAGGACACAGGAAAAACAAGGGAAGGAAGAAAGAAATTCTGACTCATCTTCCATTATTGCAACTACAATAGACAGAGTATTCATCTATACAGGATGTGGTTCCAGAAATGATATGACATAAGTTGAATTTGATTTTCCCAAAGAAACAGTGGAATAAGGGAGTTATACTGTTGAGCAAAAACTTCAATTGAAACTTTTTATTAAAACAACCACATATACCATAGTGAATCAATTATACATGCATAGTTAAGAGCTTGCAACATGAATATAAAATCAAGTAAAGGGGGCAATGTGGTAATTAATTATATACAACTGTGTTTACTGTGCTATTATATCACATTCATATCTTTCCTAATTATAATTCTTGCCTTCTTTATAACGGCAATAATCACATGCTGCAGGAAGGGCTTCAGGAAATCATGAATCCCAGAAAATAACTTTCTGGGAAGGTTATTGTAGGGATTTTTCAGGATTCCGGAGGGAAGATTCAGGGGCATTTGATGATTTTTCTGATAAAGTCAACAGGGAAATCAATTTGCTTATATCATCTCATCATAGAAATCCTTGTGGCAAACATGACTTTTAAAAATCAAATTATTGATTATTTGGCTGCTTCTGAAACAAAGTGTTTGCTTTTTTTTCAGCAGCCATTTTACCTACATGAGCAATCTCATCATGGACCATTTTCTTTCCATTATGGAAGAACATTCCTATGAGAAGCTTCCACCAGCTTTTATTTGCACTAATAGGATCATAGTTTTCTTCTTTCTAATGTATTTCTTCACATTATCCAAGAGTCTTAGTTTGGCCTTAACCACGATGGTAAGGATCAAAGTCCCAAACCAGAATTTGGTCCATGTGCAGAAAACCCCATTCTTCTGTGTTACCCACTTATCATATGCATTGCTAATTCAATAATCCTTCACGTAGGCAGTGTAAGTCCTGGTCGGTATGATCAGTTGGGGGAATGCTTCAAGAACAGTTCTTTTTTTCTAAGCAGTAGTTTTACAGAGCCTCCAAGGGTGCTAGAATCTATCTCGAGTGGGATTGTAGGGTGAGCATGGAGAGTGGCAGGGATCACCTATTAACGTTGCTCTTAACAACCATAAGGGCGTTCCCGGGGAAAGCTTGGCAGCTGTGCCCTCTGAAGTGGATGTAGCTGACTGCCTGCAAGCCAAACAGAATCACAACTTTTGTTGTTCTCAGGGTGTCAGGTTTTGTTTTGTTTTTTCCTTTTTAGGAGAAGAAGGAATTAGGGATGTGTCTGGATAAAAGAATCATGATATTTCCAGATGAATCAGTTGTGAGTCTGCGATAGCCTTCACCCAAAAATCATAACTGATGACAGCGTTAAGAAGGTAGTCAATCGTTTTGAATAAAGATGCTTTCAATTTTCCTGTTTGGGGGAAAATAAGACTGAAGAAAAAGATATTAAGATGTTAAAGTATCTGTACCAATGTCAGTTGATGATTCTTTCAGATAAAAACCATATCAGTAAAGTCACTCAAATCTGACAGAGTAGAAAACACGAGTCTGCATCACTTTTTTGATAGTATGTGCAGACAGATTCAAGGTCTTGTTCAAACTGAACAACCACTGAAATATATGTATTCACTGAAAGGCAGAAAAGGGCGAAAATCCATATAGATTTGTGTATAGAGCATGAGTGTGGAAGGAGAGCTGCCTCGTGGATGAAGTCCCCTCCAGTACCCACAGAACGCCTACAGGAGGCCGAGTGGCCAGTTCCCCTGAGACGGGGCTGAACTGCCTGAGGAGAGTGACGGCTGGCGGGGGATACGGCACAATGAGGCACTTCGGCAGAGATGGAAATTTAAGAGGCCTGGTGAACTTTGAGGTTCTGAATTTACTTCCAGACACAGAAGCAATAAGTCCCCTAAACCCTGGCAGTCCGGTCTACAAACTGACATGAAGTTTGATGAGAAGATTTATGTTCTGTTTCATCAGAGGCTCCAACTATTGAAAGGAGTGGATATCCCTTTCGCCATTCCCTTAAACTCCACCAAGTCTAACCTCTGGAGGAAATCAAAGAGAGATGTTTTAATATAGTCATATTCATTCATATCTCTCTCTCTCTCTCTCTCTCTCTCTCTCTCTCTCTCTCTCTCACACACACACACACACACACACACACACACACACACTCATAGTCTGTGCCAGGCTCTCTGTTGAGCATTGTGGAAGATACAAAGTTGTGCAACCCACACTGCTTTCCTCAAAATGTTCAAGTCCCATGGAGAGAGATGAGAACAGAAAAAGCTTTCCAGAGGAGATGGAGATGGGTTTCGAGACAAGCTGTAAAAGATGTGTTGGTTGACAGGTTTAAATAGATTAGGGGTCACCGAGGAAGTAGCACAAGCAAAGGAACAGAGGTAGGAATTGGAGGCATCAATTGCAGAGGGAAAGGAAAAAAGATGAGACATTGCAAACTACATTTTGCCATACAGTAGGGTAAGATAAAAATGTAAGGATCAGAGACCTGAATGTTTGAAAATGGAGGGGAAACGTCTATTGAATTAATTTTTCTTTTAAGAGGAAGAAATAACTTACAAAATAAACAAAGACTAAATTTTCATTCTAAACACCCTTAAGGCAAACAGACATCCTCAACACTCTAAACCTTTCCTTCATAGCCAAGGGATCAATATGCACTTCACATGTTTCCTTGTTTTCAGAAATTCACACATATTCACGTGTGGGGAATTTCCCTCTGAAAATGACTAGTCAAAAATTCAATTTCATTCAAAAAGACTTACTGTGACTCCACTACCTGCCCAGCAATGTGCTAGTTATTGGACAGAAGTAATCAAAACATGTTTAAGAATGCAGACTTGAACAGATCCCCGTGTACTCAAATTGCAGTTTTATGAAGTGTTTACCAGTGACACCTGACAGTGAAGGAAAAATGTACGAGGAAGCATTCAGCTGCAATCTGAAACAGTGAGATGACTAAATACGTAATGGAAATAGTTTCTAGACGCTTAACTGTACTATCACATGTTATTTTTTTTTAAAAAAAGCTTTGTGAGAAAACTTTCATTTCTAAAAAAATAAATGCAGAAAGTATGAGAAAATAGATTGGTAATTTCTAAATGAAACCCACTATCGTTGAACTCATATAGGAACTTGAACAGCACTATTTCTTGCAAGGTCACAAAAGAAATGATTGAGGATACTAGAGTGTTTTTTGTTCAAAGAAATCTATCGGTATTGACAAGTTTACAGGGCCTAAGTTAGCATTATTTATATCATTATATAGCCAAGGAAACATGGATAGCCTTTGCTTACACATGATCCAGTATTCAGAGATTTAGAAATTCCCATATGATCGAATGGATATTACAGGTTTCATCCAGATGTTTAAAATCCAGGCGATAACCACACTGAATTTCCATTATTTTGATCACATCTGTGCAATCAGTTACTTCATTCTATTAGCTCTGCAAATCTTTAGTCTCTACAAACAAGTTACCAACAAAAAAAAGACACAGCCCTCAGGGCATGAAATAAAAGCCTACTTATCACTAGTAAATTATTACAGAACAACATACCCACACAAGCTTTCTTCCTGAAAAGCTAGTGAATTCTAACTTTAATATATTAGCATTACTTAACATATATGGTGACAATTTGCATGACAACTCTAATGTGCCAATAGTTCATAAAAAATCATGAAAAGAATCAATTTAGCCAGATGGCCTTGCTCTGCTGGTATTTGTACGTATATTAAGGATCCTCATAGGGAGGTAAGGGTTCAAGCTACATCATGATTTGGGGGAAAATGTGCAGAAAGGAAGGTATAAGACAAGTCATGTGTGCACACAGAGAGCAAGGGACCAGTGCAACCCTAAACCAGGGGCACTTTGACCTTATGTTACCAAAATCTCTGTGTTAAAGAGGTGCTTTACAATGAGCGTTTCCTGTATACAGGTTACTTTAATTGCCTACAGTGTTCTTTTTCATAACATTTTTAAAGGATAAGGATATATCCTTGTTTCAGCTCATTTAAATTTATGTCTGATGGCTCATCCAAACTCTATAACTGTCATTTATTTGTCTGTGTATGCTGTGTGTTGTTCAACTGATAGAACATATTTATTGATCAGAAGCAACAACGTATATAAGTAGGCACAGGTGAAAGTCACATTAAACAGCCACAAAAATAAACCCTGGATTCAGCTATGGTTTACTCAAAAAGAAATTAAGATCAATATATTGGATCACCCCCTCTTGAAAGGCTTCTGCAGCCTCTCGAAAGGCAGTATAACTCAGGGAACCTACTTCTGGGAATTTGTCCTCCACAAATACTTAAAAGTACGAATGAAATTTATGCTCCAAGATGTTCATCACAGCATTATTTACAAGAACAACAAATTAGAACCAAGTTATAAGTTAATGCTTTATCCATATGTTGGAATATTTTGTAGCCACTAAAAACATTAAAAAATAATAATGACATCACCACGTTTATAAAATGAAATAAAATAAATGGAATTAGATTGAAAAACTCTATATATGTATGTACATACATATATGCACATATCTATCATGATTAATTATATTTAAAATATGCACAAAAGATGACTGGAAATAACGCACAGAAAATTATCTCTGAAGGGTGATTTTTAATGGGTGATTTTAAAATGACTTCCAGTACTTTTTAGTCTTAAGTATAATAAACACAAACAAAACCTGAAAACCCCAAATAATACTTTTATTTTTGCAGTGGTGCAATGTAGTCAATAGAAAATGAATTTTCAGAAAATTCTTGACTGAATCTGTTGAATCTCTTACTAGAAATGTGATCTTGGCAAGCCAATTAACCTCTTTGAGCCTCTCTATATAAACATAATCAATATTATTTATTCCAATACTTCCAGCCCTTTAACTAAGGCTTCACCTCTCTGTGAATGTCTAAAAGGCTACCCTCTCGGTAGGAGCAACCCAGAGAATGATCCCTAAGGGGAAGCTTAGCTAATAAGATGGGGAATCCCCAGAATTCCACTGTACTTTATATTAAAACAATTGAAGAAAAATGCTAAAGTCATCCAATCATGGTAAATCTTTGTTTACATGTCCAACTACATGCATGGCTATATATATCAATACATATATGAAAAACTAAATTGTCCCCTGAAGAGACTGAACCAACTTACAGTCCAGCAGTCCAAGCTCTGGAGAGCCCTTTATTGACATCTCCTATTTATCATCTTTTTGCTGTTACTGCTTTACCTCCCTACAAATCTTCTGCTCTCTCCCTTTCCCTGATAATAAGAGTTACTTTCAGCAAAAGAATCAAATTCATTCTAGAGCATAAATGACCACCAACATCTTCCTCTGTTTTTTTCCATAGACTTTTCACTGCTAACATATGGAGGCTTTGGGCTAAAGCAAAGATACTCCTAGGATGCTATGGCCAAGTGTATGAAGTACAGATTCAAGGTGGCTGAGTGTGAATCACGATGCTATACCTGCCTGAGTGACCGTGAGAAAATTATCTCTCTCTACCTTGTCTTTCTCAATTAGGGTATTTACTTTTTAAAGTATTTACTTCATGGGATTATTGTGAAGATTAAAACAAAATACATCTAAAAACATCTTTTAAAGTGCCTGACATATAGTAAAAGCTCAATAATTTGCTGTTGTTATTCATCTCAGACATGAGCAAGTAGTTGTGGCTCCCAGATAACCAGAAATCGTGTCACGCTGGTTTGTAATTGGTTCAGTTACAGAGTGAGGTAGTAGAAAGAGCACAGGAAGGTCTATGTTTGAGTCCTGACTAAGCTACCAGGAAGCACAATCTTGGGAAAGTAACCTCCACTTTCTAATGTTTCCTTGTCTATAAAATCCTGACCTCACAGGATAAGGAAGCATGGACAGAAATGTTTATGAGTTTTTATGCTTTTTTTTTTTTTCTTAAAGATCTTATTGGGGAATTGGGGAAGGGGAACAGCCAAGTTGTTGTCCTTCCATTTTAGTTGTGGAGGGCGCAGCTAGCTCAGCTCCAAGTCCAGTCGCCATCCGGCCGCCCGTCAGCAGCTCACAGCCGCTCAACTCAAGGTGCCGTGTTCAATCTTAGTTGCAGGTGGGCGTAACCCACCATCCCATGCGGGAGTGGAACCGGCAACCTTGTTGTTAGGAGCACGTGCTCTCACCAGGTGAGCCATCCTGCCACTGTTGGCAGCTCAGTGGCAGCTTAGCTTGGGGCACATCACTGGCCCATGTGGGAATCGAACCGGCGACCCTGTTGCTTGCTCAGAGCTCACGCTCTTAACCAACTGAGCCACTCGGCTGGCTCTCTATGCATTTTTAAACTGAGTTTTTCTGTTCCTAATAAATTTAAAACAGGAAAATATGCACGTTTTATCTTCCATGATAATTCAAAAGTGTTTTTTTTTTCTTTCCATTATGATTCTAGGCTATGATACCAATCTTCAATTTCTTTTCCGGAAAAGTCCATTTTTATAGTGTGGTGTTGGTGCCAAACTATTATGCAAAAATTGGGTCTTACAATACGAATAAGAAAAAGAACAGTGCACTTTGAATGCTCACACCCCCAATAGACCCAGACGTAATGAGAGAATTCTCCTTTTCTTGAGATGTCCTCAGGACTCTTAGGAATATCCATTCATTGTATTACATGTCTGAAAAGGGGTCCCTTCCCAATTAATGAGATAATGCATGTGGAAAAGCTCAGTAAACTGCAAAGAGCTGCGACAGGCAGGATGTTGTTATAATTAGTCTCACCAGTAAGAAACCTAATAGGCATCTCAAACATGGGCAAACCAAACTCGTGACTCCCATCTGTCACCCCAAACTGATCTTCCTACAGTTTCCCATCTCAGTTCATGGCACCTCCATCCTTCCAGTTGCTCAGGTCAGAAATCTCGGCGTTCTGGCTGACTTCTCTAGGTTTTTTGTTTTTGTTTCTCAGCCCACATCTAGTACGTCAGTAAATCCTATCAGCTTTCCCTTTCAGCTATTTCTCACCACCCGTGCTGCCCTCATGTGGGTGCAAGTCATGAGCAACTCGTGTGCCACCTCCTCCCTGTGTCAGTCTGCTCCACTGTACTTACCGTCCCCTAACTTCCTCATTTACTTATAATTATTCTGTGTCCCCTACCTCCAGAATGTAAGCTCCACAAGAGAAGGAGACTGTCTGTTTTGTTCACTTTTGCATCCCTTGTGTCTGGAATAGTAGCTGGCATGTAGAAGACACTATTTATATTTACTGTTAAAAAAAACAACAAGAACAACGGCCTCTTAACTGGTCTCCCTGCTTCAGTTCTTGCCCCTGCAATTTATTTTCAACAAAGCGTTCAAAGTGTTTCTGGTAAAACCTAGGTAGTATCACCGCTCTGCTCCCCATCTGACTTAGAACAAATGCCAAAGTCCTTCCAATGGCCTATAAGAATCTACATTACCTGCCCTCTGAGCTCCCACACTCATCCGCTTTCCGTCTCTGACCTCGCCTCCTCTTTCACGCTCTGCTCACCATACCGGCCTCTGGCCTCCTCCTCAAACATGCCAGGCTCTACTGGCTGTTCCTTCTGCTTGGAAAGCTCTTCCCCCTACAGTCTCATGGAGCACCCTCTAACTTCTGCTCAGGTCTTTGTTCTAATTTCTGATCACCCTAATGGTAGTTATATCGCACCCCCACTATTCCCTAACCCTCTGCTTCCTTTCCCTGTGTGGGACTTACACACCACCATCTTACATCAGTCCTCTCTATTATACTTACTATTTTGTTTATTGTCTAGTCTTCCCTCTCTAAAATAAAAGCTTCATAAGATCAAGGATTTTTATCTCTTTCACTTCCTGCTGAATCTTAGCACCTAGAACACTGCTTGGCATACGGTAGTTGGCCAATAACTATTTATTGAATGAATGAAAGAAGTGATCTTCTCTCACTGGGTATCTAAACTCCCACAGGTAGTTAATCAGTGGAAACAGAACACATCCGTTGCGAATGGCTCTTACAGGTTATCCCTTGTATTGGTCACTGGATCCTGAAGAGATCTGGCATAGTATATCAACCTTTCTACAAACAAACCAACAACATAAAAGCGCTCCTTGATTGAGAGCAGAACTGTTATCTCTACTCTTACTCCTCTGTTTTTTTAGACACTGGTATGGATTTTTTCCCCCATTAAAATGCATTTTTTTCATAGGTAATTCCCCCCCCCCCCAAATCTGCCTTACTCCTGTCTTTCTGGCCACAGCTGCAAAGTTGAGTACTGGTGCCAGAGGCAACTGATTAGTTTAAAAATACACACTCTGCTTTAGGCTGGCATCCATTTGTATTTCATTATAAGAGGATATTAAAATGACGCCTTGGACTTTTAAGTGTCTACAGCACAGCACATCTGTCACCCGGCTTCGTCCTGACAATCTGCCTGGGAGAGTGGGTAGAGCAGTTAGTGCTATTCCCATTAACAGATAAGGGAGTCAAGGCCCAGAAAAGCTGGTAATGTAACAGACCCTGGGCATGACTTCCTACTTTTATTTTTAAACTCTTTTTATGTGAAAATCAATTTCGGGCCTACTGTTGGGATGTTGCACATCTGTACTTAATACCCTGTCATGATGTTTCTTCTTGCTAAAGTCGAGCTCTAATAAACCGAGAAAGATCAGCAGGATCCAACCATCCTGTAGTTTTAATTTCTAGGAAAGCACATAATTTATGAAGCTATATTTTTGCCCTCAACTTGTCTCCACTGGTAATGCAATTTTAGACAGACCCCCAGTCCACAAACTGGTTTCTGAAGAAGCTCTGCCTTCTCTCTCAGACTTCAGACACCAGAATGTTGCCCCTGCTAAATGGCTTAGTAGTCACCCCTGCAAAAGAGACCCTTACCTGAGGCCCTGCACCTGGACCAAACTCCCTCCCAAGTCCCCTTACAGCAGCCACGCAGGCCTTGGTCCCAGGGCTAGCCATGTGAACTACCCATTTGCCAGCTGTCTCTCTCAACAAATCCCAAATTCCCTTAGCGTGGAATTAATCATCTCTGTATCACAAGCAGTTAACACAGTCCCTGGCACATGACTAATGCTCCATATATGAAGGCTGAATAAGTGAATGAAGAGAGGTAGTTTTCAAAGTTGCAAGTTAAGAGAGGAGGTAGGGGCTACTTCACTCCTGCTGTTTGTTCCCTTCTACACACTTGAGGCCCCTCTCCACGCCCTCACTTATTGTAGAGATTGGAAGTAGAAACTGGATGTAACTTGTCCCACCCCTTCCTCACCTCTTTCTCTTAGAGAGACACACAACCATCTGGACCTCCATGCCATCAGTGCTACATGGGAGGGCAGACCCCTGCGGTGGCCCAGCACTGCCAGTGACTAGGTAGATTGGTCTGTGTAATTTGGGGTTTCAGTATCAGGAGGCACGTTTGCCAAGAGTTATAAACTAAATTCTCTGATAGTAGAGGTTATAGTCTCGTCTTCCGTCTGATTTTTTTCTTGTATTTTATTTATCAATTGGTTCCGAAATCAGGGCATGGAAGAGGATATTTTGTGGGGGTTTTAAATCTCTTCTCAATGTAGACCAGTGGGCTTTGAGAGTTTTAATTTGAGAGGCTTCTCCTATGCTATAAATGACAGGTTCCCAGACTATCACTATCTTATTAATAAAGGACAAGATGGTAAGATGATATGTTGCTGTGAAACAACATATTACTGTGAATTCAGCAAACCCTAGAAATGCCCAGCAACTAAGGGATAAGAATTATGATGATAAGAAACCTTTCTATGCCATCAGTAGAACATTTTGTTTTGTCTATGTTCCTAGAATCCTATAATTAAAGAAGTATCAAATTACCTATATCAAACTTCGGGTCTCTCTCTCTTGATAGTCTCCTTTTCCCGAAAACCTTTAAGCACTGTTCTAATAAATATGCAACCATATGAGGTGGATCTGCCAAGACTCCCTCCACACTTCTTCCCATAATGTTGAAAGAATGTTTGAGGCTGGGCACGAGAGGATGATAGGTGTCTTCTTATACAAGGTAATTAATTGACTTAATCCATGGAGTGGTCTGGAAGTATGGACCCAAAGGCATCAACCTGATTTAGGTGTTGAGTAGCTTCTACATGTCCTAAAAACATACTTCCTCATTACCCTAGCCTGGAGCCTGCCACTAGGCAAAAGTTTTGGTAGATAATAAAATGCTCCAATTTATTTGGTGGTGGTGGTGCTTATCATGGATGATTTCACACAACCCTGCCAGGTAGGCATTATTACCAACATTTTACAGATGAGAAAGAATGCTGTGATTCAAGGAAAAACTAATGATTTGAAAGGTGGGGATTTGAGCCCCTATCCTTTGGACTTCAATATCTACACATGGCATTTACACTCTTCCACAGTGACTCAGAAAAGCCCCACCTCATTACTAGAAAACACACGATGGATGCATAAAATATTGCATTGGTAGTGTTGGTGAGGATATGTTTACATAAAATAGGTAGAATATTACTACAAGGATTGGAAAGAACTGTGTCATTGTCTTGTACAGATAGGGAGAATATGAAGAGAACAGTACACAGAGCCATGTACAGGGGATAATAAGCATGTGGCTGCCAATCTGGAAGCCAATATCTCCAGTGACTAGATTTTTAATAGAGTTTGGGGATGGTTATTTCTTTGACTTGTGTGAAGATGTTACATTAATACACAGTAAGCAGGACACACCTATGAGCTTCTGCCTCACAGAAGCTTCTCTTCTAAACTGAGCTTCTGTAGACCAAGCCTAGTTTGCTTCCTATGCCATTGGACAACTCAGGGTTTTCTCATTTGTTGAAAAGTGCTGAACCACCTCTTACCAAGAAAAGTTAAGTCTCCCCAAAATTGTCCCTGGACCCTCAGTCTTTTTGCTATAAAACCAGAATCAATGCACAATGCCATTCACTTCTGCATGTATTATCAAAACGAATAAATACTTGATAACCCAAAGCTCATCCTCAGACACATGTCCACGAGGGACCCTAGACATTTTGGATTCAGCATCCCCAGAATTAAACCCAATGAATATAGTGTCAACAGAGGCTCATTCCCCCCCCCCCTTTGGCCCTTTCCCTCCTGCACTCAATACCATTATGCCCCCAACACTGAAAGTAATTAACCCGAGAGACCTGGAATCATCCTCCACTATACTCATCTAAATGGGTGTCCAATCCCAAAGCTTATGTCTACAAAACACCCCTCCTCAAGCTTCCTTCCATTCAATTTCTATAATTGCTGCTCAAGTTCTTGATCTTAACACTTCTTTCCTGATCTACTCTAATCTTACCCTCAGTAGATTCCTTGCATCTAGTCTCATTTCCTTTGAAGAACTTCTCTCCTTAGGATTATGTCACTGTTCACGTCCTTTCCACACTCTGATCCTTCTGTAAAGCTTTGGGAAGGTGCTTATCACCACACCCTTTGTCAAGGTTAGGTAGTCCCTTCTTCACCTGGAAACTTTGCCACCAGCCATCACTTTTTGTCATTGTTCCAGGTACGAATAAAAGCCAATTTTGTGTGTTCAAGTTATTTCTATCCCCTTGTCATGTCTAAAATATCAGTAAATGTCTGGAGACCTTTTCTCCCTCTATTTCATCAAGTCATGATTCCCGTCATCCAAAAAGGTTTTAAAATCCTATATTGTCTGATCACATATTCCCAGACCATTCAGAGAAGAGCCAAGCGCTCTCTTCTCTTTCCATCCAATTCTACCTTTTATCTACTCCCCCTGCCAAGCCTAGACATGCAACTGCCATGGCGACTAGCTCATCAGATCACTTCTGCCAGATTCTTGGTGAATATTCAATGCACGCATCTTTGAATCGTTATTTTGATCTAAACTTTTTTTTCTAATTGATGTAGGAGGTGTATAACCTTTATGCTCATCAAGTGCATTTCTCTTGGACTGTAAGTTACTGGAAGGTAGGGCTCTACGGAAATATGAGAACCTTTTTGCTAATAAAAATTCATACAAGTAGATGCTATTTGATGATCATAAGGGCAACATTCAAAGCCACTCAAATAACATGTCAAATTTCATAGTTCATAACTTGATTTCAGTCCTGGGCATGTAGTTACATTATTTTATCCACCCTAATGCCCAGTCATTTCCACATCTTGTCATTGGTAGTACCTTAGAGAGGTGTTCACTTGGTTCTGGTCTTGGCTCTGCAAATTTATGCTACAACCATCACTGGGGAGCCGTGCCTATCACTAAAGCCTATGCAGAGAGGGACCAAGCTTGGGTGTGGATTCAAGTGCCTAGAGCTTTACCAGTGACCGGCGCCTTGTCTTGGCCATACTTACTTGGTGAGGTGGGGGAGGCTGCACCTCCTTCTGTTGAAGTGGTCGGAGGCTTTGTGTCTGGCACCGGCAGAGGCACAGGCCTGGCCATCGGTGGTGGTGGCGGCGGTGGCAACATGGGGGTGGGAAGGAATGGGTTGTGCACTTTGCCTTGGCTACTACCATTGGGCTGCAAGGGGGGAACAAAACAAAACACACACAAGAAAAAGAAGAAACAGATATGAACCATTAGCTTCTTCTAAAAACAAAAGATTCCTTAGGTGCCTTTTATGTAAATTACTAAGTATTCTAGATGCTTGAATTCTTCCATAACAGCATATGGATGAAGACTTGTTGGGTTGTTTTTAAGGCATTCCACAAAAGTACAGTCTTAGGCACACATGCTCAATGCATCCTAAACTTATCTTTTGAATTACATTGACCTTCTTTGCATCTGGTTGTGCAAAATGACCTGCCAACTTTTGCTTGGAATGTTTCAATTCTGTATTAACTGCTACCTTCACCATCATTCTCATGACTACCAAGTATTTATTTAGTATATGTGTTTTATAGATTGCAGAATTATTCCATCATGTCTATTTATATAGGTATAATGAAGTTTCCTCACTATGCATTTGAGACAAAAAATATTTTATTTTCACTCCTCAAAGTTGCTATTATATAACATTTAATAAATATGTTAAGTGAACATAAAAAATTTCTTACACATATTGTATAACACCAGGCACAGAAACTTTAGAATTCAGCTGTCAAAATTCTGCTAAGAAAAAATATCACTTCTAATTTTGATTTAAATTATATAAGCATATGCCATAAGAATCATATTTATTTGGCTGCCTGATGTTAGAACAACCAAATAACAGCTCTTTAACAAAAGAAAGTTTCCCTCTGAAGAAAGCAATAAAATCCATTTTATTTTCAACTTTTTCAAAATGGCCCCATGAAGAGACCTGCCTTAAACCCTGTAAAATTTTCATCAAAATGCAAAACTGGGCATTTGACAGTTATATAGGATGATGTCAAGACTATTAAAAAAAATAGAAATTTAAAAGTCAGATGCTTGATCTTGATCCTGGTGACCACTTCAACTTTTTCATGGTTACCCAAGTGGCCTTTCTGACTCCAGACTTCAGTGACACTATTCAACCAACAACAACAGCTCCTATTTAGGCTACAGTCCCAAATCAAAATTCAATTGAAGGAGATGCTGTTATCCCAGGCTTTTAAGTTTAAGCTTAATAATTCTGCAGAGGCCGTCTTCACTTCCTCATCAACATTCACTTATATATTTAGTATTATTCCTCAAAGACTATCTCGTCTGACCATCAGAATGTAGTGCTTTCTTGCCAACAAACTTGCCTGTGTGTTATTTCTGAGTGGGCTAAAAGTCCATAAGTGAACTCTTTAGAATAAGCCAAGCAAATGAATACACAAGCAAAAAGAAAAAAGGCACCATATTGATTTGTTGTCTAGACAGAAATGTATCTGCTAACACATCACCAGACATTAGTCAAAGCTGCCTGTTCTGTCTCAGATATGCAGAATCAGGTATTTCTGCAAGGGAAGAAAATCAGTGATAGGGCAGTGTGATATGATATTCTAAATTAGGCAATAATAATTATAGCGAATCTGTGGCTTCATGTGCAGCTATTAGGGGAAAAAGAAAATCACATTTGGCTTTCTCCTGGTCATTATTTATTATTCATTATTACTATCATTGGCTTTGGGATATAGCTATCCATTGTAAACATTTAGTTCTATATTTGAAATAAAATTGGTGATTTTTAAAAATCACTTTCACATTTGGAATATTATCTCCAATTGTGATTGTTTGGTTTATTTGAGAAATAAAATAAAAACACTCATTTGAAACTACTGAATACTGTTCAGCTTTATACAAAGATAAGTGGGAAAGATAATTACTTGCAGAAATAACAAACCATAATAAACTGTACTTCTAGCATCTTGAGTTCAAGTACTGGTCAACTTGCTCTAAAGTGTTAGGAGAATGTATTTTTAAAAAATATCAACTTAGTTGATCTGAAACATCTGTGCCCCCTCATCCCCCTACCTCTCCCTACTACCTCAAATCATTATTTACAATTATTTGGTCTTTCTATTTTGTTAACTGTGTGAGTCCTAGGGTTAGTATGCATGAGGTAGAATTATCAGCCCACAGACCTTAGAAGGTTATGTAGTTCACCCCTGAGATGATTTATATCCATAAACTTGACAGTTGCGAACATAACACAAACACTGTTTTTAAACCCTGGCCAATCACTCTTAGAGTAAGTTAACTTTCCCACAATCTAGAATAAATATGACATTTGCCTGCAGTCAGTCAGCACAACATTAGAGCACAATGTCACATGGTCATAAGGTCTCCCCTTGTTATTTTTACATTCGGTTAATATTTCTAAAGAAATTGGCCAAAAAAAAAAAAAAGAAGTTTCCTTACATTGAGGAACCCCACCTGTCCAGCCTGCTGACCAGCATCAGGGCAGACAAGTTGGACAAACTCTTTCAGCGTCTCCTGAGGGTGATAGCGGATGGCTGGGTGTGAGAAGTAAGGCCCAGGCTGCTGGATAATGGGTGATGTCGGAAAATGAAGAGTCGATGGGGTTGCGTGTGGACTTGCTGTAGGAAAAGAAAAACATCAGTGTTATGAAGAGAAAAACATGCTCTGCCACAGCTTTTAAACCTGATTCAACTTCCCTTTTTTCTTTTTTTTTTAAAAATTTCTCCTCTGAACCAATGCATAGTATTGCTCACATAACTGAATTTAACACTGGATAGGCCTGATAGATTTTCTTCTTTAAGGTCCTAAGACAAACATGGAGGTTAGATTAGGGTAGAGTTTCAAGCTGTCTTTCTATTTTCAGTGGACATGAGTTATAAAGGCATTAATAATCCTTGGTGAAGCTGAAGATTATTCATTACCTTAAGAGCCTTTTTAATGAAGCAAGCAATAAAAAATGTATTTGGTAGATTAGACCTGATTTAACTGACATTACATGTGACAAATTCTAGTTTGCACATACGGATCCCCTCTCACGCTGAGCTATCTATAGACAATAATTCATTGTTAAAGCTCTTATACCCCTTTCAAGGAAATTTCTAGGGACTAATTCAGGATGAAATTTTTTTGAAGTATGTAGTAAATGATCACTTAATGAACCTGTGCAATTTGGGTGCCTCGCTTTACATGGAAGGTTTATGTCGCCCTTTTTTGCCATTTCAAAGCCAAACTCGGAAATGCATACGTGTTTCACAGTAGAGGAACTCACAGGCTGAGTAGGCAGTGACCCCTGCTAAACTGTTGGCCCTCTGCTCATAAAAACTGATGAAAGACTCAGACAACTATTACTCCCTTATATTTGAACCCTGCCAAATTTCATTGGTACAAGAAGCTTATATTAGATTAAAAAACCTATGTGAGATACTGAATAATTTTCCTGAGAGCAATTCTGCCCTTGAAGTGGAGGGGTGATTTATAAAACCTGCTGCAGGATAAGAGCCACACATGGGAAGGACTGAAGATACTCAAACCAAGTAACGCCAAGATAGCAGCTCTCACTTCTCAATGAGGCACAGAGAAACAGCTCCCAAATAAAAGCAGATGAGAGTATTTCTCTTTTCTTACTTTTTGCAGTTTAAATCTTTAAACTCAAGGAGCCCTTGCAGAGAGAAAACAAAGGAATACCCAAGTTTTTGGAGAATAAGAGACTTTCCTAATACTGAGAGTGACTCATAAAACTGAAGAGAAACCTGAGCAGGACAGGCCACACTTTATACTATCCCATTGGCACGGCTGAGGACCGTAAGAAAGGACGCATCTCTCTATTGATCCCCGGGGTATGGATCCTCTGTTCCTTACTGGGATGTCTTTAGAATTGGGGCACTTTCTGACTAACAATTGGAATGGGTACAGCTTTGAGGTTCAGAATGACATCTGTAGTTTTTAAAGAGTGCAAATGGGGGTTTGGAGTACAAGCAACAATCCAGTTCATGTCTTGCAGATGACCTGATGGGATCCTTTCCTTCATGCAACCTATCCAGTAAATAGTCATAGGCTTCTACTTTGGGCTTAGGATATAACATTGAGGCAACAAGAAGTTCTGTCTTCAATCACACAATGGAGGGCTTCTTGAACATAATCTATTCAAACCAGATTCCTGTCACCTTCCACCCCTCATACTTGGTCTTCTCCCAGTCTTCTCCATTTTAGAAAATAATTCTTCCAAACATTTAATAATTTAATGCCATATCCCCAGAACAGTGTCTGGCACTAGATAAGTATTTGTTGAAGTTATAATGAGTGACTGAATTAGTGAGTGGTATAGAAATTAATAAAATCACCATACAAATAAATAAGAGACTTAAAAAAAATTTTTTTCCCCACCTGCCAAAGAGCCAGGGAGCTTGCAGAAAAACTGGTCAAATTTAGGACTTCGTACACAAATGATAAATCTTGGGATCCATTATTGCCTCTGAGTTAAAACCCACAAGCTAAAAAGTGAATTGGCTCTGGTCATCTCTGACTCTGCCAATTGTGCTATTGGCTTTAAAGAACCAAAGGGATTTTTTTCTCAACTGATGTGGTATGTTCTTCACTGCTGGTAGCAAGAAACTTTGACCCAATGCCCTGCATTTGATGGAATAGTTTTTAGTTAGGGATGGAATGTGGCATTTTCCAACTGAGGCTGGGAATGCACAGCGCATAACAAAATGATACATTCAACTTTTGTAGCATGTCAACCCCCAAAGGTGGCAACCCCATTGTCAAGAGTCCCTGGGAAGCAGACCTTAAGTGGCAAGGCTTCAGGTGCTCAATAAAGTGATGAATGATTGTTAAGATTACGGAATCGTGGTGGCCAACAGAGAATGCTGCCTAAGGGAAAAAATTCACTGGAGCAAAGACCAGGCAGATTAAACGTTAAAGAAGCTTAATAGAGGAAACAATTCAGTAGGATCTTGGAATCCCTCCCTTAATTGCTAATAAACATCCTTGCTCTCTTTTTGTTGTTGTTGTTAAATATGTAAAAGAAAATCATTAACAACTGAAATTTAGGCTTAGTTTCTTTGTTATATTTTACTAAGAACAATTTATTCACCTCCTCCTTGTGGCATAGAAATTATTTTAACACAAACCTGAGAATACATGGAATTACTTCTACAATGACTGATTTATAAGGATCAATTAATTCTTAATTAATACCAGGAAATAATTTAGCCTGTAGATTCAAATTAGACAGTTGCAGAGTCTGCATTTCAAAGGGTGATCCTTTACAACCCCTACTTTCTCATGCCTGGACTTTCTGGTCCAGCCATTAGTTGAACTGGATATAAATCATTCAAAATCCTGAGCTTTAATTTTTTCAAACAGAAAATAGTTGTGTAATAGACATTGCAAAGTTCTGTTAAAGAGTTTGAAATATATGCTATTTTCTCTGGATACCCCGCAAGGAGTACCCTTCTACTGAACAATGAGAACCATCAGTTTCCTACATTGCTCTAAAGCTCAGACTTAAGATTTCAGCAATGTCAAAATTTGGTTTTTCTTCTTTCTTTTTTCTTGTTTTCTCTCTTTTATCTTGGATTCAATGTTTTTAGGGTGCCTAAGTTTTTGTCTCAGTAGTCTCAAATCATTTTAGAAAACATTAGTGGGGTTAAATGAATCAAGCAATCAATCATTCAATCAGTAAAATTCATTAACTGTTATTTTGAGACTGTCAGATCAGGCCCTATAAAAGAGAAACTACCATTATGAGTCTGACATGGTGCTGATGCAATGCACAAAGAATGGTGTGAGTCCAAGTTTTTGATGGAGAAAAACATCTCTTATGGATGTGTGTGTGTGTGTGAGTAGTTGACACAATAAAAAATTATAGCACATTATGTAAATGCATATTTAGATCCTTTAAAATGTGCATTATTTACTTGAGAGTCAATAAAGGCTTTTCTCAAGTGGTTACAGTTTATTGCAGCGCATCCATCTGTAGCCATGTTGATGTTAATACAATTTTGTGTATTAAAAGGCACTGCAAAATTGGCTGCTTCTGGGGTCCAATACTCTTAGTACCCCAGGCCAGGAGTGGCAGAGTGTGAGAAACACTCCCCTCTGGATGGCTCTCACTACTGATTTAAACTTTAACCACAGGCCAGACTTGTTTAAAACAACTGCTTAGGCTTTTCACAAAGAATACAAATAAGATGAGAAGGAAGGAAATTTGATCAGGTTTCTTGGCTACATATTCTGAACCAAGTCGCCACAATTAAAGAAACAGAGAACCAGAATTTCCCGAAGGGTGTAGGGCTCAGTTATTTATTACAAAATGATCATAGTACTGAATACTTAAAAAAAAGAAAGAAGCAGTCAGCCAGGTTAGTTGACTTGTTTATACACATACAGACACCCAAGTCTTTAAAATACTCTCTTGGTTTTAGTTTGCAGGAGAAAAATTTTAAATGTAATACAATTGAATATAGATAGGTAGATAGATGGATGGATAGATAGATATAGATAGACATATGTATACATACATATATATCTATTTATCTATCTATAGAAATATATATATATATATATATATATAGTTAATATAAAAATGCTTCCTCCTTTAAAGTAGAACTGATTAAGACTGGATGGGGGAGGAGAAGGTCAAGGTCATTACTATATTATTGTGTATGCTGAGAGACTTTCATGATCCAACAGTGATTCTTAGTCTGAGAGTCCACTGTATGGAGGTTATATGTGCCTTTAGACACATGTTCTAGCTCAAAGATGATGTCAGGGAGGTGTGGCCAGATAGGTTTGGAATCCTGTATTTCATTCTAAATTTCTAAACTTTAGGAAAGAAAAAGAGATAGAATAAAGCAATCCCTCCTTACCATTTTCAGTGGTTTTGCCCAAATTCAACCTCCAAGAACTCTAATAACCTTCCCACATATTTCCTCAAACCAAAATTTCATGGGTTGAAACATGTTCTTCTAGTAAACACTGACATTGTGTTAATTGCTTTATGCCTTGTCCGTGAACCATTGCAGCTTATTACAGATTGGACAGAGACTCGGATGCTTTTCACGTTAGTGTTTGCTTCTCGCCACCAGCCCTGAAGTCCTAGTCTCTCTTCTGTGGGAGGCTCCAAAGAAAAGCGGTCAGGAGAGTGGCACAAATAATAAAATCTAATCCCCCTTCAGGGGCAGTGTGCTCTGACGGCAGCGTTACACACGGCCGCCTTCCCTCACAGAACTGGACAATCACTCCTAAGCCCCGGCATCTGCAAACCTCCACAGCCTTACCATTAATCAACAGTAAGTCAGTGCCAACAAGTGAGTGTCCACACTCTTTCTCTCTGTTAGCACTGTTACAAGAAAAAGCGACTCATCTGTCTTCAGCAGGAATCACGATTTCCGTGGAGTAAAAGATGGCATTGAGGACTCCTGACTACTCATATTTAGAAGTAAAGATTTTAACAAGGCAGAGCTCTGAAAGGAGAAGGAAGTAGAAGAAGAAAGAAGAAAGAAGAAAGAAGGAGAAAGAAGAAAGAAGAAAGAAGAAAGAAGAAAGAAGAAAGAAGAAAGAAGAAGAAGAAGAAGAAGAAGAAGAAGAGGAAGAAGTACTTAAAAAAAAAAAAGCCTTCCATAAGGGCAAATGGAACTTCAGTTGTTTGGGTTGTCAACTACTACGTACTTTGCTTGTTCAGAAATTCAAAACCACACTATATAACACCATTATAGCCAACCTAAAGCTGGGAAATCTACCTTAATGGTCCACAGCTATCATTTATAAATCATGCATGAGCCAGACCTGCCATTTATGAAAGTCTAGAAGTTTGGTGCTAGAGGATTTATTTTAACAGAGAGATAAAGAAAGAGGAGTTGGCAATGGGTTTCAAAACTTTAGGAGGCAGAGTCTTTTCTAAATCACAAATCTTTGACTCAAGGCAAGCCAAGGTTACCAAAACACATAGTGAATATTGTTAACATCACTGAGATGTGTGTGAAAGGACCTCAATAAGGCAAATGAGAGAAATATATGACACTGCATGATGATTTGGAAAACACCAGTATTTTTATATTATTGCTACCAGACAAAGTAACTTCATGCTACAGTAGACTTCCAAGGTGGTTGATATATTCTACTCTATTTGAATTAAGGGGATCTTCAGGGTGGAGATCAAATTCCAGTGTGTTTTGGAAAAATAGATGAGAAAGACAGACAGAGAGAGAGAGAGAGAGAGACAGAGAGAGGCCAAAGTCTTTTAAAATTTTTATTGAGATCAATTTGAGCTACTTAAAGACGTTTCTTGCTCAAAGACCCTGGCTTACAGTCTAGACCTGGGGCTGGGAAACATTTTCTGTAAAGGCTGAAGAGTAAATAGTTTAGGCTTTGCAGGCTACATGGTGTCTGTTGCAATTACTCAACTTGCTACTATAGTGCAGAAGCAGCCACAGATATTACACAAACAAATGAATGTGGCCGTGTTCCAAAAAAAAAAAAAATTATTTTCAAAAACAGGCAGAGGACTGGATTTGACTTTTGGGCGCTTTGCTGGCCCCTGGTGTAGACTCACATACTTCCTGTTCACTCTCTAAACACCTGCCACCCTCTGCTTTTGAGCTGAGCACCTGATAATCACTGTTCCTTCCAACTCTTCGTTACCAAACTGTGTCCTTGTCCCAGCAGGCCTGTCCTGCTGAAGCCTCACCTTTCTGAAGCTTTCCAAAGCAACATGCTTGCTTTCTATATCTCCACTAACTATCCATGGTCATTTTCTTTTTTCTTTATTGGGAGTTTGTACCCTTAGACTACCTTCACCCATTCCCTCCCCCCATTTCCCTTTGTCCCTCTTCATCATTATCTAACATGCCTTGATCTGTGCTGGTTTCCCATACCTGTGTATCATGTCAAGTTAAATGCATGAGTCAGAAAAGTAGAGTGGTATAAATGAGGACCACGGACTTTGGAGTCAGACAGACATGGGTGAATTCTAGCTCTATCGCTTACCAGCTATGCTTCAAGTTTCTGAACTTCTCTGATTCAGCTTTGCCATCAATATAATGGGGCTAACAATACCTCATAGATTTGTTATGAGGATTAACCTAGACAATGTATATAAGGCACATGGCATAGTTCTTGACTATATGGTTACATGATCAATAAATAGCTTCTTTTATTGGTAATACCATTATAGGTAAGGATGCAATGGGAAATGAATAAATTGGAATTTGCACCTTTGTACTAGGACCTGTTCCAATTGCAGGATACACAGGGAGAAAGGAATGGTAAGAAAGAGCAAGAAGTACCTGTTGCCTATCTGTCTCCTGGACAAATGAACACATAAGCATTGATGAAAGAGTATGTATTATCAGCACAGATATGACATGAGGGTCTTAAAAACAAATTCCATAAACAACAAAATGTAAAACTAAAGCAACAATAGGAATAATCTTGATATAAAAGTCATAGTTATAATGGCCTATGTAGGCTGTTTTGACCAAATATACTTTCAATCCCTTCCTTTGCTTAAATACCAACTCTGACACTTAACCTGGAAAATTAAAACTATGGAGTTGTCTCCATTTAGATTCTATTTTTCCCATAGATTTACAATCCTTGAGTGTCCATCTTGACCTACCCCTCCACCATGTAGATGCCTGCTACCCAGGCACCCTTCTGACCTAAGCATGGCCTACTCACAACCTCCCCAAAAGCACATACAATGGAATACTCTATCATTTCCCTTGAAAGGCCCACTATGTTAGCTATTGAAAGTTATTTATCAGAGATATAATATGTGTTGAATGCTTAAAAGAAAGTTGTTTTTAGAGTGGGGGTACTTTTTAGGAACATTTTCTACTTAGATTAAAGAGACTTGGATTTTTAGTTTTGTTTCTGCCACATTTATATTATAAATGTGGGTGATTTTTCTCTCTTCTAGTTCTCTCAAATGCAAAGTGAAGAGTTTGAACTATGCAATTGCTAAAGCGCACGTAGCTTTCAATTCTAGAGGGCATATAGAATTCAGTCTCTGGGATTATCACATTTCCAAATAATTCAGTACAACTGATGCATAGTAATAACACTAAAATCTAAAAAATCTAAAATAAGGGAGCACGTGTCTTTAAAAAATTATTTTTTTAAATGTTTCTGGGATATTAAGTTCTAGGGTACATGAGACTCAGGCTCTAAGATAACTTGGCTTGGGGAGGCTGTAATGTTTAGAGTTTTAAAAACTGATGGTTGCTAGAAGGGAGGGGGATGGGGATGAGGGAGAAGGGAAAGAGATTAGACAGCATGAATTGGTAACTACAATATTGCCATGGTGCTAGGAAAGACAGTTTGGGAAATATAATCAATGATGTTGTAAAGATTTTGTAGGGTATCATA
>NW_017731590.1:1091848-1092962 GCF_001890085.2 Hipposideros armiger
ATTCTGGCAATTGTTTTTGTTTGTTTGTTTGTTTGTTCATTTCTTTAGAAAGACAACGTAACATTTTCTCACATGACATACTTTCATAATATATAAACACCTTGCGTCTGGTGGAGGATTATTTCAGCACCTTGTTAGCAACAGGTACTTAACTGCCTCTCATTTTCCTGAGATGAGTCAATTGCACTAAACCAGGAGAGATTCAGTATAATAGATTCAGTTCTGATGAAAGGAGCACCAGCATGTTCTACAACGAAGTTAAAAACTTTCCTAAAAGGCAAAGATGTCTGAAGATATGATGCAAGAAGGCAAAACAAATTTGCCACTTGGGTATCAGGGCCTGTGCCAAGGGAGGGCACTATGGTTATGGCAGCAATGAAGCACCAGGGTATATTCCTTCTGGAGGATTCTTAGTGTGGACAGAAAAATGTATATAATAATACCGCAGCAAATATTCTATAACAAGGAGACCAAATCATTTGGAGCTCAGCATTTCTCTTAAGGTCTATCAAAGTAGATGTTCTTAATTAAAACCAAGCAAATACATACTGAGCACCTATCAACCTCTCTCAATGCTGCCAAAAAATGCATGCACTTGACTATTATATTAGTATTACCCATGAGGCAGGGCAACTTTCTTTCTGTTTGCCTTCTTCCTTTATTCCCAAACTTTCTGTCTGCTTGCCTTCAGTCAAATCCATGCATTCATTCATTTATTCAACAAATATTTATCAAGTGTTTTTCTTATGCCAGGCATGAGGCTGAGAGATGCAGGGAGGAAGAATAAAGACATGGTCCCTGCTTTAAGGGGTCCTGCCATCTAGTGACAATGGTCGCCTTACTGTTTTACCTCTCCTTCTTTGTTCCTCTGTTATTATCTATGAATCTACACTCCTCCAGCCTTTCCTGGTGACCTCAGCTTCCTGGAAGATGATCTCCATTCTCATAATTCCCTGCAGTATATTTTTCTTTGCCCAACTGGGAGATACTGTTCACTGCAGACCCTCAGATGTTTTAATCACTGAGAGCAGGACCCCTGTTTGGGCCAAGAGGATCATGGAGTTAGAGAGGTTTACATAGCATATAAACTTCTGACTACCTCTCCAAACAAAAA